>NC_087309.1:97368067-97730567 GCF_015220805.1 Pogoniulus pusillus
GTGATAGTTCATGCTAGACTGTGACTCAGATAAAAAAATAACTAATTAAAAGTTTTGGCTCACAGGTTGGATCCCATATACAGAAGATTCTTCTGCCTTAATTACCAGAAGAGAGCTTACAAGTAGTTCTGCTGAGATAAAAAGTGTGGGGAGTGGGTACCATTAATGGAAAATAAGATGAAAAGGAAAGTGTTAGATTATCAGTTCTAGACAGTGGAAAAAGTCTAAGTGTTTGTACAGGCAGATCCTCACACTTTCTGTTTTTTTCTTGGACAGACTCAGTTTTACTTCCAAGTTCATGTAACAGAGCTTTGATGCATAAACAATCATGAACTATTTAAAAACATTTATTTATTTATTTAGATGTATTTTTCTGGAATTCTGGATCTTCTATGTTTCCATAATTTTAAGTCTACTTATAGGAGGTGGAGGGTACCTTTAAAACATTTATTTTTGGTTTGTTTGTTTCCCCCCCCCCCCCCTTCACTTACTAAGCTGTCTTTAACTCACTTGTGCACTTCCAGTTCTCTTTCTCATCTTGTGGGGAGAAGTGGGTGGGCAACAGGGTTGGGACTTACTTGCCAGACAGAGTCAGCCCAGCTCATAATCTTTTGGTAAATGTGAATGCTATTTGGTGATTTGAAATACCATAAAAAAAATTTCTTACTAAAGAAACACTTACTGTAATAATTCATAACATAACTAGACTTCTGATAATCCCTTGTCAGATTTTTTTTTTGGATGTCAGTTATTTGTCAAGGAAATTGTGGAAATGTAAAGGCTTTATATTCTAGCTAACAAATATCTATTTGTATTTTATTGCAAACTTAGCTAAGACATTAAAAAATAAGCTAATGCTTAATTCGGTGAGAGAAGGATTGTTCATTTGAATCTTTTGCTGGATAAGCATTGTGTCGTGTGTGTCCCATCCAGTCTGTGGACCTACAGATAAGAAGGTCACCTTAGGTACCTATAGTTACAGAGTTGAAAAGAGGAATTTTAAGAAACAAAGTGTTATTTGATAAAAAACAGAAAAAGGAAAAAAGAGAAGTCTCCCTGCAGTTATATTCACTTGACTGCAAATGACTGTCTGTCTGAGCTCCATATCTCTTTTCATTACAATTTCAACACTTGGTGACAGTTAGAGAGTAGAGGAGAAACAGTTCATGTTTAAAGTAATGTTAATTATATTGCAGCTTAACCATGGAATTAATAGCTGGCCTTCAGTGAATGTGGTTGGCATATGCTTCATGGCACAAGTGAGAGCATTAGTACAGAAGCTAGGATACTAGTTATATTATTGATAAGTTGTTCCCTTGTGCATATTCATTGTATACTACATCTTCTGTCAGAACTATTTGTCCTGTGTGAAAGCTTTATTTATAGTTTAAATTATTTCTACATTATTTATGCACAGTGACCAAAGATGAGCAATAAAAGGCAGAGGTATTATATAAAATAATGCCTTGCTGACTGACAAAATCAGTATTCATATTTGTACTGTATATATCGTAAAAGGTCCCCTCAGGGCTCTCCTGCAATTATAAGGAGTAATAAAGTATTGCTTTAACGAGCCAAGGTAAATGCTAAACCCTGAATTTATTAGCCTGAGAACTCTGCATCAGTGCTCTCCAGTCTTAAAAAGTGGCAAAGCAAAAAACTTTTCACACATGTCACAGTTTAGAAATAGCAACTGGATTTTTTAACGGTTTGGTGGAAAGATAACATGGAAAGATAGATATATGGACATTAAATAATAATATGACTGTACTTCAGATTTAAATTGTTACCAAGAATATTTTTATGTCTTCATTTTCCTTACAACTCCTGCCTTTGCCCGTGCTGTCACAGCAAATCTTTGGCTGTTGTTGCCATAGCGGCAGTGAATGATTGAAAATTAAATCTATGTTTTGCAAAATTAGTCTAACATTGACAAAGATCATGTTAAAATCATTGGTTTAACAAAACCCCAACACTGTCAATAAAGTTCATTTTCCTGGAAGCTAGTGTAGTTGGGCTGCTCAGAAATCAGTCAGAATAAGATCACAGCCATATCTAAAAATTATAAGATTGAAAGAATTAGACTCAGAATGTGTGATGATGGAGTATGTGTCATAATGACAATGGCTGCAAAATTACATCTTGAGTTAGAAGTTCAGACCAACATTTCACAGCTAGTTGAGTATTTTCCAGTGAGTCTGCTGTAATGTGTGAGTTTAGACACTGTTAGTCCTGGTGACTGATCTGCCTCCTGAGTGCAACACCTCTGCTCTGTCAGCACAAGTGTCAGCTTCTTTAGAAGAGAGGGATACAATTTGTGTAATGCTGAGAAACCAACAAGATTTTCTCAGCTAAGAATTTTGAGTGCCATTTTAAATAACCTTCTTCGGACAGGTTTATGGGTTCCAACAAGACATTCCAGTGGCTTGCTGGAGATGTTTGGTACTATGAACAAATGGGTGCTCCATTGTAATTGCAGATATTTTTTCAATACTGTTACCATTCTCCACCCCCCACCCCCCCCAATTAAAAATCTTAGAATCTTTGTTACAGTAAATTTTACTATTCTTACATGCCTGCGTTTTTCCTGCCCAATAATGGAGAATACAGTATTGGGCAGGAAAAAATACAAGTATCAATAAACAAACAAATGAAAAAAAAAAACCCAAACCCAAAACACAGTGTTTAACTTCTTGTGGTTTTGAAAGATGAGTACAGCTGTCAGCTCACTTCTTTATGATGTAGGATCAGTGACAGAAGTGTCTGAATAGTGTGACTAACCAGAAGTAGGATTCTGCTGCAGGCTGGCTTTCATGAACATAAATTTCTTAATGCATACATAGAATCCTTTGGAACTTGCAATGGTTAATATGGTAAACTGCAAAACTATGCCTGACATGGCCACTGGGGCTTATGCAGCCCAATGGCATAGTATTTCTACCTGACAAAGAGCTGTTTCTCTAATCAAACTGTCAAGTTGGATACAACCGGTTTCACCAAAGAAGGGAATGAATAGCTCAGGTATAATCTCAAAGAACTCAGATGCTGGCAGCAGAGGTGATAGAGTCAAGGATTATTTTGCAAATGAATAAACTAAAACATGAACACTCATCACTGAATATGAAAGCTCTTTGGTGAGCCAGTTTTGCTTTGTGACAGCACTTGGCAAAAATTCTCATCCTTAACCATAGCTCAGCAGTAAGAAATGGATTTTATTGAATCTTCTACTCCATACTTAATTTCTTACTTTTAGGGAAGAAGTGTGTTAAATCCTTCCCATTTTAATTAGAAGCAGTGAACTATTAATTGCTAATTACTGCCATCCATCAAAAAGCTGGCAACTAAACATCTGCATTGTCTGCTTTTAAAAGTGTCATCCACTGCTGTGTATTACTAATTCACATAAGTTCACACTAATTCATAATAAGTTCACAGGGATGTGAGCAGTAGATTGCCTTACAAATTTATTTTGAGTTCATTATAAACACATTGTGGGGAAAAAAATCAAGGTATTACCAGTGAGCTAGAACAAATTTACCAGTAACCTATTTCCAAAGCCTAGTACTAAAAATATTAGCCTGTAAATTAAGTGCACATTCTGGCACAGAAGACCTTGAAGGTACTTTTTTTCTAGTATAAGAACTTAAAGAGCAATGATACAGAACATACACAAAATGGCAGAGATGAGTGTTGCAAATAAGGCATAGTAACTGCTAGTAATAAACAGTCACTTGCTGATGAAACATGTCACAGTTATGATTTATTTTACAGAAAGTAGTTAGTAGGAACTTTTCTGTAACATTACTTGAGGTAATATCTATAATTTCATCAAAATACTTTTTTATTCCTTAAATCATTGTTAGCAGTCTTTCATTATAGATGAATTATTTTAAAGATTATTTGTCTTTATGTAACTTGAAACATACTGATGCCACTTGAGGCAAAGACTTGTTCCCACCAAAGTAACTGTGATTTTTGGGATTCATTTCACTTTAACCAGAATCCTGCCAAAATAGCCCTTGCTGTAAGCACTGAAGTACATATAATTTGATCTAGGAAGATTTTATTTATTTCTGTGATCAATAATCTTATTACTGTTTTTATCAATGTTCAGTGAGTTTTTGAAATACAGGGATAAAACCAAAAGCCAAGCTTTTGTGAAATGAATAAGCAAGGAAAAAAAGTAGTGAGAGATTTTACAACCGAACAAAATATGAGCTAATTAGTGTTTATAGATAAAAAAGCTAAAGAATAATCACTGTTTGTTGTTTTCTAACTGCAGTAGATAGTGTTTATGTAGTGATCAGGACACCCATTTTATTACTATGCTGCCGCTTAAAATATTTTCCCCATTTTTTTATTTATGATAATGAAAATGCAAAAATAAACAAGTTTTCTATTACTGTATTGCTTTCAGTATTTTTGTGTCCATGTGCTGTATTAACAGATGAAATAAATACTTAAAAATACAAAAGGGAAAAATGGATTTTATGGAAAGGCTGAAGCTTTAGTAGCTTCAGCTATGAGAAGCTTTATAATAAAGAGATTGTTTATCTAACATAGGTTATTGGTATTATGACAGTATATTATGACAGTATATTAAATAAAAGCATGCAGATATTTCTGTGTTTTTTATTAGTAGAGTCTCTATGTTGATGGGAGATTTTCTAATACTTTGCTGAACTAAGCTGGAAATTTGCCTTTAAATTCAGTGTACAAAAGAATACACATATAGCAGCAAACTGAAGTTTCCAAGCATTTCATCTGAAAACTGAAAACACAGTAAACTGTACACATATTGGAGTTTTGAAAAAAAAAACCAAACTTGATTTGCATCTAAGAGCTTGAAAGTTTAATTTTTTGGTCATAATCAGACAAGATAAAAATCTCGATGAGCTGTTAAGACAACCACATTAATGATTAAAAAGAAGCAAGAAAAATGCTAATTAATTATATTTTATGATCTCATGGTTTAGGAGAAATGCTCTTGTAAAATGGAAGTGAATGATAGTGAGTTCTTTTTTTATGTGTATTTTCCTTTGGTTTAAGGTCTGTTCTCTGGCGTTTTTCAGAATTATGACTCAGTGCTTATAGATCTACCTTTTGCATTAAGCTGTAAGAGCTTTTTCAAGAACAGATGGGCAGTCTATGTTGTGAAAGATCACAATAACTATAACACAAACTCAGTAGTATAGCACATAAATGCAAATAGTTCCTGTGCAGTTTCTGTGTGATTTATGCTGGCTTTGAACAGATACTTAGTTTGGGCTGGATGGAGATTTACTTGACATTGCATCAAAAGTTCAAAGAGAAGCAGACTTTCTCAGCGCTGAAATTAATTAAATGAGATCTTAGCTGAACTTCATATTTCAGTATGGAAGTGGTTTAAAGAATTAAAACATCATAAGTGAAGCCGAACAGCAGACACAATAAACTAAATGTAGGTTCAAATGTACTGTCATGGTACTCTTTTGTTTAAGATATGCAAACCTGATTTTCCATTCTTTAGTACCGAGATGCTTTAAGGAGCAATATTCATGCCAGCACCTGTTAAAGATCTGAGCTCATACTTTCAGGAAGATTTTTCAGACAGTTATTCTGTATTGCAGTTGTTTTCCCCATCCTGGATAGTTATTATGTGACAAAATATTCTGTTAATATGACATTACTGATAGAAGGGATGTATGAGTGTTGTGCCTCATTGCTTTGCCACTCCCATATATTCAGCGTTTTGATGAATTTTGCCTTTATTGTCACATGCAAAACAGAGGTTAATTGAAATCTGAACCTCATGGTCCTTTTTGTCATCATGTATTACTCACTTTCTGAAAGTGTCAGTTATGAAAATTCTTGTCATGTATAAAGGTAGATTTGGGAAGAAGTTGCAGTCAGTTGTTGTGGGTTGAGTTGAAACTGGCTGCTATTATTCAAAACTATGTGCAATCATAGAATGGTTTAGGTTGAAAAGGACCCCTGCTATAGACAGGGACACTTCCCACTGGAGCAGATTGCTCAAGGCCTCATCCAGCCTAGCCTTGAGCACCAGGGAGGGAGCATCCACAACCTCCCTGGGCAACCTGTTCCAGTATCTCACCACCTTCACTGTAAAGAACCCTTTCCTAACATCTAGTTTGAATCTCCTGTCTTCCAGTCTATACCATAACTCCTCATCCTGTCATTACAAGACCTTGTAAATAGTCCCTCCCCAGCTTTCTTGTAGTACCCCTTCAGATACTGGGAGGCTACTGTAAGGTCTCTCCAGGCTGAAGAGCCCCAACTCTCATAGCCTGTCCTCATAGCAGAGGTGGTCCAGCCCTCTGATCATCCTTGTGGCCCTCCTCTGGACTCATTCCAACAGTTTGATGTCCTTCTTGTGTTGGGGGCTCCAGAATCGTACACAGTACTTCAGGTGGGGTCTGATGAGAGCAAAGTAAAGGGGCAGAATCCTCCCCCTTGCCCTGCTGGCCACGCTTCTCTTGATTCAGCCCAGGACATGGTTGCTGTCTGGGCTGTATGTGCACACTGCCAGCTCATGTTGAGCTTTTCATCAACTCAGACCCCCAGGTCCTTTTTCTCAGGGCTGCTCTCCAGGCATTTGCCACCCAGCCTGTATTTGTGCTTGGGATTGCACTGACTGAGGTGCAGGACCTTACACTTGGCCCTGTTGAATTTCATGAGGTTGTCCTGGGACCACCTCTCCAGCCTGTGCAGGTCCTTCTGGATGGCATCCTTGCCCTCTAGCAAGTCAACTGTGCCACACAGCTTGGTGTCATCTGCAGACTTGCTGAGGCTGCACTCTGTATATATCACTGACAAAGATGTTAAACAGCACTGGTACCAGCACTGACTCCTGAGGGATGCCATTTGGTACTGGTCTCCAAGTGGACATTGTGCTGTTGATCACCACTCTCTGTGTGTGACCATCCAGCCAATTCCTTATCCAGTGAGTGGTCTTCAAAATGAAAGTGCTGGCTTGAGCAAAGTATTGTGAGGCTTGAAGTTCAGATTGTAACATGTGAGGCTTCCCGTTCCAGTTGCTGCTTTTGAGTTTTGAGTGTTTGTTTTTGATGCAGGGATGGTGGTGGGACAGGTGAGAGTTGGTTAGCTTGCTGGTTTCTGCTTTACATTTCTTGCATTTCACTGTTCTTTTTCTGCAGATAGGCTAAATTAGTTGTGTACTGTATCCTCTGATTTCTCAGGAAAGCTTTTTCTCTCAATTTTTTACCTCAATCCAGAGTTTGTTTTTTTGTTTTTGTTGTTGTGGGTTTGGTTGTTTTTTTTTTTTTGTGGGTTGGTTTGTTTGGTTGGTTGGTTTTCATGTGTGTACTTTTCCCTTCTGTGTTGTAGGGAAAAAGTCTTTTTAACCCATTACATTAGTACCCATGTCCTGCTGGATGTCATTGCATGGACATACACAGCACATGAGAAAGAAGTATTTGTCAGGGCTTATTGACAGCAATAGACAGAACTTTATTAACATTTCAACAGTTCATTGCCTTGAGCACCAGCTAATTCACATTTCTGAATCACAGAATTATACAGCATAGTTTCAAAACTAGTGCTCCTAGCCATGCCTATTTAGCTCAAATTTGATATTCTTTAATCAAATGTAAAACTTTCCACAAATGCTTCTTCTGTTTTTGAATGAACTTGACCTTGCTGCTTTATCAGCATTGCCATAGTTGCACAGTTGATCATGAACTATTCAACTCATGTTTATGAGAATGACACCAAAGGAGCATCTGAGTTGACAATTTACACAGTAGCATTTCCCTCTGACACATGAAATGATGGGAGCTGTAAAATCATTTGAGCATGCTCAAAGCTCTAAAATGGCTCCATTCCATTCACACCAACTACACCAGGAAGAAGCAATTTGACAGAGAAACATTCTTAATACAATGAGCACAATCTTTCTAAAGTAAAATAAAAAGCCCTAATTATAGAGGTTTTTTTTATGTTTGGGTGGTAACCCCTCTTTTGACTTGTGTACGTGTTCTCCTCGAACTACCTAGCTACT
Source organism: Pogoniulus pusillus (assembly GCF_015220805.1). Taxonomy (NCBI): domain Eukaryota; kingdom Metazoa; phylum Chordata; class Aves; order Piciformes; family Lybiidae; genus Pogoniulus; species Pogoniulus pusillus. The sequence goes on from NC_087309.1 coordinate 97,376,088, forward strand.
GACACATACCTCTGTTATTCATAAGAGGATGTCTGACCATGCAAATTGGAGTGGGAACCCTCTCAGTAGAGAAACAAGAAACTGTGGTGTTTTAACTGATGAAACCTGATGAAACACAGCCGGTGATTGTTGTAGACAGAATAGAAATGTCTTGCTTTTGTAAACCGTTGTGTCTTGTCCATTTACTGTATTCTGTCCTCCCAGCCACAGGCAGTTTTGAAGAGGGAGATTCTGGTTTTCAAGTACTTTCATGTTTGCCAATGAGTGTGAAACAGGATGGGCATATTAGCTTTCCACAGCTGCAGAAGACAAACTCAGAAACACTGATGGAATTCTTTGGTTTCCAGCAGTGAAAAGTGTGGCAGCAAAATGTTTACCCTTTCCCCATATATGTGTGTAGGTTTTTCTACTGGAATGGTCCACTCTTTTATTGTGAAGGAAAGTTACAGAGTGTTACTGAAGGTTTTGATGAAGGAATCAACACGGTGTAGTGATGATGGGCTGGATTAATTACATATGGAAAGTCTGGCAGATGCACCATATTAATTTTGCACTCTAAACTGTCCCTAAAGGCTGAAAGTAGTTTGCTTGGTTTTCTTTTAATTAGTTTAGTCCCAATTTGGGGGAAATCAAAGAAGATAACCCATTTTCAAAATACCTTGATATCATCATCTGTAAGTGTTGTGAAACCACCTAGCTGGCTGTGGTACAGGAAGGCAAGTCAATTTACCACACTTCAAGGTAATTTACAGTCAGCAGGTGTTATGTTAAATGAAGATCTGCAAAGCTGGCCTGTCAATGAGAGAGACTTATGAAGATAAGATGGCCCATATTTGGCTAAAACTGATGAAGCAGGGCTCAAATAACATAAGCACCCAACTTCAAAGTCACACTTGAGGCTGAGGGTTCCCAAATGAACATCTTTGCCTAAATAATTAATTTTAGTATTAAAGGTGACACCTCTCATTATGCTAATGAGGAAAATCAAGTACATGCCAAACATATAGAATCATAGAATCAACCAGGTTGGAAGAGACCTCCAAGATCATCCAGTCCAACCTAGCACCAAGCCCTATCCAGTCAACTAGACCATGGCACCGAGTGCCTCATCCAGTCTTTTCTTGGAGACCTCCACGAACGGTGCCTCCACCACCTCCCTGGGCAGCCCATTCCAATGCCAATCACTCTCTCTGTGAAGAACTTCCTCCTAACATCCAGCCTATACTTTCCCCGGCACAACTTCAGACTGTGTCCCCTTGTTCTGTTGCTGGTTGCCTGGGAGAAGAGGCCACCCCCACCTGGCTACAATGTCCCTTCAGGTAGTTGTAGACAGCAATGAGGTCACGCCTGAGCCTCCTCTTCTCCAGGCTAACATATAACTATGTTACTCAATAGTCCTCCCAGATCATGTTAAATGTCACCAAGAAGGCAAAAACAATGTGGGCTGTGTTATAAATTGAGAATGACTCAAAATCAAAGTGTCCAGATTACAAATTTATTCAATTAGGCAAGTAGAATATGAGCAAAGTTACAGCGCTGGACGACAGGGGAGTCACCGCTCCGCCAACTGCCGTGACAAGTCTCTTAATTAGCCTATATTTATACTATGTTGTCTGCGTTGTTCCGCCCTGCAAATTACATAGATCCATCCTTTCTGCGCATGTTCCTTCTTTTGGGTTAGGGTCTTCCTTCCCTTCTGGTGGTCGTTGAGGATGAAGTAAGCAGTCCTCCTCAGGTGTCCTCTGGTTAACCCGTCTCCAAATATGGACTTCCTTTGGCTGGTTAATGTCCCGAATCCCACTTCTCAAAATTAAAGCTAAGTCCTTGGAACATGACTGATTAATGTCCGAGTCCCACATGTGGCATGTTCTCTCTTATCTCAAAATTAAGGATGCACCTAAAGCTTAGTCCTTGGAATATGACTGATTAATGTCCCCAGTCCCACATGTGGCATGTTCTTTCTTATCTCAAAATTAAGGATGTACCTAAAGTTTTAGTCTTTGAAATACTTAGCAATTAGCTAGCTTATTCTTTGCACATTACCATCTATAGCATGACCTCTAGGTTAGGCATATCTCCTGATTTGCAACAGCTGTATATACACTGCCGTTTGCAGCTAAGCATGCTTAACATTCTATTAAAATGTTTATTTATTGAATAATTACAATTCTATTAAAATGTTTATTAAGCAATTACAATCACCTATTACAGGCTGGAGTAAGAACACCTATGAAACAGATATCTGGGGTATGCTATCCCTGGCATCAGGGTGCACTTGCACTGTTGACAGTGGTACCCAGGGTCAGCCATGGGGGTGCAGCATAGGCCAGGACAAGCACCACCACCAGCTGTAGAAGCAGCTGAGACTAGGGGAAAAGACAGAGATGAAGACAGTCAGTGGGCTGTGCTGCTTCTCCTCCACCCAAGACGGAGACACATTTCTTAGTGAGAACTGCACCTTCAATATAAAGCAGAACTTATGTTCACAGTATCACAGTATCATCAGGGTTGGAAGAGACCTCACAGACCATCAAGTCCAACCCTTTACCACAGAGCTCAAGGCTAAAACATGGCACCAGTGCCACGTCCAACCTTGCCTTGAACTGCCCCAGGGACAGCGACTCCACCACCTCCCCGGGCAGCCCATACCAGTGTCCAATGACTCTCTCAGTGAAGAACTTTCTCCTCACCTCAAGCCTAAATCTCCCCTGGCGCAGCCTGAGGCTGTGTCCTCTCGTTGTGGTGCTGGCCACCTGAGAGAAGAGAGCAACCTCCTCCTGGCCACAACCACCCCTCAGGTAGTTGTAGACAGCAATAAGGTCACCCCTGAGCCTCCTCTTCTCCAGGCTAAACAATCCCAGCTCCCTCAGCCTCTCCTCATAGGGCTTGTGCTTGAGGTCTCTCACCAGCCTCGTCGCCCTTCTCTGGACACGCTCAAGCATCTCAACGTCCCTTCTAAACTGGGGGGCCCAGAACTGAGCACAGTACTCAAGGTGTGGTCTAACCAGTGCAGAGTACAGGGGCAGAATGACCTCCCTGCTCCTGCTGACCACACCATTCCTGATGCAGGCCAGAATGCCACTGGCTCTCTTGGCCACCTGGGCACACTGCTGGCTCATGTTCAGGTGGGTATCGATCAGCACCCCCAGATCCCTCTCTGTCTGGTTGCTCTCCAGCCACTCTGACCCCAGCCTGTATCTCTGCATGGGGTTGTTGTGGCCAAAGTGCAGCACCCTGCACTTGGAGCTATTGAACGCCATCCCATTGGACTCTGCCCATCTGTCCAGGCGGTCAAGGTCCCGCTGCAGAGCCCTTCTGCCTTCCAACTCAGTCACATCTGCCCCCAGCTTGGTGTCATCTGCAAACTTGCTGATGACTGACTCCATGCCCTCATCCAGATCATCTATGAAGATGTTAAAGAGGATGGGGCCCAGCACAGATCCCTGAGTGACACCTCTAGTGACTGGCTGCCAGCTGGATGTGGCACTATTCACCACCACTCTCTGGGTCCGGCCCTCGAGCCAGTTCCTAACCCAGCACAGAGTGTTGCCATCCAAGCCATGGGCTGATAGCTTAGCCAGCAGTTTGGTGTGGGGGACAGTGTCAAAGGCCTTGCTGAAGTCCAGCTAGACCACATCCACAGGCCTCCCCACATCCACCAAGCGGGTCACCTGATCATAGAAGGAGATCAGGTTGGAGAGGCAGGATCTGCCCTTCCTAAACCCATGCTGGCTGGACCTGAGCCCTTTGCCATGCGCTCTTATCACTCCCAAGATAACCTGTTCCATCAGTTTCCCTGGCACTGAGGTGAGGCTGATGGGTCTGTAGTTCCCAGGTTCCTCCATCCGACCCTTCTTGTGGATGGGGATCATGTTGGACATTTTCCAGTCTCCTGGGACCTCTCTGGTGAGCCAGGACTGCTGGAAAATGATGGAGAGCGGCTTGGCCAGCTCAGCTGCCAGCTCTCTCAGCACCCTGGGATGGATCCCATCTGGTCCCGTGGACTTGTGGGTGTCCAGATGGCTCAGCAGGTCCTGAACTAATTCCTCATGAATTTCCAGGGCAACACACCGCTCCCTGACCCCATCCCCCAGTTCAAGAGGCCACTTGCCCTGAACTCCTCTCTCCTTACTGTTGAAAATTGAGGTGAAGAAGGCATTCAGGACCTCAGCTTTTTCCTAATCAGTTATAGTGTTCCCCTCCTGGTCCAGTAAGGAGTGGAGGCTCTTCTTGCCCTTCTTTTTAGCATTGATAAATTTATAAAAGTGCTTTTTATTATTCTTCACAGAGGTGGCAGCCTAAGTTCTAGCTGGGCCTTAGCCTCTCTAATTTCTCTCCTGCATAATCTGGCTATCTCCTTAAACACATCAGGAGAAGCCTTCCCCTCCTTCCAGAGGTGATACACCCTCTTTTTTTCCCCCAATTCCTTCAGGAGCTGTTTGCTCATCCAGGCTGGTCGCCTTCCCCGCCGGCTCATCTTTCAGCACATGGGAACTGCCAGCTCCTGTGCCTTCAAGAGCTCCTGTTTAAAGTAGGTCCAACCATCCTGGACCCCTCTGTTCCCAAGGACTGCTGCCCAGGGGACTTTGCAAATAAGTTTCTTGAACAAATTGAAGTTTCCCCTCCGGAAGTCCAAGGTGAGGGTTCTGTTATAGTTCCTCCCTATCTCCCTGCATATTGAAAACTCCACTATCTCGTGATCACTACACCCCAAGCAGCCTCCCACTGCCACATCTCCCACCAGCCCTTCTCTGTTGCAGAGCAGCAGTTCAACCTGAGCTTGACCCCTAGTAGGCTCACTTAACAGCTGCGTCATGAAGCTGTCCTCCATGCACTCTAGAAATCTCCTGGACTGCCTCCTCTCTGCTGAATTCACTTGCAGGCGCCTGAGCAAACACTGCCCAAACACTTCACAGCTGGCAGCCTGCAGCTCAGCAGCCTGCTCTGTCTGCCAGCTCCACTCAGCTGGGCTTCCAAATGCACTTTCACTTTCTTCCCCGCCTCAGAGCATTTCTGGTCAGCACCTGCCTGCCTTAACCCCTGTTTCAGAATAAAGGAAGGAAGCAACAGGCAGGAGGAACACAACCGATCCTATTTATTCCTAAAGAACACTAATGATCCTATTTATTCCCAGAGAGGCTGAGAATTAAGATACTTAAATTATAATTCTGCAGTTGACACCTGTGTTTTTCTAAAAGATTATAATCATCTTGATGTCAGATACACAGACTTGTGCAACAAAACATAGTGGCACTTTCCACACAGTATTTTATTGGCAAGATTAGGCACTGATGTCAAATTATTAGCAGTTTTCTATGAGATAAAGAAATAATTTCCACACCTTTATTCCTCTTGTCACATAATTTCCAGGACTTTCCCCTGTGGATATGGTGTAGAGCAGCAGGATTCCCATTTTGGACTGTAAAGATGACTTTCCTATATCAGTTAGCTGAACAGGACACCACAGACCCTTTCTGAGCATCTTACAGGTAAGATGGGTCCCAGTCAATTGACTCCTTGCAGATGTGCTTCCTTAATGCACACTATCAACAGAAATGTGCTGGTGGGCAGTATCACAGCCATGCAAAGACAGAGTGCATGCTGTAGCAACTGTTGAGGAATGGCTAAGAGAGAATGGGCATGGAGAATATATGAAGTTGGTGGGTCAGCAGAATGAAGAGATTGCAACATGCTGATGTGACAAAGTGACCAAGGACATTGTCCTTGGGCAAAGTGGTAAACAAGGGGAAAAAGGATATGTTTCCTGTTGTGAAGAAGGAACATATACTTGTTTTGAAGGAAGAACCACACAAGTGCATCCCATAGAGCTACAGATAGGAATTGCTGACAGTGGAATACATTAGCTGCTTGCTATAAAAGAACGCTACTGCTCCAATAAAGTTGTCACCTGTTTATAATCCATATTGGATTGGCTGCGGTGTCCATTTCTTTCCTTCTCCCAACAAGCAACAACTTATCTTATTTATTCCAACAACTTATCCTATCTATTCCTACAGAACACAACTTCTCCTATTTATTCCTACAGAACACAACTTGTCCTATTTATTCCTACAGAACACAACTTATCCTATCTATTCCTACAGAACACAACTTATCCTATTTATTCCTAAAGAACACAACTTACCCTATCTATTCCTACAAAACACAACCTATCCTATTTACTCCTACAGAACACTAATGATCCTATCTATTCCTAGGGAACACTAACAATCCTATTTATGTTGGAGAGGCCAAGACTGTGAGGACAGGTCTGTGAGCTGTCCCTCCGTGCTGCAGCACCAGAGCCAAGGCTGTGCCGAGTTGTTCTCCTGAGTCCTGCTCCCAGATGTCACAGCAGGACCCGGCCTCAGGCACTAATGGCCGCTGTTCCTGGCTTCCTTGGCTGCAGTGATCAGCGGGATCAGGCTGGAGACTGGCCCCGCTGATGTCACAAATGGGTGCTGTGCAGAAGAAGAAACACAAATGAACCATTTCTGTCCAAACTCAGGGGCCCACAGGCTCAGGCAGTGCTCCCCTGCTTCCCAGCCATAGGCACAAAGAGAACTGAGGGCACCACCTGCCCCTGTGTCTCCCTGCCCAGTCCCTTGCTACCACAGCTGGGCATGGCCCATGGTGCTGCCGATCCATTTCTCAAGGTGTTCTCAGCTGGCTGGGACTTTGGCCCTGCCAAACCTCTGGGAATGCTGCTGCTGTGCCAGGACCTTGTAGCTTCCAGGAAGCTCAAAAGCTCAAAACCCTGCCTTGGTTCCTGCTCCCTAAAGCCATGGGCTACTTTAGCTGTCACAAAGGTTGAGGAGCATCAGCCATTGCTCAGGGAACCTCAACAGCTCTAGGACATGTTTATCCCAGGAGGGCCCAGGCCCAGGACTGCTCTGAAGGCTGCTGAGGTGCAGAGTTTCAGCAGCAAGACAAGAGCAGGCAGATACATGATGAAGTGCTGAGGTGCTCAGCTCTGGCTTGCATGGGAGCAGGGCCTGCCTGGCATCATTGCACCTGAGGGTCCATAGATGCCTTCAAGTGTTGCTGCTGAGGAAACCCTTCCCTGCACTTGCAGCTGCTTTGCAGTTTACCTGCAGCAGGTCCCTGGCAGACCAGCGCCTGTCCACATCCACCTCCAGGCAGCACTGTAGGAAGCTGAGAAGGGCAGCAGAGAGCTCCTCAGGGTTCTGCAGCTTTGGTGTCTCACCAGCAGCTAGCAGATCACACACCTAGATGAAAAGGAAGCACAAGACTTCATCTGCTTCTTTCAGATCCACAAATGTTCCTCCAGACTCCTGTCCGTTCTTTCAGGCCCAGTCTCAAGGGCAGCTTCTTCCCTGGCAGAGGCATAGAGATGACGTTTTTGGACCAACAAATACTCCACCCTGCTGCAGCCACAGCTATTCCAGTGTCAAAAGCATCTTGCCTTGTTACTGACTGCATTGGCTGACTCAAGGAGTCACCAGCACCAGCATCTTTGACTTCCCTACAGCAAAGCTGCTCCAGTTGTACAACAGTATCTACTGCTGTGCCCCTTACCCTGTTGTCACTTTCGCTGGCAAAGGGAGGCTCTCCTTCGGCCATCTCCACTGCCGTGATGCCAAGGGACCAGATGTCCACCTTGGCACCATAGGGCTCTTCCTTCAGGATCTCTGGAGCCATCCAGTGTGGAGTTCCAGCGTAGCTGGTCCTCTTGCTCTGCTCAGGGGTGAGCAGAGCGCAGACGCCAAAATCAGCTGAGAAGAAGACCAAGCCTTGTTAAAGCCAGGAGGAATGGGGACAGCAAGCCAAAGAGACACCCTCTGCACCCAGGCTTGCTAGGACCATCCGCTTGGGTCTGCCTGCAGAAGCGGCCATGCAGTGGTTATCAGCACAGCAGCCAAAGCCCTGCTGAACCCATCTCTTTACAAAGGCCTCCAGCTCCATGCAGTGGCCTTGCTACACCTGAACTCTTGTCACTCCCTCGCTGTGGCAGGAGCTGCCCAAGCCACAGCCACTCTCCACACTTGTTTCCTTTCCTGTCCTCCTCTGCATGCTGGAATTGCACTCTCAGCTGGCAGCAGTGCTCCAGGCACTGCCACAGCCATCACTTCTGGCTACCTGGCAGTCAGTCAGAAGCAGTCCCACACCACATGCTGGGAAGGTAGCCCCTGACCAAGGTTTCTTACCCAGTTTCACAGACCCGTCCATCCCAAGCAGGATGTTACAGCCTTTGATATCCCTGTGGATGATGTTGTTGGAATGAAGGCAATCCAGACCTTGCAGACACTGAGGGATAAGACAGAAACAGGAGGGTAAAAAATCCATGGCCTGAGTTCATCCCAGGAGCTAGCAAAGGGCGCTAGGAGATTTCACTTCTAGAGGGATTGTGAGCAATGTCAGAGTCTTGTGCTCTCCAGAGGCATAGCTTGCTGCTGTAGTGCTAGCAGAGGAATGACCTTCCACAGGAAGGCCCACTCTGTCCTTTGGTGCAGAGTATCCCCCGAAAGCACAGGCAGAGTGGCTGCTGCTGCACTGGCTGTGCTGCCTCCTTCCCTATGGCAAACTCTGGCTGGCCAAAACAGAACAGCCCTATTGCCTCTGAAGATGCCATCTCTCCTCTTCTACCCACCTGTGCAGAAGGACCACCCTATCCCAATGTCTGGAAGCACAGGTGGCATCCCTTACCTCCCTGCAAACCACTGCTGTTTGTTCTTCATTCATCTGGGCTGCCTTAACCACATCCCCCAGGGAGCCTCCAGCCAGATATTCCAGGACCAGCCATAGCTCAGCACCCACCAGATAGCTGAAAGGAAAACAGTGGCAGAGTAGAGCAGTGTTCGAGAGGTCACTTCTCTGCCAGGGAGTACCTCTGGCTGGCACTCTGCAGAGGCTCCCTCAGCTGGTAAGAACAGAGGCATTCACCTGTCCAGGTAGCTGACAATGTTTGGGCTCTTATGGTCCCGCATCACGAGGATTTCGTTTACCACATACTCCTCGTCCTCTGGAGCCACACGGATGTGCTTGATGGCCACCTGCAGTGACAGTGAAACCCATGAGCTTCAGCAGGCTGCTGCACAAAACCAGCATGGACTCACTGTGAGTGTTTGCGTGGGGCCATAGGCAAGCTGTGCCCAACTCTCTCCTTCCGAGACTCAGGAGCTCAGTCTCATACATGACAATCTCCCCTTTCTCTGCTGCCTCGGGTGCTACTCACAGGACACAAGGCATGTGGAGTTACTGCAGCAAAGAAACCCCCTTGCTCTGACAGAGCTTTCACTGAGCAGCTGAAGAGAGCAGAGGATGGATTTTGCCTTCTGATGCTACTTTCAGAGGAAAGGGATGAGGGTGACCTGAAAGCCTCATCCCCAGTTTGCAGTCCTGGGGAAGGCAATGAAGAGCTGCAGAAGCTGCTGGCACTCCTGGTACTCACCTCTCGTTCTGTGGCCATCTCAACAGCACGATAAACAGCTCCATAGCTCCTGGGAGCACAAGAGCAGCAAAGAAAGGAGAAGGGGGTTAGTGCCTGTGAGCAAAAGGTAGCCCAGACACGAGAGCTCTGCTGCCTGCAGTGGCTCCAAGTGTCCTCTGGCATTTACAGGTGCCTCGAAGATGTCTGTGGTTGGACTTACCCTTGGCCAAGCTTTTCGGCTTCAGCATATTTACTCTCAGGCTCTCCCGTGCTCACAATGCTCCCTGGAAGACACAAAATTCGAGAGGCTTCCTTGAAGATGCAGCAGAGCAGCTCACAGCCTTGTACTCAAGCAGAAACTATCTCTGCTTTTACCTTGGCTGCAGAAGGAAGCTCAGGCACACCCAGCCCAGGCACAGCTGCCCTCAGAGGCAGCAGCAAGCCCCAGAATGCTCTGGCTGCCTCCAAGGACGCTCTCAGCTTGTGTAGGAAGCTGTGAGTGACTGCTGGCACTCAGCTGAGGATGAACATTGGGCGGGGGTCGTCCTGAGGCATGCACAAAGTGCAGTGCTGTCTCAGACAGGAGTACAGGACACATACCAAGCTTGTCCAGGGAGGCTTCATCTGGCTGCTGCTGCCTGCACCTCTCGCTGTAGGATGCCCACACCTGTGACGAGAAATGGTTTAGAGTCAGAAAGGAGGCTTGCAGTCTTGCACCAGAATGGCACTTGGAGGGCAGACCCTCAGCAAGATCCAGTCTGCCACATGCAGGGCTCTAGAGCTGTGTGGGTTTGCTGTCCCTGTCCCAGACTGCAGAGGCACAGTGGCAGGCTGCACAATGGCAGGGGCACAATGGCCACCTGTGTGGGACTGCAACTCTCTGCACTGATGACAGAGAGACTGCAGAGGTGCTTTGGGCAAAGCTGTTCCCTTTCTCACCAGCAACACTCAAAGACACACAGCCACCTTTTTCCTGGGACTGTGAAGAATTCACACTCCCTGTCCCAGGATTCCGAGGGGACTCATGGCTACGGGACATAGCCAACAGATTGTGCTGCTGTCAGTGGCTTTGGTGAAGCACTAGGTCATGGCAGGACTTTAGCCCTGAGAGACTTCATCCAGGAGCTGCCTGATCAGAAACCTCTCACTGCGCATGACACCAAACACGGTGCTGACCAGAGCTGGGACTTACTGATTTTCTCTCTTCAGATGGCGGGACCACAACAGGCAGGGGCTCATAGTCATCATCCCAGTTTTCGCCATCCTCAGCCTCGACATCCTTGACTCTTTCGGGTGTATCATTGGCAGGCTCCTCTCTGCCATAGTCCTCATAGTCATAGCCACCTGCTCCATTGTCATCCTCATCAGCAGAGGCCAATCCGTCTAGCAGGCATCCTGATCCTGGTGGTGTCTCCTGTGGACAGACAGGAGCACAGGTGACAGTCACCACTTGGGAGCTGCAATCACTACACACCACTTCAGTCTGCTTAGCCATCAGAAACCAGTCTAGGCATGGCTAAAGTCCTGCAAGCCTCAGCTCTAAGGTGCAGTTGGCTCAGGTCATGGCAGGACTGTAGCCTTGGGAGTCTTCAGCCAAGGGCTGTCTGATCAGAAGCATGCCCCTGAAAGACACCAAATCCAGTGCTGACCAAGGCTGGCACTTACTGATTTTACACTTTCGGGTTGGTGCAGCCTGAGAGATTGATGTTGGTGATAGCTGTATGGCCTCTCTCCAAAGCCCTTCTCCTCTTCGTCGGAGCCAGCAGCAACTCCAGCATTCTCTGCTCCTGGCCCCGAGTCCTGTGGACAGAGAGGAGCATGAGTGGCTGTCACCTCCCTGTCGTGTGAATCCATTTGGTGTTTTTCAGTGTGGCTAAAGACAACTAAATCACCCCAGCCTTCAGTCGGTCTCACTTTGCAGCACATCACAGACAGCCACACCTGGCAGCTGGTTACCAGCTCTGCCCTTGCCCACCTGGACTGGAGCACACTGTCAGAGAGCTGCCTACACACAGAGGCTTGTAGCTGGGCTGAGAGTCAGGTGCAGCACCCAGCTGTGAGAGGCAAGTGCAGAAAGGGGCTGCTGCTCTGGCCAGAGCAGGGAATGGCAGGACAGACATTCCAAGCACACCTCACGGCACGCTCCACGCTCCTCCACCCCTCTAGAAGCAGCAAAGGAGACTTCCTCACTCACCGAGGGATGGGCTGCCCTGAATCCACGGCTGATCTGATCTGCAGGGAGCAAGGGAACAGGCATCAGAGGCGTCGGCAGCCTCTGCTGTGGGCAGCCCCACAGAGCAAGCACACCCAAAGGGCTGGCGTCTTTCTTTCGCAGCAGCCCTCCAGCAGCACTGGCACTCATGGCAACAGGACAATGCTCTACCAGGTTGTTCTTTTGGCACAGTTCTGCTGTTTAGTTTCTGCCCTGCTGTGCCAGCAAGTCAAAGAAGTAGAAACTTGCTCAAGAAAATGCTTCCCGCTCTGCACAGGAGCTCCTAAAGCAGCTTTGTCACTCTCCTGTCTCTCGAGCTGCTGGCAGTGTTTCCCCGTGAAAGCTTCCCCACAGTGCCCCTTAGCCCTGGCACTGCTGTAGCCAGGAGCTCCAGCAAACCAGAGGTGTCTCGGCGGTGATCTTGTTTAAGAGCCGGCTGGGCCACTGAGGAAGGCTGCGAGAGCACAGACACACAGCAGGCACATTCGCTGCTCTCTCTACTAACAGCCTCTACTCACTTGCCAACAGCCCTGCCATCAGCCAGGGCTTGTCCAGGAAAGAACCGGCGGCAGTGGCCCACTCCAAGAGGAAGGCAATGCCAGCAAGGAACCGCACTGCCATCTCTGCAGCACCACGCAGCGACTGCCTGGGCAGCTACCCGAGAGGATCTTCTGGCAAGAGCAGGCGCGGGAGAGTGCTCTGCGCACCGGGAGAGCGCTGCGATCGCCGAGGCGTCAGGTCCTGCTCCTGAGGCGGCAGGGCTGTGGCATCACCGCAGAGCGCTGCGAGGTGTGCTTGTGACATCAGCGCAGCTGCCCGGGCCCCTGCGCGCCTAAGCACGGAGGGCCTGGGCAGCTCTCCTCTGTCCCAGACACTCACCACAAGTGCTCATGCTCCATAACCTCTTGCTGAACGGATTCGTGGAGCCGTGGGTTCGGTTGGGTTGGGAAGGGACCTTGAAAGTTCCAACCCCCATGTGCAGAGACACATCCACTAGACCAGAGCGCTCAAGGTCTCATCCAAGCTGGCCACAGGCACCTCCAACGATGGGCAATCCACAGCCTGCTTGGGCAACCTGTTCCAGTTTCTGACCACCCACACTGTAAAGCATTTCTCCCTGATCTCCAGTCTAAATCTCCACTATCTAAATTCAGTCTCTCCGCCCTCGCCAGGCCACAAGCCCCTGTCAAAAGTCCTTCCCCAGCTTTCTTGTAGCCCCCTTCAGGTATACAAAAGCTGCTCTAAAGTCTGCCTGGAGCCTTCTTGGCCCTGCTCTGAACCTGCTCCAGCACCTCTGTGTTCCTGTTATGCTGTGGTCACCAGAACTGGGCACAGTGCTTCAGATGAGGTCTCAGCAGAGTAGAGTAGAGCAGAATCCTCTCCCTGTCCTGCTGCTCTCACTGCTTTGGGTGCAGCCCAGCACACAGCTCCCTTCTGGGCTGCCAACAACCGTTGCTGGCTGCTGTTGAGCTGTCCTCAGTCCTGAGCCCTTCTCCTCAAGTCTGCTCTATGTACCTCCTCACCCAGCCTTCTTTTGTGCTTGGGATTGCCCTGACCCAGGTGCAGGATGCTGCGTTTGGTCTTGTTGGACTTCCAGGAGTAGCTCAGACAATGCAGAAGCAGCTGAACCTGTGTCCCTGTCAGACCACTGTGCGGGAACAAGGATGCACACAAGCAGCAGCCAACAGGACCTTTGGGTTAGGGTGCAGGGACCTTAGAGACCATCTACTGCAACCTCCCTGCCATGGGCGGGGACACCTCTAAGTAGACCTGGCTGCCCAGGGCCTCATCCTGCATGGCCTTGAACATCTCCAGGGAGGAATCATGCACAACATCCCTTGGCAACCCTGTCCCTTGTGCTGAAGAACATCTTTGTAAGATCCAGTCCAAACCCACTCTTCCTCACCCCAAAACCATTGTCCCCTGCCCTGTCTCTAGACACCCTTATGAAACGTCCTCTGCCCTTCACAAAGGTTTCTTTCAGATACTGGAAGGCAGCGCTAAGGTCCCTGGGGGTCCTGTTCCAGCTTCTGACCACCCACGCTGTAAAGAATTTCTTCCTGATCTCCAGTCTAAATCTTCACTCTTCAAGTTCAGTCCATCCACTCTTGTCCTGTCACAACAAGCCCCCCTCAAAAGTCCTTCTCCAGCTTTCTTATAGCTGAATTCAGGTACTGGAAGGCAGCTCTAAGCTCTCCCTGGAGCCTTCTCTTCTCCACACTCAAGAGCCTCAGCTCTTTCAGCCTGTCCACAAAGGCAAAGTACTGCAGCCCTCTGATCATCTTCTGGGCCCTCCCCTGGACCTGATCCAGTACATTTATGTCGCTCTTATGGTGTGGGCACCAGATGGGGTCTCAGCAGAGCAGAGCAGAGCAGAGCAGAGCAGAGCAGAGCAGAGCAGAGTCAGAATCCCTTCCCTGCTCTCACTGCTCTGGATGCAGCTCAGCACACAGCTGCCTTCTGACCTGCATGAGGGCACTGCTAGCTGCTGTTGAGTTGCCATCAGCTGATACCCCCAAGTCCTTTTTGCCAAGGCTGCTCTATGTAACTCCTTGCCCAGCCTATGTTTGTGCCTGGGGTTGGCCTAACCGACATGCAAGACCTCTCACTTTCACCTGTTGAACATCGTGCAGCTGTCACTGGCCCATTTCCCCAGCCTGTCACAAGCCTTCTGGAGGGACCTCTGTCCTCAAGTGAGTCTAGTGCACCACACAGCTTGTCGTCATCAGCAGGCTTGCCGAGGGTGCCCTCAATGTCAGTGTCCATGGGACTGACAAAGTTCTGGAGGAGAGGGATGTGAGAGGAACAGCTCCGAAGACACCAAGCTCCATGGCTAGCCAGCAGTCTGACCACCTGCAGCCCACAGAGATTAACAGGGGAGCAGAATCTCACCCACAGCCTGTGCTGAAGACCATGGTGTGTCGTGGAAGGCCAGGACTCCAAGGGATGCCCACACTGCAGCAGTCTGTAGCTGCCAGGACTACATCTCACCAAAGGGACCCAAGGCTATTTCTGAGCATGTGCACCCTGTGGAAGGACTCATGCTGGAGCATCTGTAAAGAGCTGCAGCTCCTCATGGAAGACTGTGCCTTGTGGGATGGAGGCCAGGCTGGACCTGGGGAAGAATGTAAGAAGTTCTTGTGCTGAGGAGGAAGGGGCAGCAGAGGCAACGTGTGAACTGAGCACGAGCCCATTTCCCATCTTCCTGCATGGCTCAGTGTGAGAAGGTGTAGCAAAGAAGTAGCGGAGCTGAGCCTGGGGAGAAGGGAGGGCTAGGGAAAGGTGTTTGTGAGCAGTGGAGGCATCTCTCACTGTCCTGCTCCTGTTGCCGTGGAAATGGGTGGTGGCTTTGTTGCAGAAGTTAAATGGGTGGGTCCTTTTCTGGGCCTCTTTTAGCACTGCAAGGCCATGGGAAGGTCTTTCTGGAGACTTCTGTTCTCCACGCTGAACACCACCAGCTCTCACAGCAGAGAAGTCCCAGCTCTGCCATCACTTTTGGGTCCCTAAACAGAAAGGCTTCTATTGAATTGCCAAAAGACTGGTGCCTGAGGTCAGCTGAGACACACAAAGACATCTGCATGGGCACCAGGCCAAAAGGGAAGTCTGGGGACATCATCAATTGAGAGTCAGGGCACCTACACCAGGTTAGGGACAATGCCCAAGCACTAACACCAGCCAAGTGAGGAGTGGCTTGAGAGCAGTCTTGAGGAGAAGGACTTGTGGGGGTATCTGTTGATGACAAACTCCCCATGAGCTAGCGGTGGTTGCTGGCAGCCCAGCTGTGTGCTGGGCTACACCCAAAGCAGAGAGAGCAGCAGGAGAGGAAGGGAATTCTGCTCTTCTGCTCTGCTCTGCTAAGACCTCACTTGCAGCACTGCCTCCAGTTCTGTAGTCCCACATAAGAAGGACATCAGAGTGTTGGAGTGGGTCCTGAGGAGAGCCATGAAGGTGATGGACACCGCCTCTATGGGAGAGGCTGAGAGAGCTGGAGCTGTTTAGCCTGGAGAAGAAAAGGTTCTGGAAAGGCCTTATAGAGGTCTTCCAGTACCTGAAGGGAGCCAAGAGGAGATCTGGGAAGGGATTTTTCACAAGGGCTTGTAGTGGCAGCACAAGGGACAATGGATTGAAGCTTGAGGAGGGCAGATTTAGACTGGAGATTAGGAAGAAATTTTTCACCGCAAGGGTGGTGAGACAGGGGTGGGATGTTGTGCATGCCCCCTCTGTGGAGGTGCTCAAGGCCAGGTTAGATGAGGCTTTTGGCAACCTGCTGTAGTTGAAGGTGTCCCTGCCCATGGCAGGGGGTCTGGAACTAGATGATCTTTATGATCCTTTCTGACCCAAAGCATTCTGTGATTCTATGAGCATTATTGGAGGGTCTCTGTGTAGATGCTCCACAGGACAGAGAATCCCAGGTTAGTAGAGACCCCAGGGATCACCTGGAACAACATTTCTTGGCAAAAGCATGGTCTAGGCAGGATGACCCAGTCTCCTGTCCAGCCAAATCTCCAAAGTATCTCACGTTGGAGACTCCACCACTTCCCCAGTGAAATTATTCCACTGCCTGATTATTTTCATTGGGAAAACTTGTCCCCCTGTGTCTAGTTGGAAGCCCCCCAGGAGTAACCTGTACCTGTTGCCCCTCATCTTTCCCATGGGACCGCTTGTGAAAACAGAGTTTCTATTCCCCATTTCCATGGGGAATGGAAGAAACCATGGGGTTTTCCCTAAGACAAGTCTGGGATTTGTTTTAAAAAGCAGCCAGCAAGCAAAATCAGCTCACAGTGGCATTTAGGGGAGAACAGGTGATACCTCTCTCGTTTAATGAATATTCCACAAGGTGGAACTTTGAGGAGATGCTTCTTGACACTTTGCATATTGAATGTTGCTGTGACTCCTGCTGGGGGTGGGCACTTCCCATTTAGCAGTGAAATGTGGGTCACCTCTCCACATGAAGCTCTTCTCTTTGGAGTCCATTTCTTTGGAGTCATGAGACTGGAGAACATCTCGAACAGCCTGTGGGCTCTGTTGCTTCTGTAGTCTGCTTCAGTTGGAGGTGTGTGGTAGCCTGGCCCACGGCTCTGAAATGCCCTGTACATGCCAGCTGGACACTTGACACAGGATGTTTAATGCTTGCTGGCCAGGTTGGGCCTGCAGCTTTGCTGCTCTCTCAGCATTACCCTGAGGGCATCTCAGTCCAGTGCTAGTGGCCATGGGAATCTCAGGGACACTTAGACCAAGCAGAATGTCTCCACCTTTGCACTGAGTAGTTTTGGGAAGCATTTAGAGCAGGCAGGAGCTTCCCATTTGCAGGAGCTGATCCAGCCTTGGGTCATTCTCATGTGGGCACTGTTGGAAGCACAGATATTGGAAATAGGAAAGCTCCTCACTGTTGACAAGCATCCAGATCTAGAACAGACACTGTGCCGTCAAGAAGGAAGTTTGATTTGATCCAGGGCTGGCCCTGGCCTTCCTCTTCTCCTGCTTAGTGCAGTGACCCAGACCTGCAGCCAGACTGGGCTGTCAGGGTGCCTGCTGTTGGACTTGTAACAACCTGTCTCAAGTGGTGACCCCATGAAGAGATAAGTGCAGCTGCACCAAGCCTCTCTGATCTCTGATGCCTTGGGTGGAAAGTGAGGGGATTCATGTCTTCCTGACTTGAGCACCCACCTTATGCAACAAGCATGCAGGGGGCCAGTGGAGAGGTGCAAGATCCTCCTTTGGCAGGTGCAAGCCTCTCTGTGCCCAGCCTCTTAGAGGCTGTGGTTTCCCTGCATGAAGATCCCTGACTCTGTCACCTCACCAAGCTGTAGGATTTGAGACACATCAGCTCAGATGAATCCTTCCACACTCCAGACACCTAAAGCCCACCAACTGTGTTCACAGCAAAGCTTGCACAGCCATTTCTAAAGGCTTCCCAGGCAGACCATGCTCAAGGCCAAAGTTTCTTGTATGCTGTGCCTGCAAGTGATGGGAGAGAAGGTCCCTGTGGCGGTGCTGCACAGGCATCTCCATCAGCTGCCACACCATGGTGGCCATGTGGCATCCTGACAGCTCTTCAGGCAGACTTGGCAGCAGGTGTCCAGCTCCATGGCCATGCCCTGCTTCTGCTGCAGTACGCTGGGAGGAGCTGGGGATGTCTACCTACTCCCTCTCCTGGGGCTGCAGCAGCAACTGGCACGCTAGAAAATAAAGAGAGGCCATGGGCAAGGGCTGGCCTGAGCACAGCTGGAAGACATGCCCAGAGCTCTTGAGAAAGGAAGCCCTCCCAGCTGCCCAGACTGAGATTTCCCTGCCCAGCTCACCGCTGGTGCTGTGAGCTTGCATCCTGACTGCCTTGGCTGTCTAAGCCAGACTTTCAAAAGTTGCCTAGACATGGTCCTGTGCAACCCAACCTTGGTGTACCTGCTTTAGCAGGGCACTTGGGGTCTCTTATCTTCATTCTGTGGCTGGTGGAGTGAAGGCACAAAACTGAACCCAGGAGTCAAAGAGCAGCCTCACCAGTGTCCAGCACATGGGAACAATCCCTGCTCTTGTCCTTCTGTCCACACTCTTGCTGATCCCAGCCAGGATGCTGATGGTCTTCTCAGTCACCTCAGCACCTCATGGGATCAGAATGAGGTCATTGCAATAAATGAGGCAGTGGTCAGTGATGTGCTAAGCCAGTTAGACCCACACAAGTCTACGGGGCTGGATGGGCTACACCCAAGAGTGCTGCAGGAGCTGGCAGATGTGCTCACCAAGCCACTCTCCACTATTTACCTGGAGTCCTGTCTAAGTGGGGAGGTGCCAATGGACTGGAAGGTAGTAAATGTGACACCTATCTACAAGAAAGGAAGGAAGGAGGATCTGGGAAGCTCCAGACCTGTCAGTCTGGCCTTGGTATCGGGAAAGTTCATGGAGTAGGTCATCTGAAGCACCATCACACATCATATAGAGAGCAAGTAGGAGATCAGACTCAGTCAGCATGGGTTTATGAAGGGCAGGTCCTGCATGACAAACCTGATCTCCTTCTATGACAAGGTGACCTGACTGTTGGATGAGGGAAAGGCTATGGCTATTGTCTACTTAGACTTCTGAAAAGCCTTTAGCACTGTTCCCCACAGAATTTTCGTGGACAAACTGGCTGTGCATGGCTGGGATGAGCACAGCTGTGATAGATAAAGAGTGGCTGGATGAAAGGACTCAAAGGGTGGTGGTCAATGGGGTTAAATGCAGCTGGCAGCTGGTCACAAGTAGTGTCCCTCGGGGCTCAGTTTTGGGACCACTTCTGTTTAACATCTTTACTGATGAGCTTGATGACGACATAAAGTGTGTCATCAATAAGTTCACAGATGACACCAAGTTATGTGGAGTGTTGATTACCACGAGGGTAGAGAGGGCATGAGCTTCAACAAGGTCAAATGCCACATCCTCCATTTGGGTCACCACAACCCCAAGCAATGCTCCAGGCTTGGGGCAGTGTGACTGGAAAGCTGCCTGTCTGAAAGGGACCTGGGGATTGTAATTGACAAGCAAGTGAACACGAGCAAGCAGTGTGCCCAGGTGGCAAAGAAAGCCAATGACATCCTGGCTTGTATCAGAAATGCTGTATCCAGCAGGAGTAGGGAAGTGATTGTCTCCCTGTACTCTGCTCTGATGAGACCACACCTCGTGTATTGTGTTTGGTTTTGGCCACCTCATTACAAGAGGGATATTGAGGTGCTGGAGTGAGTGCAGAGGAGGACAACAAAGCTGGTGAAGGGCCTGGAGAATAAATTTTATGAAAGGTGACTGAGGGAGATGGGCATGTTTAGTTTGAGAAGAGGAGACTGAGGGCAGACCTCATCACTGTCTACAGCTACCTGAAAGGACGTTGTGGAGAGACTGGTGCTGATCTCTTCTCACAGGTAAACAGTGATAGAACAAGAGAGAATGACCTCAAACTGAGACTGGGTAGCTTGAGACAGGACATTAGGAAAAAGTTTTTCACAGCAAAAGTGTTCAGATATTGGAATGGCCTGCCCAGGGAAGTGGTTGAGTCACCAGCCCTGGATGTGTTTAAAAGTTGTTTGGATGTGGTGCTTAGGGATATGGTTTTAGAGTGCACCTTGTAGAGTAGGGTTGTTGGTTGGACCTACACATTTCTGTGGTTCTGTGATTAACAGAACTGGTCTGAAGTGCCTCAGTATAAAGTGTGGCTTTAATTCACAATTTGTTCTTTTATGCTGAATATGTCGTTGCAGAGGGGGTTCTCTGTGCCTACGTCTATTTGGTGGAGGTGAGAAATTAATTTGAGGTGGTATAAATTTTATATAAAAATTAATTTATTAAAATTAATATTTATAAACTCTTGCCACCCCCAACTACTGTGTAATAATATTGAGTTCTTTTGTGTAAGGTTATGAAAACAATGAGGCTATAATATATACAGGGATTGGTCAATAACTTGTAAATATCAACTATGAACAGAGAGAGGTATTTCCCTTCTGACTTAGTGCTGCTTGAGAGCTATGCTACTTGCCCAGCAGAGGAGCTGAAACTCTGTCTGCTCTAAGGCAGAGGTTACTTATATTACAGAGGAATTTAAGCTTTACTTATAAGTGTTGTTATTAATTATTGATCACCCTCCGGGGTTGTGTCACAGCCTCTGCCCGGTGTCTGGACTTCCAGGAGTCTCTCTGTGAGGCTGGAATCTTCCCAGATTGAGGAAGAAATGATAAATCTTCCCAGTCTCTGGGGTATACAGGCTTTTATTATTTTTTTTTTTAAATATTGACTTAGTATTGCATTGCTAAATAACAGCCTGCACTGTCACCACTACCACAGCAACAATAAAAGTAGTAATAATAATGATGATGCAAGTGAAAGAACAAGCAAGCTATCTCTTTCACTCTCAATCCCTTGCAATCTGTCTTTGATTTTGTGGCACAAGAAGCAAAACGCATATTAATACTGATCGCTTAGGCAATTTTGAATTCATCTGTGTTGTGGATTGGTAGTGTAGATCTTTAGAACAGCAGTGTAGATCTTTAGAACAGCAGACACTATCTTCTTCTACATCACATTCACTATACTACCAAGAATCTAACTGTTTAGTGGTTAAAAGGAATTTTTCTCTAGGTCAGCAACAGGACCATCGATATATATTCTTTCAGTATATGAACCAGCAAACTGTAGTCATTAGTATTAGCCATTCCTCCTGGATTAAGAGTAGTTGCTGCCATAGCTAATATTCTTCTTTTCCTGTCTTTCCTCTGTTTGGAAAAGTCATAACACCATGAAGCATAGCTATATTTTATGGGTTTCACTACTCATAAAACATATCTTCAGTAATTAAGTGTATGAAATAAATTAAGTTCCTCTTAATTTGATGCTAAATGGAGGATACAGACTAGCCTCTGTCCATATATGCTGGTTTTCATTAGTGCTATGTGGACATTATGTGTCTCTCTATGTGTTCTCATTTCCTACATTTTTTTTGGACTTACATTTAAAGCAATTCTTCAAGGCTAACAGATTCTTGCCTACCTAACCATAAGTATTACAGTATCACAGATTCACAGAACTTACGTTCTCAATCATGCAATAAATCAATAAGGCTATGACTACCTCTTGACGGTCTTACTTTTACTGAGTGTAAATCATAGTTTCTTGCAAACATATCCTGAGTTCTTTTTGTTAAAGACAATATAAAATATGTCCCTGTGTGTTCTGGTAAATCTCAAAGTACGAAGTAGTCCTGTTTGGAAGAGAGGACTTGCATAAGAGAAGGGTGCTTTAAAGTGAAGTAAGACAAGTAAGCCATTGGATGGAATTTGAAGCATTAAAAATAATGCACGCTCCAATCACAAGGGGTTTTGTACTGGCTGTACCTCGGTATGCATGAACTGTACAAAGAGCCAGCAACACAGCAGCTCTCAGTGTAAAAGGAGATGAGGACTCTAAGACTTTTCCCAAACACCAGTGATGTCTGCCTGAAAAAAAAGAATCTCGTAATCCCTCAGGTTGTTGATAAATCTGCTATCTATGCAATATCCTGAATTTATCAGGATACTTATTGGTAGCTAAGATCACAGCAGAAAGGCTTTCTAAAGCATCTTTGCAATATGACTGTTGGACTTTAGCCAAACCTCATTTACATGTTGACTATACTCAAACTATATCACAGCCTCTGGGATCAGGGGATTCTACTAGAGAAGTATCTGAGTATGAGGGAGAAATGTGTCCAGGCAGCCAAGAAAATCAATGGCATCCTGGCTTGTATTAGAAATGCTGTGTCCAGAAGGAGTAGGGAGGTGACTGTCCTCTTGTATTCAGCACTGGTGAGGTCATACTTTGAGTATTATGCTCAGTACTGGGCACCTCAATATAAGGCGTATGTTGAGGTACTGGAGTGATTGCAGAAGAGGGCAATGAAGCTGGTGAAGAGTCTGGATAATAAATCTTATGAAGATCAACTGAAGGAACTGGAGCTGTTTAGTTTGAATAAGGGGAGTCCGAGGGGAGACTTCCTCACTGCCTAAAGCTACCTGAAAGGGCGTTGTGGAGAAGGGGTGCTGGTTTCTCCTTACATGTAATTAACATGTAAGAAGGGAGGGAATGACATCAAGCTACAAGTGGGTGGGTTTAGACTATAAATTAGGAAGAATTTTTCACAGAAAGAGTGGTCAGGCTTTGGAATGAGCTGCCTGGGGAGATGGCTGAGTCACCACTTCTGGATTTGTTTAGGTCTCACTTAGATGTCGTGCTTGGGAATATGGTTTAGAGGTGAACTTTGTAGAATAGTGTTAGTGGTTGGACTTGATCCTGAGGGTCTTTCACAACCTGAATGTTTCTGTGATTCTGTAAAAACAGAATATTCCACAGAGGTCTGAAGAGCTAGTACACATTCCAAGAAAATGAAAATGGGCTGTTGATTGTACTAAGGTAAACAATAACAAACAAACAAACAAACATTAAATGTATTTAAGCTGCTTTTTCAGTGCTCTGTGTAAGTCCTAGTGCTCAAATGTACTCAGGCCTGTGGATCTTTACACAGGGTTTAAATTTGTATATCAATCAGCATGGCTACAAAATGCTTGCTTGTATGTAGGGGATTATTTGATATTTGCAACACAGTGATCATGCCAAAAGCATTGAAATATCTCTGTCCGAATCAATGATGTATTCTGAAACATATCTAAATGTAAAACTCACCTTTCTTGCTGCTTCAAAGAACATGCAGGGAAGTTACCTAGAAAAAACCTATAGGATGTGGAAGAAAATGGCAAATGCAAAACTCCCCAAACTGATGATCTTGGTAAATCTCCATATAAATTGATCTACACATGTAACACCTATACACAATTTGCAGATACACTTATTTGTATGTAAACCTTTATAGCTGACTCTTCCAAGGACCTTGGGCAGTTTGGAGCTACTGGGAGTACAGAAAGCAATGAGACAACCCAAGAAGGAGAGGTAGCAAATATCCACATTTTTACTAGATCATGAATATTAATTTTTAAGCTTTGCAAGCGTTTCCAGATGGCACCACAGTTATGACATACAGATAACACAGGTGAAATATGAAACAGTATGCCTAAGGCTTTGAAAGAAGGAAGAAACATGTATCCAAAAGGGCATCGCCAGCATGAATGAACTGTCCAGCTGTGAAGGTAAAAGGGTTGACAGATATCCACCTTCAAGTGGAATGGGAATAGGGAAATGAGATATTATGTGTGCTTCTCCTACCTTTTTTTTTTTTTCAGGTCCAGAAACTTCTTAAGCTGAATATTTTATTGATTAATCTCAGAAGATTTATTTTTTTCTGAAAAATCTCTTTGCTCAGGTGCAAGCCCTTTTGCAGTCTTCTCTGCTTTTATGTACAAATTACTTCTTGATTGAGGTGGCCAGGGAAAATAACAAAATTCCATTGAGAAGATTTTATCTTCTTTGCATTTTTATTTCGGGGTGGGGGGTGGGGGTGGAGAGAGGAGAAGCAAGAGCCTAAAAAGGGTCTAATAAAACATTCATACTTCATATCATTTGTATTTATCTGGACCTACTGTGGGTCACCAAACCCAGGCCATTACTCGGTTCCTCTTCCAGTTCCTAATAAGCACTATTGAAGGATTCTGAATTAAAAGGAACTAAAGCATTACTCTTCCTATGCCTAGACTATTTATTTCTATTCATGGAAAATTCTTTCAACAAATGTGTGGCCACATGTGACAGTACCTTTTATTCAGAAGATGCAGAGAACCTCAGAAAAAAGAAAAGGCTTTTCACACAACTTATATACAAGTACTCCCTGGAGAAAAGAGCTTTATGACATACTCTTTTAAAAGCCCAAATGAATTATGCCCTTCTTCAGCAATATGAGCACTTTAAATAGATGAAAAAGAATTATCCAGAAAACATAATGGTCATTTTCTATGTCTATATGAGAAAATTTACTTAAATCACACATTGTGTTCAGTTCAGAAAGCTAGATCCAATTCTCTTTGTCTAGCAGCTTTTATCTTTGTAGCATTTTAAATGGTGAGATTTTGAACAGGACTGCACACTAAATACTGTAGCTCCATCAACGGCTTGGGTAAATCAGTTGGCAGACTGTGGTGCACACTAACAAAATGGTCCATTCTGTAAATCTGTATCCTACACACAAATAATTGCTAATTCTTTGGTACCACCTGCACCACTTCTTACTCTTTTCTGTACTGTCTACACACAGCTGTTGCAAGATGAGCACTTTGACCTTCAAAGGCAAGACAGGCTGATAAGCATGAGTCTTTTGCTGTTTATGAATTATTGTAAGATTTGAGAGGAAATAGGGCAGAAAACTTGTGCTTTGGCTGTGTAAAGTTTGCCTGAGAAGCAGAACTGGGGCTGCAAAACTTGAAAGGCTGTTTCTGAACCCCTGCACGTGCTGAAGTTCTGTTTTTCAGGAGCTCAGTGTTCTTCAATAAACTCATGATTTATGGAGAACTTGTTTATTCCAGATACTATCAAGATAAGTGGTGGATTTTTTGGTGGTAATTATGACCAAGCAGTACTTACAACATCTTCATTATAGAGGCATCACTGATGCCTTCAGGAAAATAGGACACAATCAATGGAAATGAGAATGTTAATATGCCCTACAGCTGATATTTATAAGACTGTCCACCGATTCAAAGCATTCAGGAGAATCATAGAAACTGTACCCTACATAAAACCAGGCAAATACAATTACTTTCTTTTAATTTTTTTAATATTCTATACTTTAAATTGAGATATCCATCAAGCTCTGATTATTGCTTTT
Organism: Pogoniulus pusillus; assembly: GCF_015220805.1. Classification (NCBI taxonomy): domain Eukaryota; kingdom Metazoa; phylum Chordata; class Aves; order Piciformes; family Lybiidae; genus Pogoniulus; species Pogoniulus pusillus. The sequence goes on from NC_087309.1 coordinate 97,400,955, forward strand.
ATTAGGTTGGCAATATTTTAACACCAAAATAAAGGCATAAAAATAGAGGATTTGCTCTAAATTTTCTAATTTTTGTTACCTTATGCAGTCAATGTTACACTGTGGATTTGCTTATTTCTGCTACTTGAGTTTGTTGTGGGAGCATGGTTAGTTCTTTATTCACATAATTAGAAGCTGTATTCATGTAATAACCATATTATTATAATAAAATCATATTATTATAACAATTATATTATTGTAATAATAATAAAATAATTATATTCATTTAATTTGAAGCTGTAAAGGTGATATTATAATATTATATTATATCTAAGATACTATAAAATACTCAAGACTCCTGCAGGCTAGATTGTCTCTCACTCTCATGCACCTACTCAATTTTCAGAAGGAACAGGCAAGGAAGAAGAGGTGGCAGAGTGGCCCTCTGTGTTAGGGAGACGTGAAAACATACAAATTAATGAAGATGATGATAGGGTTGAGAGAGGAGTAAGGCCAGCAAGAGTGATATTGTGGTGGGGATCTGTTGTAGACTACCCAGCCTGGACAAAGTGGCAAATGAAATCTTTCATAAGCAGTTGAGAGAGGCCTCACAATTGCTACCCCTTGTTCTCATGGGAGACTTCAACTTCCCATATGTCTGCTGGAAGTACAGTACAGCAAGGAGAACCATCCCAGAGGTTCCTGGAGTGTGTGGAGGATGATTTCCTGACACAGTATCACACAGTATCATCAAGGTTGGAAGAGACCTCATAGATCATCAAGTCCAACCCTTTACCACAGAGCTCAAGGCTAGACCATGGCACCAAGTGCCATGTCCAATCCTGCCTTGAACAGCCCCAGGGACGGCGACTCCACCACCTCCCCAGGCAGCTCATTCCAGTGTCCAATGACTCTCTCAGTGAAGAACTCTCTCCTCACCTCGAGCCTAAATTTCCCCTGGCACAGCCTGAGGCTGTGTCCTCTCGTTGTGGTGCTGGCCACCTGAGAGAAGAGAGCAACCTCCTCCTGGCCACAACCACCCTTCAGGTAGTTGTAGACAGCAATAAGGTCACCTCTGAGCCTCCTCTTCTCCAGGCTAAACAATCCCAGCTCCCTCAGCCTCTCCTCATAGGGCTGTGCTCAAGGCCTCTCTCCAGCCTCATCGCCCTTCTCTGGACACGCTCAAGCATCTCAGTGTCCTTCCTAAACACGACTGGTGAGGGAGCCAACCAGGGAAGGGGCCCTCCTGGACCTGCTTCTTATGAGCAGGGAAGAACTTGTGGATGAAGTAAAGGTTGGAGATGGTCTGGGGCTCCGTGATCACGAGATGATTAAGTTCTCTATCCTTCAGGAAACAAGCAGAGCTTTAGTAAAACTGTCACAATGAAATTCTGGAGGGCAAATTTGGCCTGTTCAGGAGACTGATTGACAAAGTCATCTGGGAGGCCACCCTGAAGGATATAGTAGTCTGGTAGTAGAAGTCTGTAGTAGAAGCCTGGACATATTTCAAGAGGGAAGTCTTGAAGGCACAGGAGCCTTTTTGGCACACAGGAGTGTGCCAAAAACCAAATTGATGGGGAAGGCATCTGGCCTGGCTGCATAGGGACCTTTGGCTGGGCCTCAAGAAAAAAGAGAGTCTGTGGCCTTTGAAAGAGATGACAGGCCCCTCATGAGGACTAAAATGATGCAATAAAAGTATGCAGGGAGAAAACTAGGAGAGCCAAGGCATAGCTAGAGCTCAACTAGCTATAGCCATTAAGGATAATAATACATATTTATACAAATTCATTAACAACAAAAGAAGGACTCGGGAAAGTCTCCACACTTTATTGGATTGTAGTGGTTTAAGGCTTATTGGAACATACTAATAAAAGAAATCAGTGCAGAATCTGAATGAGCAGGTCACAGGCTGTAAAAGAATAAGAATGATAAAGTCTATATCAGTCACCAGTTTGCTTAGAGATTTAAAAAGCTAATGTATAAACAATGTTTTCCTCTTGGCTCTTGGGCGCTGAGTCTGTTTGTTGCTCCTTCACTCCGCTTTAACCTTTTCCACTAACTTTGACTGATCAGATGACAGGGAGCTTTGTTCTTTGTTTTCTATGTGGGGAGAGAGAGAGGCTGGCCCTGGCCCCTTCTGGGCTTTCTTTGCCCAGAGGGGAAAAGTGGATTTTGCTATAATTCCTAAATTGTATACAATTGTAAAGACATGGAAATATACATATATGCTCTGGCTGCCTGAGCCTGGCACAGCTGGGTAAAGTCCTCCAAAGGGCGATGGAGCACTGCAACAGGATGTCCACAGAGACTGTGGAGTCTCACTCTCTGAAGACTTTCCAAACTCACCTGCATGTGTTCCTGTATGGCTTTCCCTAGGCCATCCTGCATTGGCAGAGGGGTTGGACTTAGTGCTCTCTAGAGGCCCCTTCCAGCCCCTAACATTCTGCCATTCTGTGAGAGAGCTTCTTGAGAGGGCATCCTGGCATGCAGCATGGAGCCACGGCTGTCACACAGCAGGCATGCAGAGCTCTTGGACACCTGCCTTCCCCAGCAGTCCATGGTCCTGTACAGAGTTGAAGAATGGGGCTGCAGATGCGCTGAGGCAGGGACCACTTGCATGGCACATCCCAAGTGCAGGGCCCAGCATCTACCAGGGTCCATCACTACTTGTCCTGTGACAACACATGCTGCTGAAAAGTGCCTCCCCATCATTCCTATCAGCACCTGTAAGTGTCCATTCCTTCAAGGGAAAGGACCTAACACACTGACCTCCACTGAGGACACGTGATGTCTTAGAGCATTTCAGTCCTTCATCCTCTTTCACATCCTGGCCACCTCCACATGATGAGATTCTAGTCCTTAACCACACCACAGCAGTCAGCTCTACACAAGGCAGTCTGTGGCTTCCACACACCAGTAGCTCAGGCTGAGCAATGACAAGAGCCCAGCGCAGCCTTGGTCTGCTAACCAAGTAGATTATACTGCGTCACTCAGCACTGCATCCACAAGGTTTCTGAATATTCTGAATACTTCCAGGAATCCTGAGGGGATCTTCTCAAGGCATGTAAATGTCTAAAGGGTGGAGGCCATGAGGATGGGGCTGGGCTCTTTTCAGTGGTGGTGGGAGACAAGACAAGAAGTCACAAGAACAAAGTGGAGCCCAGGAGCTTTCACATGAACATGGGGGAAAACTCCTTTGCTTGGAGGGTGACAAAGCCCTGGAGTAGGCTTCCCAGAGAGGTTGTGGAGATTCCTTCTCTGGAGACTTTCAAAAGCTGCCTGGACATGGTCCTGTGCAACCTGACCTGGATGTACCTGCTTTAGCTGGGCACGTGGGCTCTCTTCCCTTCCATCTCCATGGTTCTGTGGCTGGTGGAGTGAGGGCAAAACACCGAGCCCAGGATTCAAAGGATTCACTAGTGCCCAGCACATGGGGACAATCTCTGCTCTTGCTGATCCAAGACAGAATGCTGGTGGTCTTCTTGGTCACCTCAGCACTCCTTGCTTTAATTTTCAGCAGGCTATCAACTAACATCCCAAGTCCTTTTCTGGGCCTCTTTTAGCACTGCAAGGCCATGGGAAGGTCTTTCTAGAGACTTCTTTTCTCCAGGCTGAACACCACCAGCACTCACAGAGGAGAAGTCCCAGCTCTGCCATCACTTTTGGGTCCCTAAACAGAAAGGCTTCTATTTAACTACTGAAACACTGGTGCCTGAGGTCAGCTGAGACACACAAAGACATCTGCATGGGCACAAGACCAAAAGAGAAGTCTGGGGATACCCTCAATTGAGGGTCAGGGTGCCTACACCAGGGTAGGGACAATGCCCAAGCACTAACACCAGCCAAGTGAGAAGTGGCTTGAGAGCAGTCTTGAGGAGAAGGACTTGTGGGGGTATCTGTTGATGACAAACTCCCCATGAGTGCTAGCTTTTGGGCTATACCCAAAGCAGAGAGAGTAACAAGATAGGGAGGGGATTCTGCTTCTCTGCTCTGTTCTGCTCTGCTAAGATCCCACTTGCAGCACTGCCTTGTGGTGGTTTGGCTGTTACCCCCCTCCACTTTGGAAATCACCCAGACTAGACTCAGCCAGCTCTGGACATTTGAATGAAGCTTATATTTACAGCTAGCACAATATACAGGCAGATATTTACAGTAGATACAGTCATAGACAAAATTATACAAGGTAAAAGCTAATACAGAAACACAACTCCCCTCCCAGAAACCTGAGTCTCCAGGAGGGGCTGCCAACTGCCCTTCCACCTTCTCCCCACCACCTCTCAACCTTACCCCAGTCTCAAGGAAGCATGGAGATTCAGCCAGGGGGTTAGGAAGCCAAGTGGATTAATCAGAGAGATAGCAGAGAGACTAGAGAGTAAAAAATGCAGCTCTGAACTCCACATCAGAAGTGACTATGTTTGGATTCTTGTTCTTGTATCTCTCAGCAGGCCTATGAGTGAAGTAGGCATCATCCTGTTTGTTTCCTTTCACAGCCAGTAATCTAATCCTTCTCACCAAAACATTCTCTCTAGGTTCAAACTAGCACATGCCTCCAGTTCTGCTGTCCCACACAAGAAGGATATGAGGACCTCCACCACTTCAGCAAGGAGATTATTCCACTGGCTGATTATTTTCGTTGTGAAAAATTGTCCCCTTGTGTCCAGTTGGAAGCTCCCCAGAAGCAACCTCTACCTGTTGCCCCTCATATTTGCCAAGGGACTGCTTGTGAAAAGGGAGTTTCCATTCCTCCTTTACTACCTTTACTGCTGCAACAGGCTAACGAGACCTTTTCTCAGAATGAACAAATCTGATTTCTGCAGGCTTTCTACTTGTGGCAGCTTCCCAGTCCTTGTGCTGGCCAAGACATGAGCCCAGCGTGTGCACCAACAGCCCAGAAGACCAACCACGTTCCGGACTGCATCACAAGAGTGGCCATTGGTGGAAGGAGGTGAAACTGCCCATTTACTGGTCAGTCTGGGCAGATGACAACCTCTTGCAGAGGCTTCACAAGAGGGACATGAGAATGATTGGGGCACAAAACACCTCTGCTGTGAAGAAAGGCTAACAAGATTGGTACTTTCCATCCTGGACTAGAGGGGCCTCTGGGGAGATCTTCTTGCAGTGTTTCACTGTTGTGGAGGGCCTGTAGGCCAGAAAAGAGGCTTATTTATGCATTGCCTTGCCTGGCAGTATCACAGTATCACAGTACCACAGTATCATCAAGGTTGGAAGAGACCTCATAGATCATCAAGTCCAACCCTTTACCACAGAGCTCAAGGCTAGACCATGGCACCAAGTGCCACGTCCAATCCTGCCTCGAACAGCTCCAGGGATGGTGACTCCACCACCTCCCCGGGCAGCCCATTCCAGTGTCCAGTGACTCTCTCAGTGAAGAACTTTCTCCTCACCTCGAGCCTAAATCTCCCCTGGCATAGCCTGAGGCTGTGTCCTCTTGTTCTGGTGCTGGCCACCTGAGAGAAGAGAGCAACCTCCTCCTGGCCACAACCACCCCTCAGGTAGTTGTAGGCAGCAATAAGGTCACCCCTGAGCCTCCTCTTCTCCAGGCTAAACAATCCCAGCTCCCTCAGCCTCTCCTCGTAGGGCTGTGCTCAAGGCCTCTCACCAGCCTTGTCGCCCTTCTCTGGACATGCTGAAGCATCTCGATGTCCCTCCTATACTGGGGGGCCCAGAACTGAACACAGTACTCAAGGTGTGGTCTAACCAGTGTGTGATGGTTTGGGTTCTTACCCGCCCCCCCCCCCCCCCCACTTTGTATTTGCCCCAGCTAACTCAGACAGCCTCTGGGAATATAGATGAAGCAATTTATTTACAGCTAGCAGAATTTACAAACAGCTATTTACAATATATACAGTTATATACAATTATATACAGAAATATACAAAGAATAAACAATACAAAAGCACGACTCCCCTCCCAGAAACCTGAGTCCCCAGGAGGGCCTCTCAAACCACCCTAACACCTCCCCCGGCCCTCTCAACCTTACCCCAGTTCTCAGGAAGAAGAGAGGTGTGGCCAAGAGGTTAGAGAGTAAGGTTAGTAGGAGCAAGGTTAATGAGATGTGTCTAGGTCTGAAGGCAAAGGCAGAAGAGAAAGACAAAATGGAGAAAGTTTACTTCTTCTTCCCAGAGTTCTCAGCGAGACTGTGAGAGAAGTTGACACAATTGTTTTTCATTCCCCTGCCCGTTATCTAGTTCTTTTACCAAAACATTCTAGCTTGCTTCTAACTAGCACAATCCACCCCTTGTCTACTTCGCTCAGAGTATTGCTGAGAATTATCCAATCTAATCTAAACCAATATTTACACTAAAACAATATATACAAGTTCAGTTCACACTTCAATCGGATGTAGGTGATTCAAAAGCTCAGAACAGGGACTCCCAGGTGATGTTGGGTTCGTGCTCACGTACTGTAGATTCTATCGTAGATTCTCTCAGTGTTGGGTGCCGATGTTACCTAGAACAGAAAACTCCTAACAGCTTGAATTTAAACTCTCTCAGCTAAGGTTAAATTTCTCTGTGGAATACACTGGATTTCACCATTCTCCTGCATTACCCAATATGTATGACCAGGACCTTCAGCAGATACCACCCCTTGGACAGGTTTCCCTTTGCCCGAAGGAGAAAATACCCAAACAGTTTTCCCTAACAGATTCTTTTCACGTACAGCAGGAACTTTATCACCGTCTACTGTTTGGACCAAATCTGATTGTGCAGGTCCTGCTCTGTTTACTGAACCTCTACTATTTACCAACCAGGTAGCTTGTGCTCAATGTATGTCCCAGTTTTTCAGAGTTCCACCCCCCATGGCTTTTAGGGTGGTTTTCAGCAAACCGTTGTAGCGCTCAATCTTCCCTGAAGCTGGTGCATAGTAGGGTATGTGATAGATCCATTCAATACCATGCTCTTTGGCCCAGTTTTTCACAAGATTGTTCTTGAAATGAGTACCATTGTCTGACTCGATTCTCTCTGGAGTTCCATGTCTCCACAAGATTTGTCTCTCCAAACCAACAATGGTGTTACATGCAGTAGCATGTGGAACTGGATAGGTTTCCAACCATCCAGTGCTGGCTTCTACCATCGTTAGCACATACTGCTTGCCAGATCGAGATCGAGGTAGAGTGATGTAGTCAATCTGCCAGGCTTCACCATACTTGTACTTTGACCATCTCTCACCATACCATAAGGGCTTGATTCGCTTAGCCTGCTTAATAGCAGCACAAATGTCACAGTTATAGATGACTTGGGTGATAGCGTCCATGGACAAGTCAATTGACCTATCACGAGCCCATCGGTATGTTCCATCTCCGCCTTGATGTCCAGACGAATCATGGGCCCACCGAGCTAAGAACAGCTCACCTTGGTGTTTCCAATCAAGGTCAATGTCAAGTTCAGAGTTGGTGTCAACTTGAGCAATCTTAGCAGCTTGGTCTGCCTTCTGATTATGTTGATGTTCCTCAGTAGCTCTGCTCTTAGGCATGTGTGCATCTACGTGCTGCACCTTCACTGGAGTTCTCTCCAGTCGTGCATCAATGTCCTGCCATAGATCAGCACACCAAATAGGCTTTCCTTTCCTCTGCCAACCATTCTTCTTCCAGTCCTTCAGCCAACCCCATAGAGCATTGGCTACCATCCACGAGTCGGTGTAGAGGTAAAGGACAGGCCAACTTTCACGTTCAGCCACATCAAGAGCAAGTTGAACAGCTTTTACCTCAGCAAACTGACTGGATTCTCCTTCTCCATCTTTCGTTTCGGTAACTCTCCTGGTTGGACTCCAAACTGCTGACTTCCATATTCGCTTGTTCCCAACAAGACGACAGGAACCATCTGTGAACAAAGCTTAGTTCTTTTCCTGATCACAGAGATCACTATAGGGAGGAGCTTCCTCAGCACGAGTTATTTTCTCCTCTGGAGGTTTGGAACAGTCTGTGCCTTCCGGCCAGTTGGTGATCACCTCCACCAGACCAGGTCGGTCAAGATTACCCATTCGTGCTCGTTGGGTTATCAAAGCCATCCATTTAGACCAGGTTGCATCTGTGGCATGATGTGGTGATGAACCTTTGCCCTTGAACATCCAGTTAAGAACTGGCAGTCTAGGAGCTAAAAGCAATTGTGACTCAGTTCCAATCACTTCAGAAGCTGCTTTCACTCCCTCACAGGCTGCTAGAATCTCTTTCTCAGTTGCAGTGTAATTTGTCTCTGAACCTCTGTAACAACGTCCCCAGAAACCAAGTGGATGACCACGTGTCTCATTCGGAGCTCTCTGCCAAAGGCTCCAAGTTGGACCATTGTCACTGGCAGCCGTGTACAGAATGTTCTTAATGTCCGGACCAGATCTCACAGGTCCCAAGCCCACTGCATGGACTACTTCTCGTTTGATCTGATCAAAGGCTGCTTGTTGTTCAGGTCCCCACTCGAAATTGTTTCTCTTATGAGTCACATCATGCAGAGGTTTGACAATCTGACTGAAACCAGGAATGTGTAGTCTCCAAAATCCCACCACACCAAGGAAAGAAAGTGTGTCCTTCTTACTGGTGGGAACTGCCATGGTAGAGACTTTGTTGATCACATCCTGAGGAATGTAACGGCGACCATCCTGCCACCACACTCCCAGTAACTGAATTTCTTTGGCAGGTCCTTTGACCTTGTCTGTCTTAATGGCAAAACCTGCTTGCAACAGAATGTCAATGATTTTGTTACCTTTCTCGAAGACTTCCTCAGCAGTTTGGCCCCACACAATGATGTTGTCGATGTACTGGATGTGCTCTGGAGCTTTACCTTTCTCCAGTGCATTGTGGATGACTGAATGACAGATGGTTGAGCTGTGTTTCCACCCCTGAGGCAAACGGTTGAACTGGTACTGGATTCCTCTCCAGGTGAATGCAAACTGAGGCCTGCACTCCTTTGCTATGGGAATAGAGAAGAAAGCATTAGCAATGTCTATGGTTGCATACCATTTAGCCTCCTTCAATTCCAGCTCGTACTGGAGTTCCAGCACGTCTGGCACAGCCGCACTCATGGGTGGCGTTACCTCGTTGAGGGCACGAAAGTCAACTGTGAGTCTCCAGTCGCCTGTAGGTTTGCGCACAGGCCAGATGGGACTGTTGAAAGGTGAATGAGCTTTCTCGATGACAGCCTGACTCTCCAGTTGATGAATCAGCTGATGAATGGGCAACAAAGAGTCACGGTTGGTTCTGTACTGCCTGTGGTGAACAGTTTGAGTAGCAATTGGCACTTCCAGGTCCTCTATGTCATGATGTCCCACAACTGCAGATTCATCAGAAAGTTCAGGTCTAATAGACAATTTCAATTTATCATCCTCAATCTCTACAGATGCTATTCCAAAAGCCCATTTGTGACTCTTAGGATCTTTGAAACAACCTTGTCTCAAAAAGTCAATTCCCAGAATGCAAGGCGCATCAGGACCAGTTACAATAGTATGTGTCTTCCACTCTTTACCAGTTAAACTGATCTCAGCCTGTATCTTAGTTAACTCTTGAAATCCACCAGTGATTCCAAAAATAGAAATGGACTCTGTCCCTTTGCAATTAGATGGCAATAAAGTACACTGAGCACCTGTGTCAACTAAAGCCCTGTATTTCTGAACTCTTGAACTGCCAGGCCACCTAATGAATACATTCCAATAGATTCGGTTCTCTCCACTATCCCTTTCCTCCTCCTGGCTGGAGGCAGGGCACCCCTAATGCTGAACATGGCATGTAGGGTGTACACAGTGATTGGTGTTGTTGTGAGAGGAACTGCAACTGTTGGAACAATTGCAGTTGCTCGCAGGAGCCGAAGAAGTCACAGCTACTTTCCTGGCATTATTGCCTCTGTTTCTGCCACTCTGCAGATCCCTGACCCTCTTTGAAAGAGCTGAAGTAGGTTTACCATCCCATTTGTTCATGTTCTCACCATAAGTGTCACGCAGAAGTATCCACAGTGATGCACGTGATTGCTGATGTCTGGGTGGAATTTGTCTCCTCCTGGGCTGGAATTGCCTTGCAGGAGGTGGGCGTCTGTTCCTGACTGCAGAAACATGCACCCATTCAGATGATGCAGGAATGGTATCCTTTACCAGATTGGAAACTGAGGTTGTAAGATCCTCCTTCAGTTCTTTCATGCTCTCTTTGATGCCATCCCTTAACTCTGTACCTAGAGTTTTTATGGCAGAGACTAAACCAGAATGTGACAAGCTGTCCTCAATCTGCCTGAGCTGCCACGGCATCTCACTAGCCAGCTTAAGATTGGCTCACCTGATTCCCTTGTGTATTCCTTCCTAACTTCCCTGACCTCTCTGAGTGGATCCTTGGAGCCCTGGATGTCATCTTCCTCCTTCTCTTCCACCTGTTGTTCTGGGGGTGCCTGGCCTAACACAATCTTCCTCATAGCATTCCTAAACTCATTGGAACCATCCTCTCTCCTGGCAGCTAACCTCACAGCGCTCCTCTCACTTGAGTATTGTTGTCTCAGCATATCTGCAAGGTCTCGCATACTAACTATCTCCTCCTCCTCTTCTGCTTGCTGCTGATCACCAGAGGTCCCCTCTTTTACATCCTCCTGTGAACCACTCTTTGTCTTAGCTTTTGCCTTAGCAGGTGCCAGAAAGGCCTGAACAGCAACAGACTTGGACATATCTGCTGGAGGATTTGAATCATTAGGGGTCTGACCTGGAGGGTTTGAATTATTGGGAGTCTGACTTGGAGGGTTTGAATCATTAGGGATCTGACCTGGAGCTTGTGAGTTCAAATCTGCCTTGCTTTTAACAGGAGGATTTTGGTTCTGGTCTGCTGGCTGGGGGTTCGAATTGGCTGAGCTGGTGTCATTAGGATTTGGACTAACTGGGCTAGCGTTACCAGCATTAGCAGTGTTATTAGCATTAGTGGGATTATTTGCCTGTCCTCCTGGGATGCCTGCCAACCCTGACGTGTTATCATTGTTGCTAGGAACATTCTGATTTTGGGTACTTGCCTGTCCTCCTGGGGCTCCTGCCAAACTCTGCCCGTTGTTTTGGTTATCATTGTTATTGTTTATGTTAGTGACGGGAACATTGGCAGAATTCCCAGAACCTACAGAGGAGGGTGGAGAGGCTGCCTGGGGGGAAGAAGATTGCTGAGAAACTGTTACTGAATTTGGTTTTGAGACAGAATTTTTCCTAGCTCTTACAGAAGTTGGTTTTGAATTTTTCACACATAATGCCAAAATTAATATGAATATTAAAATCATGAGGCAAATATTAAAAATTTTGAGTATCAAAACAGTTTTACATGAGCATGTGCCTAGGCAAACAGTTGGAATTCCTGTCTTAGGCTGAATAACTCTCATTAGAGCTGTATTTAAAGCAGAATTTCCATTGATTGTCACATTATTCACCAGAACTCCTGTAATATTTTTGTTAATATTCTCAGAGATATTAAAACCAGCATAACCAAGAATCAAATAACCCCAGCTCCAGAACATATCTGAAACCTTAGCTTTAGCCTTATTATAAGCCAGATCAATAAAATAAGCAACAATTTGAGCTTTTATCCAATTAAATGCCAAGAAAACAAAACCAGACCAGAGCAATGCCCCAACCAAATACAATAGCTGCTTGATTAGCTTCATCTTAATTCCCAGAGCTAATTTCCAATCACTCAAATATATCTAGCCCCACGTTGGGAAAGCCAATTAAAAATGTGATGGTTTGGGCTCTTACCCGCCCCCCCCCCCCCCCACTTTGTAGGTACCCAGCTAAACTCAGACGGACCCTGGGAATATAGATGAAGCAATTTATTTACAGCTAGCAGAATTTACAAGCAGCTATTTACAATATATACAGTTATATACAGTTATATACAGAAATATACAAAGGATAAATACAAAAGCACAACTCCCCTCCCAGAAACCTGAGTCCCCAGGAGAGGCTTTCAAACCACCCCAACACCTCCTCTGGCCCTCTCAACCTTACCCCAGTTCTCAGGAAGAAGAGAGGTGCAGCCAAGAGGTTAGGGAGCAAGGTTAGTGGGAGCAAGGTTAATGAGATGTGACTAGGTCTGAAGGCAAAGGCAGAAGTGAAAGACAAAATGGAGAAAGTTTACTTCTTCTTCCCAGAGTTCTCAGCGTAACTGTGAGAGAAGGAGACACCATGTTTTCATTCCACTGCCTGTTATCAAGTTCTTTTACCAAAACATTCCAGCTTGCTTCTAACTAGCACAGCTTTGTTGGTCAAGGTTTCAAAATATGAGACCTCTTTCCTAGCATGTCATCATAGAATGCTGCTTTAATAATTTACTTATGAAAGCCAAAGCTCTACCTTGAATGGAAGAGCTTGCTACTGTTTCAAACATGAAAATTTAAAAACATTTATAAGCATTTTTCTGTGTGCATAGCTGTACGTAACAGTGATGTAGCAAAGTGTGGTTTTGCTGTTATTTCTTACCCTTATATAACATCTTATTGGAAAAATCCTGCCTGACAAACCTGGTGACCTTCAATGAAAAGGTCACAATGTCAATAGATTGTTCAGCATCTTCATTGGTGACATGGAGAGTGGCATTGAGTGCACCCTCAGCAAGTTTGCCGGTGACACCAAGCTGTGTGGTGCATCAGACACTAGAGGGAAGGGAATCCATCCAGAAGAACCTTGATAGGCTGGAGAGGTGGGCTCATGACAACTTCATGAAGTTCAACAAGACCAAGGGCAGGGCCCTGCATCTGGGTTGAGACGGTCCCAAGCATTTGATATAAACTGGATAGTGGAGCAGCCCCGAAGAAAAGGACTTGGGTGTGCTGGTGGATGAGATGCTCAACATGAGCTGTCAGTGTGCACTCGCAGGCCAGAAAGCCAACTAGATTTGAGCTGCATCAAGAGAAGTGTGGCCAGCAGATTGAGGGAGGTGATATACCCCCTCTACTCCACTCTGAAGCCCCTATTACAAGAAAGATATGGAAGTGTTGGAACATGTCCGGAGGAAAGCCTCAAGGATGATCAGAGGGCTGGAGCTGCTCTCCTGTGGAGACAAACTGAGAGAGCTGGAGTTATTCAGTCTGGAGAAGAGAGAGCTCCAAAGAGACCTTATTGTGGCCTTCCAGTATCTGAAGGGAGCCTAAAAGAAAGATGGTGAGGGACTTTTAAGGATGTCAGGTAGTAATAGGGGTAGGGGGAATGGAGTAAAACTAGAAGTGAGTAGATTCAGATTGGGATGTTAAGAAGTTCTTTACCATGGGGGTGGTGAGACCCTGGAACAATGTAATGGAGGGATAATTAATTGATTGCAAGATGGCATTGTCAAAATTAATATTGTTTATTAATTTTGGCATCCAAAACTCTCACCACCCCTACCACTAATTTTAATAATAATCAGGTTCTTCTGCAATGTTCATGGAAAGATTATACAAAGGAATGACTAGAACAAATAACTAGCAATAATATAACATTAATTGAACTCAATTGAACTGGAAGAGAAGGTTCAGTACACTCCTTGTGTTTAACTGTACTGCTTGTCAACTGGATGGACTCAAGGAGCTCCTTTCTGCTTATGGTAGAAGGCAATAGTGAATTACAAGAGGATTTTAAGTATTTACTCACAAAATATTAATCCCCCAACTTGCAGGCCTAGCTACAGCTTCAGACAGTACCCCAAATGCTTTCAGGGGATTCTGTCAATGTCCTAAGAGGTGCTGAGGCTTCTGATTCTTCCCAGGCTTCACAGGGTGCTGGGGAAGGGAGGCAGACAGTCTCTGATCTGGTCCTGATTTCTCTGCATGATCTGTGTACCTCCAGAACTTCCTGTCTTGGCAGGAGACTTTAAGATGTAGGCAGGATGTCTTACAATGGGCAGTATCAGAACAATGGCATGATGGATAAGCAGGCCTATTGCATGGAGGCATTTGGAGCTTGTTCCTGGTAAACTCAAGGCAGGCAGGCAGGGATGGTTATTCACCAGAGCTAACTTACGGCTCAGCATGGCATGGCAGCAGGCAGTAGCAACCAGCAAGCAAGCAGGAATACAACAGCAGTGCACATTGTGTTGCCTGCTCATTTCTTTTTCTCAACACATCTTGAGGCTGATGCACCTTTGGACACAGAATAGCCAATCAGAATGGCAGTTAGCTGAGATTAAACATATTAGGGGAAACCATAGGCTTACTTTATCCAAATTTGGAAAAAACATAGGCCTTGCACAAGGCAAGCACAAGCCAAACGCATGTACCTTGTTCACCATGGGATGTAAACAGGAGCAAAATGAGTCTGGGCAAGCCAGAGTCCTTAGACTCAGTGGCTCCAGGTTCTTTGTGCTTTTTCCCATGGTTGCTTCTCCCCATAGCAGGAGAGGGAGAGTGAAAAAACACATCTGGGCAAGTCAGGACATATGTAAGCCTATTTTGGCCTGCTTAGGCCTACCACGACAAACAGGTTGCTGAGGGAGGTGGTGGAAGCCCCATCTCTAGAGGTCTCTAAGGCCAGGCTCGATGTGACTCTGAGCAACATGATCTAGTGTGAGGTGTCTGTGCTCGTGGCAGGGAGGTGGTAACTGGATGATCTTTGAGGTATCTTCCAACTCTAACAATTCTGTGATTTGAGTCTCTTTAATACCTGTCAAAGGTTATTTAAGCTTCAGTTGGCGGGACCCAGGTTATTGATGAGGGTTACATTTATGGAAGAGCTGCTGATTTCAACAAGTGCTGCACAGAACAACAGGAAGTTTCTCTTTGTCCCCCTCCAAGTTCCAAACTTTAGTTTACATCACAGAGAAATGCAGAAGAAGATCTTAAGCTGGACAAATGACCATTGTCGGTCATGCCATCATGTCAAAGGACGTGCTGAAGTCCAGGTAGACTACATGAATTGCCTCTTTGCATCAGTTTTTCATGGTCAGATCAGTTATCCTCAGGGTATTCAATCCCCTGAGCAGGAAGACAGAAACAGAGAGTGGAATAAACCCACTATAATCCAGAAGGAAACAGTTAACAACCTGCTTGCCACCTGGACACTCACAAGTCTATGGGGCCAGATGGAATCCACCCGAGAGTACTGAGAGAGCTGGCAGAGGAATTTGCCAAGCCACTTTCCATCACTTATCAGCAGTCCTGGCTGGCAGGGAAGGTCCCAGGTGAATGGAGGATTGCCAAGATGGCAACTATATATAAAAAGGGCCAGAAGGAGTATCGAGTGAGCTACAGCATGTCAGGCTGACCTTGGTACCAGGGAAGATTATGGGAACAGTTCATCCTAAGTGAACTCACATGGCATGTAAAGGATGACCAGGAATCCAGCCCAGTCAGCATGGGTTAATGAAAGGTAGGTCCTGCTTGATCAACCCAGTCTCCTATGACTAGGTGATCCTCCTAGCAGAGAGGGGAGAGGCTGTGGGTAGACTTTAGTAAAGCAGTTGATACTGTCTCCCACAGCTTCTTTCTGGAGAAGCTGGCATCTCGTGCCTTAGGTGTACTCTTCTCTGGGTTAAAACTGCACTGGATGGCCAACCTCAGAGAGTTGTGAGTGAAGTCAAATCCAATTGGCATCTAGTTACAAGTGGTGTTCCTCGGGTCTCAATTTTGGGGTTAGTTCTGTTTAATAGCTTTACCAATTATCTGGATGAAGGAATTGAGGACACTCTCATTAAGTCTTCGGGTGAAACTGAATTAAGTGGGAGTGTCAATTTGCTTAGAAAATAGAGAGATCTGAATAAAGATTGGTGGGTTGAGCTCAGCTGTACGAAATTTAACAAGGCCAAGTACCAGGTCCTGTGCTTGGGTCATAACACAACCCTGTGAAACACCACAGGCTTAGGGAAGAGAGGCTGAAAATTTGCCTCGCAGAAAAGAACCTGAGGTGCTGGCTGACAGCTATTTGAACATCATGCAGAAATGTGTCATGGTGACCAAGAAGGTCAACAGCATCATGGCCTGGATCAGGAATAGTGTGACCAGCAGGAGCAGGGAAGTGATCACGCCACTGTACCCAGCACTGGTGAGGCCACACCTTGAAGACTATGTTCAGATCTTCTGAGGAGCAGCTGAGGGAAATGGGATTGTTTAGCTCAAAGAAAAAGAAGCTGAGGGGAGACCTTGATCTCTCTAACTACCAGGAAGGAGACTGCAGTGAGGTGGTGGTTGGCCTCTTCTCCCAGGTAACTAGCTATAGGAGAAGAGGAAATGGCCTCAAATTGCACCTGGGCAGATTTAGATTGGATGTTAGGAAAAGTTTTTTTAATGAACGAATGGTCAGCTATTGAAATGTGCTGCCCAGGGAAATGTCCGAGTTACCACCCCTGGAAGTGTCCAAAAACCAGGTAGGCATGGCACTTCTGGAGATACTTTAGTGAGCATGGTGCTCTTGGGTTGATGACTGAGGTTTTGCAACCTTTATGATCCTGTAATTCTAAAAAATATGTGACTCTGTGCATCAAATGGCTACATGAATTTCAAACAGAATTAATGCAATTTCCCATAATAATAATAACAACAACTTTTAAAAGGTTACTAAAAGTTATCAAGATGTTTTCTCTACTTAACCAATATTTTGTGGATAGATAGAAAATGGGCATCTAATGTCTGTGTTTTCAACTGTTCAACCACCAGTAGCTACAGTTTGCACAGCACTGTGTTTGGGTTATCGAGCCCCAGAAATGGGAGAACCTTGAGGGTCCCAGATTGGATCAGCTTGAAGTTCACATCTATGCATGAGGAAAAGATTGTAGAATCATAGAGTGGTTTGGAAGGTACTTTAAAAGTCCTCTAATCCAATCCTACTTCAACATCAAGATCATGATGTCTCTTGTGACACAGTGTCTACATGTTGCTTTAATCTACCTTTTCCATAATCCAAGATAACAAAATGAATGGTGGCAATATACCTGTGGCAAATAGGGAAAATCATTTCCAGCCCTGTCCACTTATGTTCTTAAATCTAACAATTTTTTTTTTCCACTGGGAGGTAGAGATACAACTGACACCTGTCAATGCCAGACTGATATCAGACTGTGCTTTTTCCACTTTGCTGTTCCAAAGCACACATTGTAAGCAAAACTCTTGAGCTGCTCTGCAAAAATTAGCAGCAGTAAAACTTTACAGAGGCAAATTCCCTTAAGAATTCCTATATTATGCAAAATAAAGATAAAAAGCTCACCCAATGTGCCTGATCTATTCTACCAGTCCCCAAAATTTTAATTTTAAATATTCATTAACACTGCAGTACAATATATTTTATAAGAAATTGCTGAAATTAAACTGAATATTTTATAAAATTTGAGACTGTCTTTTTGGAGATATTCCATAAGCTTAAAGATTAATGAAGTTGTTGAATAAATTATTTCTTTGGCTCTAATAATTGGAGCAATGCCCAGACTTAGGACACAAATTTTATCTATAAAGTACCTTTATTTGTCTACTAACACACATTCTGCTGCATAAATCTCAGATTCCAAAAACACTGCTGGAAATACTAAGCTATGAAAGCAAAATTTCTGTAAGAACAGAGTTGTTTTAAGACCAGCAAAGGAACACATGATCACATTCTTGTAAAAAGTAATAAAACTGACATCATGGGATTTAGTCTGAATTTAAGGAAAATTCCTTGGCCTGTTAAAATAAATTTAAAAACAAAGCATTAAAAAAAAATTAAAAAACTAAACCAAACCAAGAAAAGCAAAACCAACACAAAACCAACCAAAGGAAAAAACCTACTTTTCGGAAGAATTCAGTTACGTGTGTTCTCTCCTTCCATGTGTTATATTACTAAAACATTTTAAAATGTTTTACTGCTGTGTTTCATCTGAAAGGAATGAAAACTGGGTACTAGACCAAACTCTGAGGTAAACAGCCTTTTTTTTCTTCTTCTTCTATGTCATTTACCAGTAAACAGTTCTTTAAACATTGTATGTAATTCAAGTCACATCCCCTTGAATTTTTGTCTTCTTTCATTTTGTACCTGAATATTTTATTTAACAAATCAAAATTCAAACCATCAGGAGCCCATAACTCAGGATATGACAGATGACTCATAACTCATGATTGGTTGACAAAGAAATAACTATTCCTACCATTATGTGACTACATATAACAACATATCTTCTAGACTACCTAGAGGACCATGGTCTACCAGAGCAAAACCAGTGGATAGTTAAGACAACTTATGACAAGTTTGCTGAATACTTGCAATAAATTCAAAGAGATAAACACTAGGAAAAGGAGGGGAATAGTTAAAACAATCTTGCCCCAAAAAAAAAAAAAATGTGCACCACTCTGTGAATAAATCAGATAACTGTAACAAAATTATTTCAAATTACTAGAATTTAGAAGGAAGGAAGGAAGGAAGGAAGGAAGGAAGGAAGGAAGGAAGGAAGGAAGGAAGGAAGGAAGGAAGGAAGGAAGGAAGGAAGGAAGGAAGGAAGGAAGGAAGGAAGGAAGGAAGGAAGGAAGGAAGGAAGGAAGGGGACTGTGTGAAAAACCTGAGGGTTTATAAACTGAACTGACTGACAGCTGTAAGCACTGATGGGAGTCTCGTGGTAGTGTTATAACTTTTCTGTTCTGGTAGATGCTGCTCTGTATTTACTTTTGGTTTATTTTTGCATACTCTCTTAAGTTATTTTTTGTGTAGTGTTGAATCTGGATTTAATTTCTTTACTGGAACTGTAATTAGTACAGTAAACAGATAACTCATTCTTGGGCTGTGAGATGCTATGAAGAGGACCATCAAGATGATCAGATGGCTGAAGCATCTCTCCTATGAAGACAAGCTAAAACAATTGAGTCCATTCAGCCTGGAAAAGTCTCTGGGAAGACCTTGCAACTACATTTCAGTGTCCTGGGGGAACTACAGGAAGGTTGGGGAAGGACTGTTTAGAAGGGCTTGTGGTGATAGGGTAAGGAGCAATGATTTTAAAGTGCAGCCAAGTAGATTTAGGTTGGACATACGGAAGAAGTTTTTTACAATAAGAGTGGTAAAATGCTGGAACAGGATGCCCTGAGACCTCTTTGAGGCCCTATCCCTGCTGACATTCAAGGTCAGACTTGATGTGGCCCTGGGCAGTCTGATCTAGTCAGAGGTGTCCCTGCTGCCTGCAGGGGGGTTGGACAAAATGACCTTTAAGAGCTCCTTCCAACCCAATGCAATCTGATAATTTGTGAGAGCGCTATTCCAGATAATGAGGCACTGAGAAACAGTCATTGAAGTACACTTCCAAATTAGAATATAGATTACTGTAGCTTGAACAATGTATAGGAAGGATATCCATGAAAGTAAGGCTTATCATGTGTCACCATAATTAACTTTTTTTCAGCTAAACTGAACTATGTCCTTTTATTTTCGTGTACTTTTGCAAAGAAAAAAGACAGCTATAAACTGTCTTATGTGATTGGTGGCATAATTACAGAGCTGAATTACAATGTTTTTCTTAGACTAAAGTGAACAGATGGCACACACATTATAGAGCAGATTTTAGTAAAATGAGGTGTCTAATACTTCACTGATGATAGCACCTACTTTACAGAAAAAATAAAATAACTGAGTTAGGGATCCCTGGAAAGTCAGTAGGTTTTATATAAAAATATTTTTAATTCTCAGTCTGCTTGTAATTTGAGCCAGGCTGTACCAAACTGGCACTGGCATCCAGCCTGACCGTGGTAAGATCACAAATAAGTAAGTCTTTCAGACATCTCAGGGTACAACAGAAGTCATTATATGCCATGCCAAATTAGTTATCAAATTTTTCACAGGCATGTGGTAGCATTTTTTTTAGATTTCATACACTGACCTTTTCATCCAGCCAGTGTTACTGATGATGAATAAAGTTAGGCAAACAAAAGAGACAAGTGTTTTTAATCTTGAATGCAAATGCTTCCCACACATTGTATGAGAGCAAAACATATGTTCTAAAACACTCAGTCCTATGCTGTCTCATGTACTTAACTTTAAATGTCCAAATGTCAGAAATCCCATGGTGTCCACCAATAGATGATCCACAGCAAGTTTCACCACTGTAGGTTCAGGGACTAGTAAAACATTAGGGAAAATTCACCCATTGTGAAGTCACAGGAGGAAGGGCATTAAAAAAAATAAAACCACATATTATTAAACAAGAAAAAAAATAACCACCCTACAAATTCTGTCAGCATCCACCTCTTCAAAGGATCCTTTTTCCCATTCCTTTCAGAAAATAACAACTTAGAAACATAGAATGATTTGGGTTGCAAGGAACCTCTAAGATCACTGCAGTTTATCCTTTATCATTGATCTATCTATAGAAGCTTTTCACAGAATCACAGAACTTTAGAGGTTGGAAGGGACCTCCAAAGATCATTGAGGCCAACTCCCCTGCCAAGGCAGGATCACCTAGGGTAGTTCACTCAGGAACACATCCAGGTGGGTTTTGAAAGTCTCCAGAAAAGGAGACTCCACAGTTTCTCTGGGCAGCCTGTTCCAGTGCTCTGTCACACTCACTGTAAAGAAGTTTTTCCTCATGTTGAGGTGAAACCTCCTATGTTCCAGTTTGTAGCCATTGCTGCTTGTCTTATTGCTGCTGACCAGCAAAAAGAGATTGGCCTCATCCACTTGACACCTACCCCTCAGATATTTGTACACATTGATCAGATCTCCTCTAAGTCTTCTCCAGACTAAACAGCCCCAGGTTTCTCAGTCTCTCTCCATAGGGGAGATATTCCCCAATCATCCTTGTGGCTCTATGCTGGACTCTCTCTAGCAGGTCCCTGTCTGGACACAGTATTCAGGTGTGGTCTCAGCAGGGCAGAGCGGAGGGGGAGAAGAACCTCCCTGGATCTGATGCACCCCAGGATGCCATTGTGTCTTTTGGCCACAAGGACACGTTGCTGGCCCATGCAGAACTTGCCATCCACCAAGCACTCCAAGGTCTTTTTCCACAGACCTGTTTTCCAGCAGGGAAGCCCCCAGGCTGTACTGGTGCCTGCTGTTGTTCCTCCCCAGAGGAGCAAACCTGCTGAGGGTACACTTACTGTCTTCATCCAGGTCATTCATAAAGATATTGAACAAACTGGATCCAATACAGATCCCTGGAGACCACCACTACCTACAGGCCTCCAACTTGATTCTCTGCCTTTTATGACAGCTCTCTGAACTCTGTTGTGGAGCTAGTTTTCAACCCACCTTACAGACCAACTGTCTATGCCACATCTCCTGAGATTATCTGTGAGGATATTGTGGGAGACTCTGTCAAAAGCCTTTCATGTTTCCTTTGATATCCCTGGATAGATTTAATTCTATCTGGGCCTTAGCTTTCCTCACCTGGTCTCTGTCTACTTGGATAACTTCTCTGTACTCCTCCCAGGATGTTTGTCCAGCTTTCTCGCGCCTCTCTCCCCTCCAGGTCTTTATCCCATAATACTCCCCCTTGCAAATCTCTGAAGAGGCCAAAATCTGGTCTTTTGTATCCTGAACTACCTCTTTCATTGTCACTGTGACAAAAGGCTACCCTTGAGTTTCCTATTTCCAACCAACCTCTCCTTGTTGGTGAGAACTAAGTCCAGGACAAGACTCACTGGCTCCTCAACCATTTGGAAAAGCAAAACATCAGCACATTCTAGGAAGGTTCCCCAAAAGGATCAGGGCATTTGAACAGGAGGCCACTCCAATCTGTCTGTAGATGACCTCATCCTCTCTCTCTTCTTGGTCAGGTAGCCTGTAGCAGACCCCCACTATAATATGACGTATCCCTGACCTGCCTTTAATTCCAACCAAAGAGCTGTCAATCATCTCCTCATCCATCCTCAGACGTAGCTCCATGGACTCCAGCTGGTCACTGACATAGAGAGAAAGAGACACTCCCTCCTCATATCCCCTCCCCATGCTTTCTGTAGAGCTTGTAGCCTTTTATCCAAAAAAACCCAGTCATAGGAGCCATCACACCACATCTCAGTGATGCCAATAACATTGCATCTCTGTGGGCCAACAGCATCTTGTCTCTTCTCCCTAATAAGTGATAGGTTGAGAGGAAATAGCCTCAATTTGCATCAGGGGATGTTTAGATTGGATATGAGAAGAAACTTCACCTAAAGGGTTATCAAACACTGGAATAGGTTCCCCGGGGCAATGGTTGAATCCCTGGCCCTGAAAGCATATAAAAGGTGCACAGCTGTGGTGTTAAGGGACATGACATAGCAGCAGACTTAGCAGAGATAGTGGTTGGACTTGATAAGTTTCAAGGTCTTTTCCAACCAAAACAATTCTGTGGTTCTGTGATTCTATGAGCTTACATCTCTAGGTCTACTTGTTTGATTCCCAGGAGAACTACATTAGCATAGAGGCACAGAGGCATTTATGTTGCCTCCCTGTTGAAACTTATTTACTGTCTGAAAATCCTTTGTGCTGTATCTCAGATTCTCTTCTTCTGGTCTACATTCTCCTTCAGGAGCCTGCTCCTGTCACTGGCCTCAAAGTGGTAGTTGAGGGGTTTTATTGAGGACCCTCAGCAACTTCAGTTTAAAGCTCTCTTCACTAATTTGGCAAGCCTATGGCTGAAGACGCTTTTCTCTTGGAGTTGGACTTGCAAGTTCATACATTGCATATACCTCTGAAACTGTTGTTTTCTTGTACATATAAAGTTTTATTTGTATCATTACATATTTTCAGTCCCACTGTGATTAGCATGCAAATAAATTCTTAGACTGAGTCACTGAAGATACCAGCAGGTACCCAATAGTCTTTTTTATTTCATATGCTTTTTTCAAAGAAAACTGACATGAGAAATATATTTTGGATCTGATTGATTCTGATTTGTGGCAAGAGGCCACAGATAAGGAGGGAGGGGAATTCTGAATGGAGTTGCACTCCCCCTTGTACCACCACAAAAGTATGCACTTAGCTTGAGATAAGATGAGAGGAGCAGAGCAATAAATAATTAGAGACCAGAAATGCTGATGGGAGAGAAAAACAGGTGAGGAAGACAGCTGTGTGCATGAGCAAAAAGGAAGAGTCATGCAAAGGACTCTGCTGGCTTTGAGTTCATGAAAAGGTCACTTGAGGAAGACGTCTTACTTCACCACTGAAGACCACCAAAGGGACCATCGTATTAAAAAAAGACATCTACAGAAGAAATATCTCCCATTCTTGGTAGTGATAAGAAAAACCCAACCTTTTCTTAGAATTAGTAATGAATGTGTACTAGAATAAGATGTATAAAGAGGAGATTAGAAACGGTGTGTGGTTAGGGTGGAGAGGCAACTCCCCACGCACCCAGGCCTGTACAGTGCTTGATTTCTTTAACTCTATTAAAAGCCTTATTTTGCATAAACATAGGTTTATGCCTTTTTATTTATGACACTGAGGACTTTATTAGTCTGATCTCTTATCAGGTGCTGATAAGGCCTGACAGTCTGTCAGCTGTGAAAATAGGATTGTAAAGATCACAACGGGAAGTCTGTGCTCAGTGTTATACTTGAAAGCTCAAAAGGGAGAAATAGTTGTGAGAGACAGTTTTCTGTCTCTTTGGATGTGTCATAGACTGAGTTGAATATGCTGCTGTTATTCATACCATGCTGCAGTTATGCCAGCTTCAAGCTTCAGAAATGAAAATGCTAACTGGAACAAAGTATTATGGAGTTTGAAATTCAGACTGCAACATGAGAGGCTTTGTGTTCTGGTTGATGTTTTTGGGTTCCAGGTTCTTGGGTGTTGGCTTTTTTTACCACAGTGATGGCAGTGAGGTGCATGGAAGTCAGGTAGCTTTTGGTTTTGGTCTTGTCTTTTATGCTCTTTGTTTTTTTCCTGCATTTCATTCTGCTTCTTCTGCCAATAACCTAAGCTAAGGTAATCACACATTGTATTATTAGATCCGTTAGATTATTAGCTAAAGTAATTATGCAGTGTCATTATGATATCTCATCTTACATTAACCTTATCTATCTTTATCTCAGCCCTGAGTTGTGTGTGTTACTCTTCCCCTCAATTTAGTGTTGGGAGAGCAGGCAGGTTGGCCCTTGCACTAAACCATTACAGGATGTTTGAAAACTTCAGTGTGTCCTGACACACACAAATCATCTCTTTCCCCACAGTCAGTGGGCAAAGGTCTCCCTTAGCTCCAACCATGTGGGTAAAATGAGCTGCTAGTCTGCAGATCAGAAGTGGTTGTGGATTTACTGGTGAAGCAGAACAATATTAATCTTTTGTTAGACTAACTCAGTGTTTGGAAAATTATACCAGAAATTTGATGTAATTATATATAAAAAGATCCTTCTGTCTACAGGTTCCCAGAGCAAATCTTATCAGTATGCAACCCTTCTACTAGAATGAAATGTGCTCTTATGTTCCTTTGTCCATGCAGTTTGCAAGCTACCTAGTCATACATTCATCAGTGGCTAACTGCTCACAAGGTCTACTCCACAACAACAGAAAAGCATAAGCAATTGAGAAAACTTTGAGTTCTATTTTTGCCATCCCTTTAGCAGAAGTGCAGCCTTTCACTCTCTATTATTAAAAGACAAAGAAGAAATCAAAAAACACAACAATGAAACCCCAAAATGAAACAACAAAAAATTAAAAAGCAAAAGCCCTCAATCAAAAATAAAAAAATACAAATTTTTCTGAATTTTGATTAGTTGCTACACTACTCATGTGTTACTTACAATAAACATATGTAACCAAAGAGAAACTGAAGTAAGTTTTTAATCATTTTCTACACATACTCATAGTTCACTTTCTCCACATCTTGACTCACCAAAAGGAGAGAGATAATAGTAGGCTATAACTGGAGCTTAAAAAGACAGTTCTGACAAAATATCACTGTTCCAATATGTCTGCATAGCAGGTCAAAAATCAGTCAACAGGTCCTATTCTTCCCCAGGTTAAAAAAAAAAAACTTTTAAAAAAGACACAGTTTCATGTATGATTCAGTATTCCTGTTTGCTAGAGCCTGCTTAGTCTTCCCTAGCTGGTACTCATTTGAAAAACAGCATTAACGTTTTGTCATTTACTTGGAGGCAGATTGTTCTACTCCTGTAATTCCTCTGGAAGTCTCTATGAAAATCACAACTGACCATGTAAACTGATTAGTAAGGCTCTAGTGTCCCCCAGCTCAATAAATACATTTTAGAGGTAAATAAACTGCCTAGATAATGGCAGCAACAGTAAGATATCATGTAATCCTTTAACACAAAGGATTATACCCAGAGGGGAGGAAACAATCATTTTGCAAGTGCATATTTGTCAAAAGTGGTTGTTTCAGAATGGCTGCCAATGTAAATAACTTTTAAATTCTATTTTTAATGTGAATAAATAAAATAAACCTCTGGCTCACAAAGATGTGAATGCAGAGGAACACAGAGATACACTTGACAAAAAAACTGAGACACTTTGATACTCTGCAGTACCTATACTCTCAGTGGAGTGTGTGAGAACTTTTTATAGGACTCGGAACAAACATTATTGGAGTCTGCATTTTCACTTAGGTGCACAGGTGAAGGACCAAAGTAAAACACTTCAAATTTTGTGTTTGGCTCCACACCTGGGCATAATCTTGGAACATGAAATGAGAGTAGATCTCTAATCCCAAGTAACAAGTGGTAGAACAAGAGGAAACAGCCTCAAGTTGCACCAAAGCAGGTTTAGATTGGATACTGGGGAAAAAAATCATCACCGAAAGCTGTAAAGCATTGGAACTTGCTGCACAGGGAAGTGCAGTTGTGATGTTGAGGGACATGGTTTAGTGGTGATTTGACAGTGCTAGGGTAATAATTGGACTTGAAGTTTCATGTAAACTTGAGGAGGATTTTTTTTTGCTGTGAGGGTGACAGAACACTGGAACAGGCTGCCCAGGGAGATTGTGGATTTTCCCTCTCTAGAGATACTCAAAACCCACCTGGATGCTTTCCTGTGTGATCTGGTATAGGTGATCCTGCCCTGGCAGGAGGGTTAGGCTGGGTAACCTTTCAATCTCCCTTCCAGTCTCTGACATTCTGTGATTTGGTGATCTTAAAGGTCTCTTCCAGCCAAGATGCTTTGATTCTTCATCTTAAAGGCATTAAGCTATAAGTTTGATCCTTTCTCACTCACAGGAAGACTTCAAAAAACCCACAAAAGTTCTATCAGTATTTATAGCCTCATTCCAAAAGGCCCATGTAAAATTGTGTCCAGACAACACTGAAAAGTAACTTTTTTGCAGCTGGTGACATGGACATTGAGTTTGATTCCTCAGATGTCCTAGACCTGAGGATAATGTTTGCTGAAGTCTAAGCATTTGGCAGAGACATATCTAAATTAGGTGGCAGGAAATGCTGTGGAGGGCATCTTCAAGTTGTCTAGAGCACCTTCACATCTCAATCAAACTCTTAAAATGGAAACTGTTTGATTCCTACATCCAAAATGAATGTTCTAATTAAAAACTACTCTTGAAAAATACAACATTCTTGGTCAGTTTGATCTAAAATTTCATCTCTAATTTCTACCAGGACACCTCCCTGCAAACCTTCTACTAAAATAATACATTCCACAGTATTCATTCAATTTCCTTGTGTTAAAAAGACCTGCAATATTGAATGATCATATGTTCATTCACACTGCTGTGTTAATGGTGTGAAAAGAAGAATCAATGCAAATGACTGAAAGCAGAGAAAACTCTCACAAAATTAGTTTATAGGAAGACTTCACCTTTCAGAGTAGCATTGCATAGAAATATGAGAAAAATATCTGCCACAAACACCTACTAATACTAGGAAATCCTTTTGAGATGTGCCAGTGATGAAGAAATGACATTGCCATGAATAAGTGTGCTGCACATTTCACTACACATTTCAAGGATGTGCTTCTAATACTGAAGTTCTGTGCCAGAGGAGATAAAGGGTCTTTTCCCACTCATTTAAATAACACTCAAGAACTTTATCCTCATGTAGGTCTCATGTTACAACCACATGCTCCAGCAAATTCTGTCTGAAATAATTGTAATACTTTATGATCCTATTCTTCTCCTAGAGGGACTAATGAAATAAAAGAGGTGAGAAACACAGAGTTTGGGGAATGAAGATCATGAATAGGCATTTCTGAACAGAGTAGAGTCAGTTCCATTTTTTAACATCTATTCTATAACCCATAGAGAGACTATATTCCAAATTAAGTACCTAAAATGTTCTGAAACTTAGTTAGTGGGGTAGAGGACTGACACACTTTCTAAGAAAATAAAGTATCCATAGTCTGTGCCATGCAGCATCTAGCTAGAAAACAGAAAGCTCCGTAAGCAAACTACTACTTTAGGAAGTGGCTCATACTTGATAGAGGACTCTCTGGCCACTGAGTGTAGTTAAGGGCAATGAATGTTGTTTTCAATTTAATTTTTGTAGGCTGACCTAGTGACAGAGTAATAATAGGATTATTTTTTTTCCCGAAAAAGTCTGTGTTGATTTGTATTCTACTGGTTTTGTATGGTCTCTATTCATAGATCAAAATTAAACAAACAATAAAAGCAAACCAGAACAACATACAAATATGTAAATAAATGTGATTTGTTCACAAGACTCAGATGAGAAGACAGAGGGAAAAATGCAATTTCCATATGGAAAAGATGATCTAGAACTTTGAAATTCTAAACTGTTAGCAAGGAGATCAAGGCAACATACTAGAGACTATAAAAGGCATTATGAAAGAATATAGCGAAGTTGCAGAAATTAAATCATTATACATTGACTTGACTAACACAGCAAACATGCAGATTAATTTCATAACTAATGCCTGAGTTAAAGAAATAGCAATTTAATTCAAATCACTGGAATCATATACATGAAGACCTTATCTGAAAATCTTTTAAGAGTAGTGCTTTATTTTATAAAGACTTCCCCTAGTAAATCTGGATTGCTTAAAACACTACAATTTGTAAGAAGGTCTGACTGCTGAAAGTTCTTTTCACGGGTGAGTAGAGAAATGTCAGTAGGAGAACACTGACACTGCTGGAAGTATGAAAGAGCAGAGTCTCTCAGATATGCATAAATAGGCACCTGTGCTTTCCATTTTTTATGCACACAAGACATGATGAATATATCTGTTAAATTCCCTGGAAAAAGTGAACTTGTCAGAAATCAGCAGTTTCCTAGGTTATACTTAAATCCCCATAGTATGTAAATTCACCTTCCAAGGATGTGAATAAGTCCAACAGCCAAAACCTATGGAAAGTAATAATTAAGACTGTCTCTAGCTTCATTTGATATCCCTGTGTAGCCCTGATACTTTTTAAAACATGTTATTTTTCCACAGGTGATGCACCCAGATCCTATTGGCATAAAAAGCTTTTACAGCAACTAAAACGAGTGCAATTTTTGTAATATAGTGAATTAGGATGCGTATTTTTTAAATGCCACTCTCAAAGAATGATTTGTCATACCTACACATATTCAATCACCTATACAATTTCAATCAATTTGGCTAAGAGGAGAATTTGGTAACATTTATTAAGATGGTGTGCAAGGACAAGTTTTCAAGCAGCATTTGTAGGTCAGTCATAAACTAAAGTTTTTCTTGGTACTGTTGCCCACCTTAGTGAAAAGATGGTTGGAAGGCACATCTGAAGTTTATGTTATTAGTAGCCTATTTTCCCTCTGTATTTTCCAAAAATACAGGTTCTGCCCTCTCATGCTGTGAAGTTTCACACGGTTGTTAAATGACAACTTAAGAAAACTGCTGAACACAGAAGAGAGATCATTCTACACAGAATGAAATTGAACAGGACGTGTGTCAGAGCTACAAGGAAAACCTAGAAGAAAACACCATTTATACTTGGTTAACACAAACAACATTCAATGCAAAAGGCACTGAATTAAAAATCCTGCAGCAGGGAGAGCAGGAATTTGTCACTTTGCATAGAGATATCTGTCTTCTCAGATTTCAAGGGGTCTTGGTCTTTCTGTTGTCATTTGTAATTCAAACAGAGTATAGAATCGATGTTGCTACTTTGTAAACTGTTCCCAGCTTGCTCTACTGAAATAAAGTCTATGTAACACTGTATTTTCCACAATTTTGTGTTTACATGTGCTTTATATGTTTTTGACATGTAATTATCAAGTCTATTTTTACACATTACAAGGTAAAAATAGTGAGTGAAAACAAGAGAAAAAGAGGAAAGGACGAATGCATGGTCTGATGTTCTAAATTGTTCCTATAAAATTATCATGTTTCATGCATCATAAAAACTTTGCCTAGAAAACACTCCTTCTGCATATGAGATGTTGGTCTACCAGTCCCTGTGCAATGTTGTCGCCTAACACAATTTGTAGAAGCTATTCTAAGAAGTTCCCTGACAATGAACAGATTTACTGAACATGCAGGCCAAGGTACACAAACATTTCATTTTTCTGGGTTGCCTCTGCTGCAATCATTTAATATGTATACATGGCAGGGCAACTTTCTTCACCCTCTCATATGTCACTATTCCATCTTTCAAGTGGATCAAAGCTCATGTTCTACTATTTTAAGACACGGGGGGGGGGGGGGGGGGGGGGGGGGTGGGAGGGAGGGGGGAATTATTTAACACTGCCTTAATTCACAACCATTACATTAAATACATGGTCAATGAAACACTTTTCTCTTGTTCTGTCTTGCAACAACCCCTAAGTAATAAAAATAAAAGCTGTTTTCCTTTGTGGAGACTCTTTTCTTCATTGCAGTAATTTAGGTTTGGTGTATTTTTTTCTTCCCTTGATATTATTTTTGTGACTTTCATTTGATTTGTTCATCCTGGAAAAGAGGAGGCTCAGGGGAGACCTTGTTGCCCTCTACAATTAGCTGAAAAGAAGCTGTAGCCAGGCAGGGTTTAGTCTCTTCTCCCAGGCACCCAGTGACAGAACAAGATGACACAACCTTAAACTTTGCCAGGGCAGGTTTAGGCTGGACATTAGGAAGAAATTCTTCACAAAAAGAGTGATCTCCCATTGGAATGGCCTGCCCGAGGAGGTGGTGGAATCATCATCCCTGGAGGTGTGTAAGAGGATGGATGAGGCACTTATTGCTATGGTTTAGTAAATTAGAAGGGTTAGTTGATAGGTTGGACTCAATGATCCTAGAGGTCTCTTCCAACCTGGTTAATTCTGTGATTGTGAATAAAATTTATTTAATTTAGAAATTTTCTGTGATTTGCCACTGTGTGTGATTGTCTGTCAACACTAGTGAGATCAAATTAACCAACAGCATTTTGTTCTCAGTTTAGATATGTATTTGCATTACTTTATACAAGATGCAGTACCAAATTGAAATTACAATTCAAGTCTATAAACAGTGTGTGATGGTTTGGGTGTTACCCCCCCCCCCCCACATACACACTTTAGAAGTACCCCACTAGACTCAGTGGGCTCTGGGAATATAAATGAAGCTATTTATTTACAGCTAGCACAATATACAAGCAGATATTTACAATATATGCAGTTATATACAGGAATATACAAGGTGAAAGTAATACAGAAACACAACTCCCCTCCCAGAAACCTGAGTCCCCAGGAGGGGCTCTCAACCACCCCTGCACCTTCCCCCTGCCCCTCTCAACCTTACCCCAGTCCTAAGGAAGAATAGAGGTGCAGCCAAGAGGTTAGGAAGCAAAGGTGAGTGACAGGAGAGGTTAGGGAGATGCAGCTCAGTCAGAGCCCAGCCCGAGAGTGCGACAAAATGGTGAAAGAGTTATCTAATGTTTACATTTCTTGTTCAGGAAGACTCTGAGGGAAGGAGACATCACCATTGTTTTTCTTTCACAGCCTATGATCTAGTTCTTCTCACCAAAATACTCTAGCCTGCTTCAAACTAGCACACAATGCAACACAAAAAGTGAAATCTGTAAATTACAAAATTAAACAGCAAATTACGCCTCTGTGTTTTCATTTGTTCTCCAAAATATCTTAAAAACATTTGCTGACAAACCTACTTAGTCAGAAAACTTCTCCCTCACCTCAAACCTGGTGAAACAAGAAATCATCCTTCCACAGGTTTTGCTAATTTAATCAAAAATTATTATGATGACAGTCCCTGAGAATAAAAAGAATGTCTAAAACAATAATACAGATGAGAGTGTCTATTTATAGGTAACATATGCTGGGAAACAAGACACATGACTACAAACTGCTAGGCACTGGCACTTGCTTCTGTGTGCCACAGATGACCACTGCATTTCCTGGGCCAGCTCTGCTTCTAACAATACACCAAATAATAATGGATCCCTGTCTGGTTAACACAAACTCACATATTCTGTTTCTCTAATTTGTCTGTGATAAACATACACAAAGAAAGTCACAATGGGTGGATGAGAATTTTTTAATCATTTTTGCTTCAGATTTCCTGCTGCATTCCTTGTAGTTATTCAAAAACAAATTTGAAGTGGTGATTTCTTGTGCCCATCAAAAAATAATTCACTACATGTTAAAAAATAGCATAAACTTAGTTTACATCAGCATTACAACCCAGAGCAAAATGCGAACTTCTCTGTAGACAGTTAAGATGGGCAACAAGTTCAAGCATCCAACTGAATCACTGAATTATAGCATCATAGAATTGTTTCAGTTGGACCTTTAAGGTCATCAAGTCAAACTATACAGCCTTTAACAATAGAAAATGTACACTACAAGACACAGTCTCACTAGAAATTAGGCTTTGAACCAATAAAGCACTCTTTTCATGATCAGCTGACATGCTTTGCACTGATTCTCTCCCTCTAGCTAAGATTTTCATATCAAAAGCCTTATTTTAAACTCACCAGAATACAATCATAGCTAAACGACTCTGGATTGTCTGTCCTCTTGACATGTTTTCCTACTGAGCTGTTTTATTCTGAGTACCAACTTAAGATATGTTTCACTTAGTACCATCTGTGGAATTTTGAAAGACATGCTTGCTCAAAGAAGAACTGTTAATGAAGAGAGGAAAAATATTATTGCTAGAATTAGTTATTTCATAAAGTAGCAAGTTACTTTTGCTGTATTAGTATCCAGGTGTGTGCATGCAGGGGTCCACACAATGACAAATACCCCAAAATCAGCACAGATTTTCCTTGTTTGAGGAAGCAGCCACACTAATTGTATGTCAGCATGGGCAGCTGACATACAGGTTTTTGTGAATAGCATTTATGTCATTCCCGTAAGACAAAAAATTATTCTGCACAGAAACACATCTGAAGAAAAAATACAGCTCTTTTTAAGTGACAGCAACATGTGTGTATATATATCTATATAAAAAAATGTTTGGACTGAGCAAAGTAAACTGCAAGATGCTTTGCTCTAGTGAATTTGAAATTATCCACTAGTGCATGAGTTTTAAAAGCACTTTTCCTTCATATGCAATGATAACTTGTGAGAGTGAAAAGGGTTCAGAAGAACACAAAAGTTATCATTTAAATTTTGTTAACAACCCCAAATATTTTTCAGTTCTGTCTTTTCCTCTTGTTTTGATTAACTGATTAGGATAAGAAAAAAACAAAGCATTTTATTTCTGCCTATATTTAACTGGAACTCGGCAGTTTGCTTTTGGATATTGAGGAAGTGAGACTGAAACTTCAGCCATTGTTTAGACCAACCATGCTATTTCTCTGTTGTTCCCTCTTCCTCTCTCCCCTTCTATCTCTTACTCTGTTTTGCTCAACTTTATCCTTCAATAAATAGTTTCATGGTGATATATGGTCTCACTTGCACTTTAATTTCACAACATTGAAATTTGTAAGAACAGATCTTGCTCCTCTGGACAGAGGTATTGTTAATCTCTGCTCTCTGGATCTTGACACTTAGACAGGAGAGAAACCTTTTTATCTTCTCCAAAATTAGATTTTAAATTCTTGCACCAAGCACTTTCTTCCCATGTGAGAAAACAGAGACATAAGGAATAGCAGAAATTTAATCACAGAGGTTCCAAATAGTTTTCAAAACTGTCCACATTTTTCTGGTTTCATGGCCATTATTTGGTATTTGTGAACATCTAAAAGTTTAGCAATTGTATCAGCACACTGTCTTCAGAAATTTATTTAAATTGATTTCTTTTACACTGAAAGTGACGTGGCACTGCAAAGTGGCGGATGGCACAGAAATTCTCCCATGCCATCTGAATGCCATTTCAAGTTGGCCCTGGTCCCAGAGCTGGGGGGCAGCTCTTCATTTCACTTCGAGGTACTTGTGGCCTGCACCTCACTTTCAAGGGTCACAGCAGGTGTGTAGCATCCTGATTTTTCACTGCAAAAGCCCAAAGGCATATCCTTGCTCTGCAGCAGCAAGGCAAACTCATTGTACCAGGAATTTTAAGCCCCCTTGCGTATGAAGGACAAGGCAGCAGATGCAAGACTGCAACAGCTGAGAGGAGGAGACAATCAGAATAGTGCTACCTGTGTCAAGTCTTGAGTACACAGCTAAGGCTAGACCTAGTCAATAAAACTTATGCTTTCTGTATTGGACTTAGGTGAAGCACTTCTTTTAATGTCTTTGTAATAAAGGAGTTATCTTCTGGATTGGGCTCTTATCTTTATGCTTCGCTTGAATATTCATTTCTAGTACATTTTAATGACTATATAGACTTCATATGTGATATGATGATTAAAGAAGAAAAAAACTATTCTCTTTCTCATTAGATTTTTCTTTGCCAAATAATCACTGAAAATACAGCCAAAAATATTTTATCATCCATGAAGATCCAGCCCATGTTTGTATCTTTACTTATGCAGTTCATGATGTCCAGCAGTTTTCCTGCTAGATCAGTAATGGCAGTGGTTGGGGTAGCATACTGGAGTTGCATACACTGTATGCTAGGTAGAGATTTTTTAATTTTTCAAGTTTGTAAAAGACTAAGTGGAAGAAAAAAAAAGTTCATTGCATCTCTGGCTTCAAGACTAGATGGAAGAAAAGAGGTTGATTGCATCACCACTTTTTTTGGTTATTCTGATTACACTGATGATGCAGGACTTGGTTTGGATTACTTAGCAGGAGTTCCACAGTCAGTGTTATCTTGCAGTTGCAGCTCCATCCCAAACAGCACAGTCCCATTCCACCCGGTATAATCCTGAAATTTTTAGAAGAATACAAGCAGCCTGGCAAAACACAGAAGCATGAAACTGCTTCTAGCTTACCTAGCTGTCCTGTCTGCAGAGTCAGCAGTGTCAGCAATAACATCTAGAGTCACAAGCAGGAAGAACTGAAGTATGTGAATAGACACTGGTTGGACATGCAGTGCCATGTGTAAGACTGGTATAATAGAAAAGAAACTTGGCATTCTTAGGCAAAGGAGAGCTTTAGAATGACAATGCTTTTATCATCTGATAGGATCCATCATTTTCTCCCCCTTGTTAATAACAGGGAAATAAAAGCCTCCTATGACACCAGCCAGCTATTCCTGCCTTCGCAGCAGCACAATCTAGCTAGAATTGCACAAAACAATGCTGTTCTGTTGAAGAATATGAAGTTTGAAATGACTACTGAGAGATATTTTCTTGTTCTTTGCCTTAGACTATTTTTCACTTTCCTGGCATACTTTAAAGTAACTCTGGAACATCTGGATGAAGAGCTTAGATATCACTCCCCCAGCAGCTCTACTTTTTTTCTAAGAAAGGGGAGTACAAATTTCTCTCTATGTTTTTGGTTTGTTTGGTGGGCTTGGTTTTTGAGGGAGGGTTTTGGGGTTTTTTTTTGAGGGGGAGGGGTCTGGGGTTTTGTCTGTAATTTGTTGGGGTTGGGGCTTTTTTGTGGGTTTGGTTTTCATTTGGGTTTTTTTGTGAGTATTGTGCAATTTTCTTTGCTTTGGTGATTTTTTGGTTGTGTTTTTTATTTGTTTTGTTTTGTTTTGGGTTTTTTTGTGCATTTCCACTTTCCAATGTCTGTGTACATTTCAGTGCTATGTTGAAAGAATGGTTTCCAGACAGGAAAAAGAATTGGTTAGGTATGGTCCTTGAACACTTGCTCCTGAAAGAATATCCTTGTCATTGAAAACACTAGCTTTGAAAGCTGTAACATAGAATATTTTTTAAATTATTGTTTATTTATTTTAATTGCAATCATTTGGGAAATGCACTGATTTACCTGATTCTACTTTCCTAGAGACAAAGCATGATAGAGTGTGACAATCAAATTTTGGAGCCTGAAGACCTTTACAGAATCAAAGACAGCAAAAGTTACTATTTCCGTATATATTTGAATAGTAGAGAATTAAAAGCTGCTTGCTTTCAATAACCACTGAATTATGTACTGGTAGAAGAAAGCAATACTTAAGCTTAAATGTGCAGAAACAATCATTTGAGTATAACTGCAATGATTCCAAGTTCAGTTTATTAATGATAACAGAAATCGTTACTAAAGTTGCTTATATCTGCACTGTGCCATAACTTCTGTCTCATCTTTCAAAAGCATCAGTTTCTATGTTTTTATAATGAAGGGAAGAATCACAAATTTAAAAAATAGTAAAAATTAATAAAATTTTGGGTTTGGTCTGGACTGAAATAAAATCAGGGTTCTATTAATTATAGCATCCTACCATAAGAAAATGGTGATATGGGAATACAAATATAAGATTTTCCATTTGGAAAAGTTGAGAATATAGAGAAGCACTTTTTTCCAGTCTGGCTGGATGAATGTGCAAATGAAAAGACTTCACCCATGATGCTGAAAAGTGCCTTAGCTCCTAGTCTGGAGAGCATATTTTGACTTCAGATGTTTCAAAATGAGGAAATTCTGACCACCTGGTGATACTATTATTCTGTTCTAGTTATTTAAAATACATTGCTGCATAATTAGATGCATCTATATATTTTTTTCATTTATCAGATATTATTTTACCAACATATGTTTTTTCATGTAACCAGTCTTGCAATATTAATACAAGATTTTGAGATCTTGACCTTCAGTAAACTGAAGGTCACAGAAAACTGTGAATCATTGTGTGTATTTTCTACTGAAGGAATTACCTTTTAACCTCAAGCAGTACTTAAACATAAATCCTCACACTTAAGAGGTTTTTAATCTTCTAAATGCTAGCCTCTTCTACTTAATTGTGCTTGAGTAAGTGTAGTCTCCTAGCATAAGGTAGGTCAAAAGGAAGAGGAAGAAGAAAGAAACCTTATCACCAGACCCACTGATACCTGTTTCTGTACAGATTTATTTTGCAGCCATTGGTCTTATCTGAATTATGATACTGTAGTTTGAACTTATTACTGCCCAGAAAATTACACGAGATGTTTTGTACAAAATTGTGCTGAAAAGTTTGTAATTCATTAAGCACTAGAGTATCTGAATAGAAAAAAAAAAAAAAAGATTTTTTTTTCTGATGCCTGAGAAGGCAGGAACTCCTTTTTCAGCTTTTTGTGCGTGTGTCTCTAACATTATTCTGTGTGTATGTATCCTTTGATATCTTCTAGTAAAAAAGCAAATTAATGGGAATTTAATGTCCTTTGATCTACATTAGATTAAAATGACCCTATTTTGCTCAAATGTTAACTTGAGGACATTGGAAGATTAACAAAGTGATTCCATAGCTTTATTCCTGTAGGGAAAAGCAGGATGAAGGTGTATTTTATAGCATCTGTGTAGCTTTTGTTCAATTTTTATAATAGTGTCTCTTCATAATATAAAAAGGTCTCCTGCTGCGGAAGGTTTTAAATGTGTATTGGTAAATTTAGGTAATCCTAATTTTGATTTCCACTTTTTTTTTTTCTTTTCACAATTCCAACTTTTGTATCTGTTTTTCCTTCTTAGAGTTCTCTTTATTATTGTAGCATATTGGATGAAGGCATTCTACCACGAAAAAAAAACAAAACCAAAAAACAGGAAAACAATATAAAATCTTCAAAGCTATTAGGGCAATGAGAATGAAAATCAATTGTTCTGTATTACAAGAACATAACTTAAAACAGTTTCCATAGGAGCAAGACTCTATTGATGCAAGTTCTTTCAAAGTTGTTCTAAAAACCAGGTGGTTTAACTGAAGTCTCTGTGATGTTTACACAAGGAATTAATCAGTGCAGATTGGGAGCTCCTCCAAATGTTGGCCTGTAAACAACTCAAAATACAGTAGGTGATATGTAGAAAGATTGTGTAATTTTTTTCAAGTGTTAAAAATAATAGGTGTCCCGGGTTCAGGCAGATCCCTCCCCCGGGGGGAAATTAACTCACCACAACACAGATTTTCTTTGAAAGTCAGGGAAAGATGAAATTGTATTTCTTATAGTATAAGTATAACAGTGTAAAGAGAGATAACAACTAAAGAAGGAAAGGAAAAAAACCCCCCAACAATACAATAACCTTAAGGGAGATGGGGAAAGGGTCAAGCGGTGGCAAAGCAGCAGAAGCAGCAGCAGCCAAAACAGCAGCCGGGGTAGATAGGCAGGCGCAGCTCAAGCAGAAGCCAGCAGAAGAAGGGGGAGAACAAGCTGTGCTTCTAGACATTAAGCACTTGATGCTCCAATGAAATTATATTAATTTATCTATTGTTGCTATTATATGGCCTATCTCTGGAGTGTTCATCTTTCCCCTATGTCTGAGCTAGAGAATCAGCTCAAACGGCCACAATCCACTCCTTTAATATAATTTACCATTGCAGCATCAAGTCATTCTATGTAACTAGGGATAACATCAGTATCGTACATGATCGCTGTCCAGGCTTCAAGCATCTTTCTTCAATTTCCTTCATCTTCTCATTTCCGTCTCTCTCAGGCGTTGGCTAACTCAATGGTTTTCTAGAGAAGTCAGATGTTTTCTTTGATGAATGGAATAGAGCAGGACTCTTGGCACTCACAGGGTTCATGATCTTCATGGTTTTTTGGGCACCACAATCATCTGCAAAAGAGCTCATAACAACATATCTACATTCTTTCTGCCAATGTCAGATTCTTTTGTGGCACACACTGTATTTCACCGTTTTTCTGCATAACCCAATATGTATGACCAGGTCCTTCAGCAGAAACCACCCCACAGACAGGTGTAGCCTCCCCCGAAGGGGAGCATACCCAAACAGACTTGCCCAACAAATTCTTTTCACAAATGACAGGAACCCTGTCACCTTCTACCTTTTGTAAGACCTCTGAATGATCTGGCCCAGCTCGGTTGGTGGAACCTCTACTATTCACTACCCAAGTGGCTTGGGCTAGATGTTTCTCTCAATTCTTTAAGATTCCTCCCCCCATTGCCTTTAAAGTTGTTTCTAGCAAGCCATTGTAGCGTTCAATTTTGCCTGAGGTGGGTGCATATCAGGGGATGTTATAGATCCACTCAATGCCGTGCTCTTTGGCCCAAGATTTTATGAGATTGTTTTTTAAAGTGGGTACCATTATCTGATTCAATTCTTTCTGGAGTGCCATGTCACCACAGGATTTGTCTTTCCAAGCCCCAAATGGTGTTACGTTCAGTGGCACGGGAAACTGGATAGGTTTCCAGCCATCCGGTGCTTGCTTCCACCATGGTCAGCACATATTGCTTTCCAGTCTGAGAGTGAGGTAGAGTGATGTAATCAATCTGCCACGCTTCACTGTATTTGTACTTTGCCCATTGCTCACCATACCACAAAGGCTTCAGATGCTTGGCTTGTTTAACAGCAGCACAAATATCACAGTCATGTATAACTTGTGTTATAGCGTCCATGGAGATGTTGATTGCTCTATCCTGTGCCCATTGGTAGGTAGCATCTCTGCCTTGATGTCCTGAGGAATCATGGGCCCACCGGGCTAAGAACAGTTCACCTCGGTGTTCCCAATCTAAATCCAAGTCACAATTCACATTGGTTTGAAACACCTTGGCAGCCAAATCTGCCTGATGGCTGTGCTGATGTTCCTCAGTAGCTTTACTCTTGGGCATGTGAGCATCTATGTGTCGTACTCTTACAGGGCAATGTAATTGTAATAGGTCAGGAAACTCCCCCCTCCCCCAACACAAATGACCTAATTTTTCTCATTAAAATATTCCAATTAGCCACAAACCAGCACAGTAATGAAGTAATGAAAATAGATAGATTTTAACTTCTATTTATTAAGTTGCAGGTAGCTGGTATATAAAGAGAAGCTATTAAAAACTATAGCACTGAGGCACTTTAGTCATTCTCAGCTATCTCCTATTTCTTTTGTATATATTCTTCTCCCTTACACAAGGAAAGTAGAGGCAAGATGGTAGTAGAGTTGCTTTTTTCCTGCAGAAGAACCTCATATTTACCAAATTTCCCTGATGAGACAGTTAGATCTCCTTTGCAGGAAGATGGAAGATGGTGAAGTAATGTAGCATAGATCTTTCTCTGTGTGCCAAGAACACTGTCTATGCATGAGTGAGGGTGAACATTTGTGATGAGACCTACATGGACAAAGGGCTACCTCTCCACTGGGAAATATGAAATAATTTCCAGAAGTAGAGTCCAGATGGATTCTTTAAGCCACTAACTCAGTCTCTCCATTCATGTGAAAAAAATACTGCCTCTTCTGAAAACCTGGAGAATTTGGTATCAGAGATAGTGCCACTCATACATGAAGCTCTATACATTTCTCCCCTTGCTTGTCCAGAAACGTTTGAAATGGCTATGAATGCTCATTACAGAACAGAAGCACAATCAGGATAAATGTCAACAGTTCAAATATTTTTTGTTAAGTATTGCATGGCAGAGGTACATAACAGGCATTACAAGGCAAAAGTGTTTCAACTCATGGAACAGTTATCAGCATTCTGTCAAGTTTCTCTCTTTCCTGTACAACAAATTCTTAAGAAAAGGAAGGCTCTGGTGGAAGGTCCAAACTATGCCTAGAACACATATCCATCACATGCCCTAAACACTTGCCCAAATACCGATTCCCCCCGCTTCTTTCTCCCTGGTGGAAGAAGCGGGAAGCAGACAAAAGCTTTGGCGCCTCTCAGTCTATCACAGACCTTGTTTTTCAGCTTGCTTTGTTTTGTGATAAACACAGGTCACGATCCTAGACATGCACATCTTCCTTTTTTTCGGAGAAATAACTCAGGGCTGGTTCTAGGGATGCTTTTACCTGTTGCTGCTGGTCAAAGACGCCCGCCGAAATGCTTAAAGCCCTAGCAAACTGCTTGTTCGCTGCTGCTGCTTTTGTTTGCTTAGCTACCTATTCACCTTTCGTGCCTCTCTATACTACGACACTTTGCATCTAACTCGGGTCTTGCCTACGACTGGCAGCCTGACCCTGCCTGATGGAGCCCAGCAATGACCTGGCGACGAGTTTCGACACTGGGACTTGCCGTCCCGCCGCGCCAGCCCAAGGGCCATCTCCTTGCTATACACAGCACTCAATCGGACTGCTCCAGCCCGCAGACCTGGACCCTGCTTTGCCCAGGTGGCTGCTGACCACCCGATGATTTCGTGAGAGCCACGGAAGACCTCTCTCGTGTCTGTGAGCCTTCTCAGATGGCATACTCAACTTGGACTGACCAGGCAGCAAAGCCCCATCGCACCAGCACCACCTGAAGTCCACCACCTGGCTTTCACTACATATACTTTATTGTTTATGCTTTTGGAGCGCAAATATTGAGGCTTTTGACCAGTGAGTACCCTAAGTCATTACTCAAGTTTGTAAAGGTTTGTGCGTAACCTTTCAGCGGCAGTTTGTGCTGCAAGTCTCACTAGTTATAAACATTTCTGAAGATTTTTCCTTAATCATTTGACTGTGTATATATCTATACATATATATATACATTCTGCAAAAACAGTTTTACCATCCGCATCATAGAATCTGCGTGTGTTAATTTAAATGAGTTTGGGAAAGTTTTCTTTGTATGATTAATAAGCTATTTTTTTACATATGCCTCATTACAGTTCACTCCCAACCCAGATTCAAACCCCTCTTTAACAAGGGCTCTCTGCAGCAAAATTTCTGGTCAGTTAGTCTTGTTTTCAGCCTAGAAGACACCATTGTTTCCAGTTCTGATACTGGGGTTTGAGAAGGAGGCATAACGGACAGAACTTCAGTCTAAAGAAAACTTCTCTGATGCTTTTTGCACCAATATTGTTTGTTGCTACGTACAGTTTATCTGCAGGATTTATAGGCTGTAGGTTCAGCTACGGGACTTCATTTCTGTTAAGGTGGTCCGTCCAGTAGGCTTCCACTTACTACTTTACCCAGTATCATAATATTCTCTTATGTTTTTTTTCACTTCAGTTTTCTAGCAAATTTTTTTCTTTTTTCTTTTTTTTTTCTTTTCTTTTCTTTTTTTTTTTTTCTAAATCAATACAGTAGAAAGCATATTTTAGGATCCAAGGCCCGTAAGACTCATGTTTTCACTCTGAGTAGATGTTCACGCATCAACCCAACACTTTGTCCGCTTAGAATGTTTCTCAACCAAATTTCCTTGCCACCTGACATTATTGGTACTTCATGTAACTAACCCTTAACAAAGCATGAAAAGATTACATTTTCCTGTTAGAAAAGAAGTCACAGCAATGTCCAGTCATTACATTGTGCCCTCCAAAAAATTTTGCTCATGAATCATGTCAGAATTGTTTAACAGTGCTTGATTATTGGTATCTCATAGATATCCTGGATTTAGGATATTTTTCCAATTATAATGATAGCAAATATGAAAAATGGTATCTAAATTATCTTAATTCAAGAATTATTTTAAAAATAACTATTCATAACAATCTTTAGTAACTGTTTTTCTTGCATGCATCTTTCATTGCCTCCTCAATAAACCAGAAGTGCCAGAAAGATTACTGCATTCATTCTGAAATGCTTAATACCTGTGTAGCCTGAAATGGTGCAAGCCTGACATTAATCACAAACCAGTTTTTTTCTAGTATTAAATATTATAACTTTACAGAACAAAACTCATATTCCTTCTTCCAAGAGTATTATTTGATTCTTCCATATATATGTGGTACAGAAGCTTAATGTGATAATGTTTAGCTTTACTTGGGCAAATTATTCTCCATGTATAAATCTCTCAATAATATACTGCCTGAATTTGCAATAAAACAAAATAAAAAGCATCTCTTGTTTTAAGTAGCTGAGACACACTTGGGGTGCTTATTAGAAGGGAATCAGTTGGAAACTTTCAAATTCCCAGTGCCAGATTTGTCCTGCAGCCCCCAGAAAGCTTTCATTAACTATCAGAACATCAGTGCT
Organism: Pogoniulus pusillus; assembly: GCF_015220805.1. Taxonomy (NCBI): domain Eukaryota; kingdom Metazoa; phylum Chordata; class Aves; order Piciformes; family Lybiidae; genus Pogoniulus; species Pogoniulus pusillus. The sequence goes on from NC_087309.1 coordinate 97,442,944, forward strand.
GACCTTGCCCAAGCTGCCTCCCTACCTTTTCTTAGCAGATTCTCTGCGTTCTTGGATGTTTTGGATTTTTTAAACCACATTTGAAAGAGCAAAGTCATCACAGCCTTTTTTTTTTTTTTAATTATTTTAATGCACTCCAAAGACATTGATTTGCCAAACTGATAGTCCATTTCAGTCATCCAAGTCCAGAGTTCTAATCAGATCAGATTACTGCACTTGAATACCTCCATGAACATTACTACAGGGTATAATATTTAGCATGTTGTCAGTTTGATGTACACAGTTCTTCTGAAAGAACCCATCTAAATGCTGTCTCTGTGTCATATTTATGACAGAACAATTTGGATTTATTGGTCCTTAACATGATTTAAACAATGCATTTAGATGACCTAACTATTTTCTAAAAATTGCATGAATGACCTGAAAATAATTTGCCTAAAATAACCTTTGAAGGTGCAGAACTCATTTATGAGTAAAAAAGACAGTAATTTCCTTAATATATTCTTTCCTTTACTCACTAAATAATCATAGGCATCCAGCAGGTCTGAGTAAAAGACAGTAAGGATAACTGCATGGTGTAACATATTACTAGAAACGGCTGCAGCAGCAGGAGGGAAAGAAATAAACAACAAGCAAAACAAAACGAAAACCCTTAGCCATCAAGACACTGAAAATTCTGATTCCCATTTCCCAGCCTCAGTAATGTTCAGTCTAGAGTGAGCAGATCTAGGAGGCATGTAGACGTGTGAGTTGGGGTTTCTGCACAAATCATCATGTGGCAGAGTTTACAAGGGAAAGACAAAGAACACAACCCCCCCGAGAAGAATTCCCACAGCATTTGTTACCTTAGGGAAGAGTACCCACACTGACTGGTCGTCATCCCTCAACAGGTGCTTTCTACCCAACATCTTATTGTCCCTATAATTAGTTAAGGCAAATGAGGTATTTTAATTTTCTTCTTCACAGCATCTTGCGAGTTTCTTTGTGCAGTTTAATTAGATGTGATTTGTCTCACTTCATAGCCTTCTGTAGCTATTTCTTAAATGTGTCTTTAGCCTTTGCTGTTTAGTAATGTTCAATATCATTAAAGAATGCTCTATTTCACATATTTTGCATCTCACTAGGAATGTAGAGCAATGTGTAAAAAAAGAGCAGGGACATTTTATTTCATCCTTGCAGTAGCCTTCTTCCCTCTGTTGACTTTGAGTTTCTAGGAGTTTAGTAGAACTCAAAATGTATTAAGCACATGAGGTATACACAGGAATTTCCAGTAACATATAGCTGTTACATAGCATTGCACATGATATTTACTTGTGATCTGTAGCCTTGAGACACTCATGTAATTCCAGTAACATATGGCAATTACATAGCAGCATTGCACATTTATTTATGTGTGATATGTAGCCTTAGGACCATCCTGTACAACAAGGTGCTGCCCAGAACTGAGTTTGTGCTTCATGCAAATACGAAATCAAGATTAGATTTCAGCTTTTGCAGTGTAACCAGGTCATCTTTCAAAGTCATTTATTTTTCTTCATCTTTTTCTTTTCTTTCTTTCTTTCTTTCTTTCTTTCTTTCTGTGGTAGTCATGAACAATGCTACAAGAGCAAGTCATATATAGGGGAAAATTCTGCCTGTTTGCTCTGAAGGAGTATGTGACCTGGTGAGTAAGGAAGAGCAAGAATGTTAGTGGATGTAAGGAGCCTCCTACATTTTAGCAGTAGTGGTTCTGCCACTTAATGGCCTTAATCCTCATCAGGGTTAGATTACTGAATAATAGTACTGGTCAGTATAGCCCTACTTTAATTAACATATGGCAAGAAGGGAATTCATAGAAAAAATTACATTTTTTACTCTAGCCTGGGTATCACCTTTTAATAATTGTCATAAATAACAGGCACAAACTGGCGTTCATGCAAGTTAAGGCTTTAATAAAGTTGCAGGAATCAAGCAATGTACAGGCCTGGGTGCGAGGAGAGATTCTGCTCTACCCCAACGCACACCCTTTGCCTTCAGCTTTCTCTTTTTATACCCTATTCTATTACATATTTACTAAGTTCTAAGAAAAGGTTGGGTTTTCTTTATCAGTTCTTAGGAATGTGAGATGTCTCTTCCACACAGGCCTCCTTTTATCCGGTGGTCCCTCTGGTAATGTTTGATGAAGTAAGGGGTCTTGCTTAAGTGTCTTCCTCATGAACTTCAAAGTCCTGGTTCTTCTATTTGCTCATACAGGAAAGGTGGCACCAGGAGGAATGCATTTCCATTTAAATATGCAAAAGACAATCTCTTCCACATGCCTCCCTCCTTTGTCAATCTAATTACTCTTATCTTTAAGCTTATTGAGATGGTGGTGCAAGCAGGAATGCAGTTACATTCAAACCCCCCCCTTCCTCCTTGTCTGTGACCTCTTGCCACGAATTGATCGGATCAAACATATGATTCTATATATTTATCACATAATCATTAGTAATATTTTTAACAAATCAAATATATGTACTTAAACTGGAAATGTTAATAGGAATTATTAGTGGTCTAGGTACATTTCAAGAACACAGGATACTGGGGTTTTTGGTGGCTTTTTTAATGTGGTGAATATTTTAGTAAGAAAGTCTGCAAGAAAATGAGCAACATACAGTCATAGAATTGTTTCATTTAGAAAAGACCTTCCAAGGTCATCAAGTCCAACTATTGACCTGACACTACCAGTCCCCATAATTTTTAATGAGTTACTTTTTATATGATTAGACTTTAAATTCTACCTGTTAGTTCAAGATGGATTTTCCACATTTTTAACAGAGTGGCAGAGTTCTATTGTACAGAAGATGTTCAGGTGACAATTCAAGAGCTGTTCTGTAAGTGTCTGATTCTGCAATGATTTGCAACTGTAGTAAATCACATACTGCCAAAGTGATGGAAAAATATACCAAAGAATATTAGTTGGTAATAATTAGCTCTGAGCTTAAAGCAAAAATCTTCTTTCTAAGGAGAAAAAAGACTTTTTGCGTCTCACATTTGTTAGCACTTAGAAACAAGCTTCAGTTATTTTTAACAGTTTAAACATCTACTTTCTGATTAAAGTATTTACCTGCACTGTTTAAAAATAATTTCTTTGGTGACTTTCATTATATAATATATTGCTCATCAGCAACCTATAACAGTTGTCAGTTCAGTTGTTGTGCTAGCTGTAAAAGGGGACAGCAGTACAGGGACTAACGAGCACATTTCTCCATCTCAGCCTCTATATTTACTGTAATTTTGATGTTGTTGCTGTTGTCATTGTGTAGTTGTACAAATAGTTTGTTAATGAGGTAAAACAATAGCATTTTAAATAGTTCTGAGCTGTGTCTATTAACCTGTCCATTAAGGAACAAAGTGAAAAGAGAAAACAAGTATTTGGGAGTTGCCCAAATACTAGCATGTTTAGCGCTTCAAGCCAGAAGAGAATAACAACATCTTAAAGATTCCTGTTCTTAAACTCTTGCCCAGGACATCGTGAATTAAGTAAAAAAAAAAGGGGGGGAACTCCTTCAGTCTAAGCTCTTAGTAGCATCACTACCATCAGTGTGCTGAAAGAGCACATCAGAAAGAAAATCAGTACCAATTACCTGGATGAAAACACTCAGTGTCACACATAGATATGCTCTTTTGTTTTTCCTAACACTGTATGTAGTGCTTTGGGTTTTTTCAAAAAACCCAACAGCTAGGCTTTTCTCACCTACATTCATTGTTCTCACAGAGAGCTATGGAAGTTCACCCAAACAAAGGCAATAAATTTTAAAACACATCCTGTCTTGTTCACCTTTGTGCAACTTTTACATGTTAACATTTATTGAGTTTTCCTATCTTGCTCTTTCCATTTGCAAGGTCTTAATCTAACAACTTCAATGCTATGACTTATTCCCTCTATATTCCAAATCAGATGTGTACAACTCTTACCCATACATAGTAATAATGATCTGCAGGCTTGTCCTATTCTTACTCTGAATTTAGAATTAATTCTTTGGCTCAATCTGTGAAGTTTGTCTTCCTGATTTCCTTTCTTGAGCCTCTATGTTTCTTAGAACTTAAAATACTTACCTTGAGTGTTTTAGAAAACCAAAAGGAGGGACTTCCAATTGAATCATTTTTGGGTTTGTTTTGGTTTAAAGATACAGAAGTCAAGCTAGTCAATCAAAGCCCTTTATCTTGTTTGTATAATGTGCGGAACAGTTTGAAAACATAACACCACTAAGCTACATAACAAACAGGACATCATCTAGCTCCACTTCCTTATGATTTGCTCAGCATGCAGCTGACAGCACCCATCATTTGTAGGCTTTATGTTGTTGCTGTTCATTGTGTAGTTGAACTTTTTATTAATTCATTTATCTTAAATTTAAAACCTACAAGCCAGCTGTGAGTTCGTGTGTGAGCAAATGAATGAGGCAGTCTCAAGCAGGAAGCGAATAATAATGCTGCAAAATATTGCTGCACCCAATTGCTAATTGTTTCCTGATGACTTTGACAGCTGCAAGATTTAAGATAATAGATCCTACGCAGATGGTTATTTTCTAGATTTATTACTCATTCCATTTGATCAATGGAATTTTAGTCTTTGTTAGAATTGTCTTTTTGTCTGTGAAAATTGTTACTCTGGATGCTATTGTTCTAATTACTATATTAAATATATAGAGAATTAAACACATTTTATTTACAGTCATGCTAAACTGGAAAAATCTACATGCCAGTCACTGAGACATTTCTCTAAATGGAACTGAGAACATACTCCTGAAAATGCACAGACACGTTTACCAGGAAAAGATCAGTGTTTATCTACACTGTGCCTGATCAAATGTTACCCATTTTGGTTTTGTGAAGATGATTGCCCTCCACATTCATTGGAGTAAGAGAGCAAATGACATGCATATAATTACAGAATCACAGAATGTTAGGGGCTGGAAGTGGCCTCGGAAGCTCATCCACTCCAATCCCCTTGCCAAAGAAGGATCACCTATACCAGATCATGCAGGGAACACATCCAGGCGGGTTTTGAATGTCTCCAGAGAGGGAGACTCCACAACCCCCCTGGGCAGCCTGTTCCAGTGTTCTGTCACTCTCACAGTGAAAAAAATTCCTCCTCAAGTTTACAGGAAACCTCCTACACATCAGCTTCCACCTATTGCTCCTTGTTCTGTCACTGGGCATTACCTAGAGGAGCCTGGCTCTATCTTCCCGACACTCATGGTTTACATATTTATAAACAATGAGATCATCCTTCAGTCACCCCTCAATTAGTTTTATTTGGTTTTATCAGCTGCCCTGAACCTTTTTCTTTGACTCTGCTTCAGTACAGTTCTTACTCTCTCTAATGTCCAGTTAATATTTAGCTGCTATTTCTGGTTTTTCTCTTGTTGTACTGCATACAAAATTTCCTAATGAAAGCTTCCAAAATGAACACTGCAAAACTACATATAAAGGGATATTTTCACAAATTGTTGCTTGGAAGGTTCTTTGCCTATTTACTGTGAGTCACCAAGATGCTGAAGACACCGTAAAATGTCTTTATAGTGTTTGTCATTCAAATGAAGTGTAAATAAGCCATGGTAAGGGAAAACAATAGAGTGAGCACTGCGTGGCAAAAGCTTTACTTGCAATGATTCGATATTTACCTGTTTCGCATCTCTATTCTGTCCTTGAGAACATCTAATAATCTTTATCTCAGAGGCTTCTGAAACTACCCAGCTTTCTCAAATTCTTCTATTGTAATAAACTAGAAGCAAATAGTTAGATCTCAGGATCACCTGTTTTGCCTGTAGGGCAGATCTTGCTCAAAGTTCACACTAGGATGGAACATGGTTGTTCTCATCTATTAACTTTGACAGTTTCAATATTTAACACTCATCCATAATATAACAACATTAAAGTGTCCATTTAAGTGCATAAATATTGACAAATTAAAAAAAAAAAATAGAATCAACCAGGTTGGAAGAGACCTCCAAGATCATCCAGTCCAACCTATCACCCAGCCCTATCCAATCAACTAGACCATGGCGCTAGGTGCCTCATCCAGTCTTTTCTTGAACACCTCCAGGGACGGTGACTCCACCACCTCCCTGGGCAGAGTTCATGTTCATGGCCTACAATATTGCTGAAGCAGCTGTCTAGCCACGACAAAACTGAATTTCATGTACTGACCTTGTCTTCTTAAAGATAGGCCCAGTGCATTAAGCCAGCTTCATTTGTAAATGTTTCTGTGTGCAAAGATTACTTATCCCACTGACAGCTGGATGGTGGATAGTCTTCAGAAATTATTTTAATGCAACTTAGCATTTAGCTTCTTTCTTGTTTTACAAATTTTCACTTGGTTTTCAATATTTTGCATGAATTATTTTTAACCTAGTAATAATTAGAATTTCCATGGGTGCTTGTGTTATGAGCCAGGCTCTGAGATGTTTTAGTTACTTGATATGGACATCTGTCAGCATTTTGTGATGTATTTTTATTCTCAACCAAATGCAAAGGTTCAAATTACATTTTTAAATAAACCCCAAGGATAAGTAATTCTCCAGTATAAGGCTATTATCCTATTATCCTTCCACAGTTCTCATTCACACACACACTTTTTTTTTTTTTAATTCATGTCAGCATATTACAGACTTAGAGAAAATTCTTCTGTATGTAATACAAAACAGTGTACTGATTTTAAACTTGCTTTTGTAAGTAATTCACAGTCTCTGAGTTAATTTTATTTTCTGTATGAGTAGTTCATTAAGTCAGATTTGTAATTTCTTCTGTCATAGCTTTAAGGCTGAATTTATTAGTCAGGATTTTTATTGTAATAAAATGTTTTGTGAAAAAACATGAAAAGAAATGGATTTGAACTTTCCTTTTCTCTGTTATTGCCCATGAACAATGGGTAATGAACTATTAGAAGAAAAAGTGGTACTCTACCATATCAGTCCAACTGTTTGAAGAGACACCTAATAATTAATCTCTGATGCAGCTTTGTAACGTCAGGTTCTTTTTTTTTTTTTTAAATCCTAAAAGATTTTGCTTGTCACAGCAATGTGCTTACCTATCACAAAATATGAAACAGACCAAGTTTACATGAAGAATGATACAATGGTATGTGAGAGAGAAGCTAAGATGCTCTTTGAAATCCATTTTTTAAAATAGAAGGTAAGCTCACAACTATATGCTCCATGGAACAGAAGATCTTCATGGCAGTTTGCTCTGGAGATGAACAAGGGGAACTGGCCTGCATTTTCATGCTCTTCCTGGGAACCACAGCACGCATCATAGTACAGAATCTTGTTGGCTTTCCTTGTGGTTTACCTCTTCACCAGCCATTTGTGCAGGAACAAATGCAGAAGAAATTTTGTCTTTCTTGAACTTCAGACCCACTTCCACATCTAAGCCTTCCAGTGACAGGCCTGCGTTTCTTTCCACTGTCTCTTTGTGATTCAATTTATTGATTGAATGAAGTTCCAAAACCACAGGCTATGTTTAACTGTGCAGAAAATTTCTTAGACTGGAATTTAGCATAACTCTTCTCTAGACTTTTTGAGACCTCTGGCTGAACTTTGATAAGCAGAAATCTGTTGATACATTTTTCCTTCTACATTGATCTCTTTAATTATTCTGTGCTTTAGTCCATGTTCCATCTGTCTACAGAAGTTCCTGGAAAAGCAAGAAAAAAAAGCAGAAGGAATAGAACATGAATATTCTTGTGGGGGGCAGGGCGAGAGGGCAGAATGTAGTCACTCATAATACTGTTAAATCTGCAGTGTTCTTTGTTGATTGAGAGTTAAGAAATGCACATTTTATTTGAATAATGAGCTATGTATGTCTCAAAGGTTTTAATATGGAGAAAGCTGGAAAACCAGAAAGAAAGATGGGATGTTCATAAATGGCTTTAGAAACAAAACCAAGACTCTCAAAACCAGAGCAAGGAATTGCGCTCTTCACTGGCATTGCTCTTCTGAAGAACTTAACCACTTCCAAAGATATATCCTTTTTAAAGAAAATATGTAGAAATGATGCAATACCTAAGGGTCAATTTTAGAGACTGATTTTAGAGATTGTGTTGTGACATATTTCCTCTAAAATAATTTGTAGCTTTTTGTTTCACTTTTTAGTTTATTGCTGGTGTACTGGCATATCTGAGTTACTTTTTTGCTGTTAATATGAAGAGATTACTTTGGTAGTCTAGTCCTTAAATATCCCATTAGTTTTGGTAAATATTTCCTTTTTTTCCACTACTTTCTTCTTGAAAATGGGTAGTGATTAAATATCACACAATTATCATTTTCCAGCCTCCACTGTCTCAAATTTTTTTCCTTCTCTTTATAGAAATACTGGCAAAAACTGCTTTTGGTACCATCTATAAAGCTCCATTTTTTTCACCTGCTCACATCGAGCCCATAGTTAGCTGTTGATCTGTAATTTTATCCTGATATTTTTTGTAGAAAAAAATATCCATGTGGTTTAAAATTATTCATAGTACCTTCAGTCATGATAGCAGCTTTCGCATTTCTTTGCATATCATGCAGCCATACTAATGTTGATAGCAGCTTTCTGCCTTGAAGCTCTGGCCCAAACATTTGAGGCTTAGAAGTCTGAAATTCCAAATGTGCACAATAAATTCACTGTCTGATCTTGTATGTAGTTTTTTTCTCAGTCTCAGTATTTCAGTACAGCAGAAGTTTTAGAAAGCTGTGACAAACTGTATATTGCAATTGAGAGGGTGCAATTGAGAGGGCTGCAACATCACTAAGCTTTACCATTTTACAATATCTATAGAGCTTTCTAGTAACATATAACAAGAAGAAACAATTAAATAGAAAAAGGTAAAATCTCTAAAACTTATCAATGTCTCAGGCAAAGCAGATTGACGAAGCACTAAAATGCATATAAACTGAAGTTAGCCTAAATAAAACTTAAACATTTGAGAAAGTCAAAATATGTTTAAATACAAAGCACTCTATCTTTCTTTATACACAGAACATACTGAGCTGAAGGATGGTAGTTTTCCAAAGATCTGTATTGTATCAGTTGTTAAAAGGAAATGCTTTTGATGCTGCCACTAAACTCCTTCCTTGATGCACCACATGTGCCCTCTTTGATGGTAGAGTATGGGTACAGAAAATGGTTTGCTTTGGTATGATTCTGTTCTGGGTTTGTCTAGGATAGAGTTCAATTTTTTCACAAGTTGAGAGGGACCTCACTCAGGTGAGTCAACTGAACTAGCCAATGAGGCATTAGATCCCATAAGTCTCATGCCCTCTACATAAAGTAGTGGGGTTTTGCATTTTGCTCCAAATTTGTCCTTCCCATCCTATGGAAGGGTGTGGGTGGAATGGAGGGAAGGAGATGAGGAGGTGGGGGTGGGGGGAGGCATGCTATGCCACATTGTTCTTGGCTGTGGCTGGAACTAAAACCAAGGTAGCTTCCTATCCATCTCCCCTGCTGTTCAGTATGACTTTTTACAATAATATTTATTATCTACAGCAAATCTTGACTTCTCTATATATTTGTGCTTTATTAATGGTCCTCCATCTGACTTTCTCCATGACTTCAGTATTTTCAGTGTGTTACATATGAAGTGTGTCATCAGGTGCCAAGTTGAACAATCCTGAGAGACAAAGTATGTATTTGGAAAGAAGATGGTAAATAACAGCAGCTATTTCTCCTGTTTTGTAGTATAAATCCATTTTTTTAATTAAAAAACAATTGCTGATACACTGCAAAATGCAGTCATAAAGAAAATTATTGTCACTTGGTAAGACGCAACTTGGTACTGTTTGAATTGTACATTGCAATGAAGAGCAAATCCTGTAATAGGTTGAAAAGCTCATTATGCCCATTATGCCCATTCAGCCCGTTCTAGATTCCATGATATTAAGAACCAAGTTGAAATAACCCATAATCAGATGAAAGAAACCAGTAACACTGAAAGAGCACTATCAGCCTTTCTCATCCCACTTTACTGTGGAGTTATGCAATGAAAAATAAGGGCATAACTGTTGATATCCAAAAGCCTTTTGTTTCAAAATACCAACTCCACACTTCCATTTTTTTAACTGGCAAGCTTTTCCTACTTTACCACAAATATATTCATGATAAAAACACATCTTTTTTGTAATTTTTTTTTTTACCAATACTCAGTTTTATTGGAGAGGCTTACTGTGTTACAGTATTCATTGTTGTCACTGACAATCGTTGTGAAACTTTCCCAATAACACTTTAATTATTAGGCTTACATTTCTTAAACTTTTCATTCTACTTCTGCTGATATCTAACAGTGAAAATCGCAAAGTGCAAGATTTTGAGATGTGGACTAATTTAATCTTCTATTTTTTGACACTACAATAGCTTACACTTATTTTAACTTAGACTGTTATATATATATATATAGAGAGAGAGAGAGAGAAAGAGAGAGAGAGAGAGAGAGAGAGAGAGAGTAAGGGCTAACTATTTGCCATTCTGGCTTTTTGCTAATGTTGGGTTTTGGAATATAGTTTGCAGTTCTTTCATGTATTTAATGTAAAACTCTGATCCTGCTGCTATAAGGCAATTATCAGGTATCCCTTTTCCAAAGACCATTCTTATTTCATCCACTGGTTGCACAACTAATGGGATGGAAGAATCAATACTTATACATCAAACCGAAATCAACTAAAATCAGATTCCAGTTACAAATTCAGCCTGCAGTAACCTTCTCTTCTGAGAAAAACTAGTGAAAAGGGAGGGTAAATATTTTCATATTGTGTTGCCACTTTGCCACTGACCTCTTCACCTGAAATAAAAGTTTTTGAGTGTACTCTTAAAATATTAATTACCATTCATAAACATTATTTTCCTGTGTTCAGGATGTGTGAATTATGAAAACTCTGTCTTGGGCTTTAAATTTCCACATAAAACCTCAGCAGAACAAGTAAGTTCACAGACTGAGGGGTTCTCCTGCACTGGGAATTCTTAATGTAAAGATATGCTATTGTGTTCAGAGCTGCTGGGTATATTACAGGACAACCTCACAAGCATGTAGTGCAACCAGAAATACACACAGATTTAAAAAAATAAGGATGAAAGCAAATACAGGGAAACACATTGCTGAAAAGAGCAGAAGTTAATGTCATCCTTGAAAAGTCAATGAAGCTGTATCTTGATTACTGAAGAACTGGGACCCGAGGAAGCCAAATAGTAGAAATCGACTACAAAGATTGCAAATCATCACACTGGTCATATCCAGTTTTTGCACTTCTAGACACAAACTGAGATATATGAATGAAGTATGTAGAACAGAATATCTGGAATGCTGGGTCCAGTTCTGGGCTCTTCAGTTCAAGAACAGACTTGTTGGAAAGGACACAAATAAAGACTACAAAGATGATTATGGGACTTAAGAGGAAAGACTGAGGGAATTGGACCTTTTTAGTCTGGAACAGAGAAGACTCATGGGAGCTCTTACAAAAATCTAAAGGGCAGGTATCGGGAGGGTGCGACCAATCTTTTTTTCAGTGATGTTCTCTGACGGGACAAGATGTGACAGGCGTAATTCTGAGCATAAGAAGTTCCATCTACATAGACACTTCATTAAGTTAAGGGTGACAGAATAATGTAACAGGCTGCCCAGAGAGGTGGTGGGAGTCTCTGTCCCTGGAGACATTTGAAACCTACCTAGTCATATTCCTGTGTGACCTTCTGTATGTGAACCTGCCTTAGCAGATGGGGTTGAACTCAATGATCTCCAGAGATCTCTTCCAAGAACTTCTATTCTGCAGTTCTGTGATTGATAATGTACAGCTCAATATTTCAGTGTAGACTGACAAATATAATAGCAAAATGTGTGGCCAAAGAGACTGGTTTCAATGTGGCATCTATAAACAAGTTGTATAACCATGCAGTAATAGCAGGTGTAACAGTGATAAAAGGATTGATATAATAACATTATAGTAATTAATATAATATAGCTATTATAGTAATGAAGTGGATTATTGGACTGTGTCATCCAATTAAATAGCACTGTTTCCAAGATTCCATATTTAGGACTAAAGGAAACACTGAAAGTACGACTAAAGCTTTGCATTTTGCTGTTAATAGTTCAGTGCCACTTTCAATTGTGGAAACAGCTGGAGACTTGTTTGTAAGGATAATGCTCCAGAAGCATGAAGAAATTGAAATTATTCTGATACTTCTTTGATTTAAGACTCAATGGAAGAATTCACTGTCTGATTAATGACTTTCAGGCAGTAATGGATTTGCATACAGAGATAAACAAATGAGTAAAATAATATAAATCAAATCAAAGACTTTAAATTTTGCTTTAATGTAGCAAAATTTCATTGTGGCACTAACTTTTGGAAACAATTCCATCTACAGGCTATCAACATACAAGATGAGTATCTAGCAATGGATATTTGCATGTCTCAAATATTATGTAAAGAAAATTAAATTAGGTCCTAACATTCAAAGTTTTCAGAACTGCAGAGGCATATTCCTCTTTGTCAACTTCAAATGTCCAATGTTGGGGCATGATCTGGAGCCATGATGAATATTGGGAAAATGCATACAGGCAAAGGTAACATGAACTGTAACAGATCAGCAGAGGAAATGAACATAAAGAATTCACTGACAAAATCCATGTCTGCAGATCCTTTCAAGTCCCACATAAACCCACAAGCGCTATGAAGTGCACATCACTAGGATGCTGCCTGTAAGTTCTTGGCAGATAGTTTGCTTAGAGGCACCAATCAGCCTCGATGTAGGCATATTTCAGCTGAGAGCTTTAAATGCTTGTCTTGGGTTCAAATGCAAGTTCCCAGAGACTCTTATAAATTTGGTAGACCGAATGACAATTTATAGAGTTTATAGAGTTTATTGAGTGCCCTCCCCTCCTCCCCCTCCTTTCCCCAAAAGACAAGGAGAGAGATAAAAGGTAGGGACACCCCAATAAATCAATCTCACTCGATTTGGAAGTTAAAAAGGAAAAGTTTAACAATAACTTAGAAAAAGGGATTGGAGGTAGGGGAGTTTACAAAGGATAAGGAAGGGAAAACAGCAAAATACAAAACAGGGATGGATACAACCCGAGTGTGTGATGGTGTCTCTGCCTCGTGGCTGGTATGCAGTATCAGTGTGTGTGTGATCATGAACGCAGGTAGAGGAGAAACGAGCAAGAGAGCGAGGAGCAGGAAGTGCTCCTCTTTTATACCGCAGGAAGTGGGGGGAGTGGGCTAACCATCACCTGGAGTGTGGCCCACCCCTGAGGAGGGGCCAAGACCCCTAGGGTCAGGTTCTGGGTCACTCCCCCAGGAGTGTTAACCCTATACAATGCTGAACTACTCCCTACTCCTGAGTAGGTGTGCTAAACCAAATAAAAGAGAAAACCCTCAGAGAGGAATAGTGCTGCAGTGCTTAATATCTCCATACAACTGCAGCCAAAACTAACAGAAGGTGAATATGCTTCTCACCCATGGACATTTTGACAAGCAAAAATCAGAGGGAAAACTTTTCCCCTATGTAATTTCCCACCAGCCAAGGTCTCAGCAGGGTTTTTCTTCCCAAGTGACTTCCTACTGTCTCAATGAGAAGCAATTATGTAATAGAATAACATCATCCAAAACATGGTCAGGCTGGGAAGATGCATTTATTAGAATTTAAGTAATACTTCCAAATCTGCGAACAGAAATTATGCAAAACATGTCAAACTCAGTTCTCAACTTTTGTTTATACAGTTTTATTTTTTCTGTCATCATTTACAGACACAAAGATGAGACAAATTGATATGTTGCAACATTTCAGCAATGCATGTTTTAAGATTTATAACGTTGCTAATTACTACTCAGTGGAGAACTATTTTTTTTTCTGTTAAAAAAAAATGTAACAGTTGATGAAAAACAATTCAGCTTTTAAAGCACACCAAAATTCTACATAATGCTGAGCAACAAGGTGGTTTGGGAAATAATTACATCAAAGAACTGCTGCCAACTTGCCATAGTAATGTTTTGTTTCTGTTATGACCTAATGAAAACTCAGTGACTGAATGATAACTCAGATAATTCGAAGCCAACAAATTTATGAAGAAATAAAGCTTTTACAAATGTGTATTCCTGAAAAGAGGAATTTTGTGCTTTTCAAGTATGGCAAAGTACTAAGTCTACAAAAGCAACTTTTCCCTAGAAATTACGTCAGACTCCAGATGAAAAATTCTGTAGAAATGGATATATTTTTAAGAGCCAAATTAAGAAGTTCTTCTATTTACAGAAATAGCTTATAGGCATAGGAAGAAATTCTTTTAAACAGAAGTTAAGTAGACTCCTGCGGTGATCATGCACTGGTGGTGGAGTTTGTAGTCCTGATGGAACAGGCAAGGATCAGTCAAGACTCTAAAATTTTAAGAAGGCTAATTTCCAGATCCTTAGGAAGTTAGCAGAACCCTATGGGAAAGGATCTTCAGGGACAGAAGATCAGAGCAGATCTGGCAGATCTTTAAGAACATTATCCTTGGAGTGCAAGACTTCTTGATTTCCACCATGTTTAAGAAATCAGGCAAGAAAGTGAAGAGACTAACATGGTTGAATGGAGCCCTATTGGTCAAAATAAAGGGCAAGGGGGGACTGCACAGATAAGGGAAGCAGGGATGGGGGGAAGTATAGGAACATTGCTCAGTTGTGTAGAGATGAGGTCGTGGAGTCTAAGGCATGGCTAGAGATGAACCTGGCAAGAGACACAAAGAATAGAAAAAAAAACTTCTACAGATACATCAGTCAGCAAAGGAAGGCTAAAGAAAGCATTCCCTCATTGAAAACTGAGAATAGAAAGCTGGTGTCAACAGATGAGGAGAAGGCTGAGGTACTCAGTAACATTTTTAACTCAGTCTTCACTGGCAGTCATGCTCCATCCATCTCTCAAGTCAATGCAGGCCAATGGGATAAAGTCCCTTCCACTGTAAAGGAAGATCAGCTCCACGACCACCTGAGGAACATCAACACACATAAATCATAGAATCAGTCAGAGTTGGAAGGGACCATAAGGATCATCTAGTTCCAACCTCCCTGCTGTGGGCACAGACACCCTACCCTAGATATGGCTGGCCAGAGCCCCATCCAGCCCAGCCTTAAACACCTCCAGGGATGGGGCCTCAACCACCTCCCTGGGCAACCCATTCGTCTCTCACCACTTTCATGCTCCTACTCACGTCCAGCCTATACCTACCCATCTCCAGCTTTGCTCCATTCCCCTTAGTCCGGTCACTCCCTGATATCCTGAAAAGTCCCTCTCCAGCTTTTTTGTAGGCCCCCTTCAGATACTAAATCCATGGGACCATGTGAGATGAATCCCAAAGTTCGGAAGGAATTGGCTAATAGACTGCAAAGCCACTCTCCATAATATGTCAAAGGTCCTAGCAGTCAGCTGAAGTCCCTGGACAGTGGAAGAAGGAAAATATTGCTCCCATTTTTAAAAAGAGTGAAAAAGAGGACCCTGGGAATTACTGACCTGTCAGCCTTATCTCTGTGCATGGAAAGATCATGGAACAGACCCTCCTGGAATCTATACTGGAACACATGGAAGGCAGAGACATGGTTCAAGACTGCCAGCATTGATTCACCAAGGTCAAGTCTTGCCTGACTAACCAAGTGACTTTCTATGATGGTATGACTACATCAGTGGACAAAGGAAGAGTAATGGACTTCATCTATCTTGACTTTTGTAAAGCCTTTGACACAGCCCCCCCACAACATCCTTCTCTCTAAGCTGCAGAGATATGGATTTGAAGAGTGGACTGTCCAGTGGATAAGGAATTGGTTGGATGATCACATACAAAGGGTAGTGGTCAACAGCTCAATATCCAGATGGAGACAGCTGACAAGTGGGGCATCTCAGGGATCTCTGTTTGTACCAGTGATGTTCCATATATTCATAAATTACGTAGACAGTGAGATTGAGTCTGCTCCATAAAGCCTTTCCATGTTTTTTTGAAAGCTGGAAATGTTAAAAAAAAAAAAAAAATTGTGTTCCTGCTTTGAAGAAAGAAAAAAAAAAGGAGAGGGAACAAAGTAAAATCTGTTATTTGGGGCTAGAGAAGACGATGTGCCTATTTTCCCAGTGAAATTCCTGTCATACATTTTTAACCTGGATCATTACTGCCTTTCTGTGTGTCTCTACAGATGTGTGTCACCTGTGGGTCCTCTGGGAAATTCAGCTGAGCCAGAGCGTTGCAAGAAAGCTCAACATTTAATTACCTTCCTACAAGATTTCTGAAAAATTTATGTGTGCATGGACAGAAATCCAGTTAATTGTCTGGTGAAATTGCTAAGCCATGGCAGCCAGGTGAAGTTCTCAGAGACTAGGAAAAGGGAAACATCATACTCATTTCTAAAAGGAGTTAGAAAAGAGGTCCCTGGCAACTACTGACCCATCAGACTCCCCTCTGTGCCTGGTATGATCACAGAGCCACTCCCAAAATTTATCAACGCATGTGGAAGACAGGGAGGAAGAGACTGCCAGGAAGGGACAAATTGTGCCTAACAAACCTGGTAGCCTTCTTCATTGAAGTGACAGCACAAGAGTGGAAAAGGGAAGAGGTACACATGAACTACTTCAACTTATGGAATTCCCTTGACATGGTCTTCCACAACATTCTTGTCACTAAACTGGGGAGGTGTAGGTTTGGCAGACATACAATTAGATAGATAAGGAACTGAGGAAACCAGTAAAGAGTGATGTCCTGCACAAAGAACATGCTGAAACCAAAATTACTCAATTTCTTCATCAACATAAATAGTGGATTTTCAGATTTGCACAGATTTGCACCAAGATGATGGTTGCAGTTGATTCAATGGGAGAAGGGATGCCACTCGGGGGAACCTTGACAGGCTTGAGGAGTGGACCGATTAAATTCAACAGGAACATCACAGGGTCCTATACATGGGTTGGGGCAATCCTCAAAATCAATAGAGGCTGAAGGACTGAAAGCAGCCATTCAGAGAAGGACTTGGGGATACTGGTGAATGAAGAATTGGATTTGAGCCAGTAATGTGTGCTTGCGGTTCAGAAAGAAAATTTTGTCCTGTTTTGCATCACAAGAAGCATGGTGAAGGGAGGTGATTGTCCCTCTCTAACCTGTTCTTGTGAGATCCTACCTGGAGTACTGTCAGAGGATCAGAGATGCCCAGACAAAAAAAGAATAAGTATACATCTGTTAAAATGTGTGCAGAGGAGCTCCACAAAATGATCAGAGGTCAGAACACTTGCCTTATGAAGAAAAGCTGAAAGAGTTGGCAATATTCATCCTGGAGAAAAGAATGCTCCAGTGACATGTAATTTCAGTTTTTAAATGCTTAAAGAGGGCTTATAAGAAAGACCAAAAGATACTTTCTTACTATGTCCTGTAGCAAGTTTTACAGTGAAAGAGGGGTAAATATAGATTGAATGTAACTACAGTTCCCTGAAAATAATAGTGTATTTTCTTAAATGTGAAATATTGCAGCATAAAGAACTCATTTAAGTAAAAATCTTGTCTATAAAATTAAAACTCAAAGGGAAGAAATATTTCAGATTTTATATTAAATTGAAATTATTGGTTTCTATTATTTATATTGGGTTTTATATTGTATTTTATTTTGGATTAAGCAACATCAACCTGATTGCTAAAGAGATTATGGTGTTTTCTTTCAAGGCTCCTACTGCTTCAAATCCCTTTAGAGCTGGAGTGAAAATTTTCACAAAACTGAAAGGTAAAAGGTTGGATTTTTTTTGGAGGGCAATTTACTCTGGATGAAGATTCAAGTAATTATAGAACAGTGGTTAGCCTCCTAACAACCAATTCCTTTGAATCATGACACCGCAGCTGAAAGACTGCTCTCAATTACAACAAATGGCAACTTTCTTGACACATAACACAGAAAACCTATTAAAAACCCTAGGATTCATTCAAGAGCTGCCTTAGATTTACCCTGAAAAATGAGTACAAGTGTGTGTGCTGCTGGAAACTTGAAGTCTGTCGAGTAAGTAATGTTCTCTGACCAACAAACAATTTTCTTCCAGGTTTCCCCTTCTCCTTAGTTGTTGTGTCCTTTTGCCATTGATCCAAGGTGTGCCCTGTCTTTTGTGGTTCAGGCTTGAAACTTCTGGTGCCACCTTTGTGTTTAGAGATTCTTTTTAGCAAGGTTTGTCAGTATTAATACACAGATCTGTACATCTTGTGACAAAGAGGAAGCCTTGATATCTATGGGCCAGGAAGTGGTAAAACATTATTCAACAAACTCAGTTTGTTTCTGCTTACTGTTGCAGTCACTCACAAAACAGAGAGCAACAACCATCCAAAAATCTGGACCCATTGTAACCAAAATTACTCATCACTCCTTCCAACACAATCAAATTGCAAGTCAGGATGTCAGTTGGAAACACACTACTACAAGACCAATTAAATTTTAACATTAAACTTTAAGAAATATTAATTCCAGAAAGATGAACCACAATGTTCATGCTCCAACAAGTAAGCTGTGGCCCTTTGTTAGGTATCCATCAGGGCAATTTTACCTGCCACATTCCCCAGTTTCCATCTTTGAAGGACTGATGTCACTGGGTCAACAAGCCAGTCAGCACTGACATTGACATTTTTTTTAAAGCTGAAGGTGGATATCCTGCTAAACTCCACTCCAGTGCACAGAAACTGCTTGGTCAAAGTATCCGTGTCAGTGTTGTTCTGCTAACTGCAATACAGAACAATTCAAAAGGGCATGCTGAGGTACTGTATATAGAAAAGTGCATATTTGAATTAGTATGCATCTTAACTTGTAATTGCTGCTATATTTGCATAATTCCTTGGGATTCTGTCCTCTCATTTAATGTTTAAATTATTCACCATGCTTTTATTTTGGAAGTTCTGGCTATAATAGTTAAACTACTGTTGAGGTAAAAGATACTACCTTCTATCTTCCATTTTTCTATTTGTTTTGACAAACAATGTCTACAACCACCCACATCAAGAACATTACAAGCACAGATTAAATATTGATTTTAATGTCTTTGGGGGAAAATAAAAGGGAAAATATGAAGGAAGATAATTTACCTAAAGGCATTATAAGCACCTGAATTCTAGGAATAGATAGAATACAGTCTCTGTGTGCATTTAAATGTACATTTCTTCTCCAATACTTATGGTTTTATTAAAGGAAACTGTCTTGAATCAGAAACTGCTAATGGTTTTTAAGTACCTAGTTTTCATTTATACCAACAGTCATTAAGCTTCTAAATATCTTCAGGGATTTGTGCTTCAGCTGAGTGACAGAGATATGCTGCTATTGCTTGGAAATATTCAGACTAAATTAAAAGAACTTTACCAAGCCTTCAGGGTCATCAGGTCTTCAGTTCTGATGAAAGGATAATCAGAAGGCTAAGTAACAATTTCACACCTCTTTTTTTCTGCCTCTGAAAATGTCTGCTTCCCACAAATTTATTTTAGTCATTTGAATACAGATTCTTTTTAAGGAAGATGAGATAGGAGAAAATAAGTGTTGGGATTTTTTCATCCATCTTTGCACGGTTTAAACACAGCAGAAGTGTGGGAATAGCTCTTTTCAGTAGCATTTATTATGTGGACACAAGATCTGTAAGCAGATTCACTTAACGGTGAAGCCTTCTCATTCTATTCCGTCGAGATTTCGATCAGTAAAATCTAGTCATTCAAATTTCATTTCAGCTTACTGTTCCGTTGACAGCGGCTAGTTTTGTTCCTTTTGGGTGGGGAAGTTGTAATCTCTAGTGCTAAAGATTGGTTCTAGAACTATTTGCGCTACTAAGGGTGGGATCTGGCTCCCTCTACAGGACTCTTTTTCCCAAGACCTGTTTTTGGAGATGATACATAGTGAAGAGCCAGCGCGTAGATTTCAACATGACTTTTTTTATCAAGACTACAAAATCGTTCCCATACTAAGAAACTATTTTCAATTGCTTCTCACTTGTTCAAGTTGTTACTCAGGTCTTTGTGGTGTTTCTCAGAAATTATCTATGTGAGGTGAATTTCAAAGAAAAATTTAATGAACATTATTTAGCTCTTCACAATTGCATATAAGACTGCAGTATTGCATTGGCATGTAAGATGAGAAAATGGAATTTCATGGATAAGCAGCTTGTTTTGCCTAAATTTCAAGTGACACAATTTCCAACCTTCTAAAGCAGTTTTGTGCAACTACATAGAAGCCATCATAGAATCAACCATGTTGGAAGAGACCTCCAAGATCATCCAGTCCAACCTAGCACCCAGCCCTAGCCAGTCAACTAGACCATGGCACTAAATTCCTCATCCAGTCTTTCCTTGAACACCTCCAGGGACGGTGACTCCACCACCTCCCTGGGCAGCCCATTCTACATTTTGCAAAATATGCAGCAAAATTACCTCAGAGTCCTTGAAGGGCTGCTAATTAATTTCTTTTTGTAATCAATGAAGTTATTATAGTCATAGCAATATCTTAGGGAAAAAAGTATCCTATAACATGATTCATGGATAACAAAAGCCAGGAAGAAAGGAAGGAAAGGAAGGGAAGGAAGGGAGGAAAGGAAGGGAAGGAAGGGAAGGAAGGGAAGGAAGGGAAGGAAGAAGGAAAGAAAGAAGGAAGGAAGGAAGGAAGGAAGGAAGGAAGGAAGGAAAGAAAGAAAGAAAGAAAGAAAGAAAGAAAGAAAGAAAGAAAGAAAGAAAGAAAGAAAGAAAGAAAGAAAGAAAGAAAGAAAGAAAGAAAGAAAGAAAGAAAGAAAGAAAGAAAGAAAGAAAGAAAGAAAGAAAGAAAGAAAGAAAGAAAGAAAGAAAGAAAGAAAGAAAGAAAGAAAGAAAGAAAGAAAGAAAGAAAGAAAGAAAGAAAGAAAGAAAGAGAGAGATTAATTCCCTGGTTACAGGGAATGGCTAAAGAATGTAAGTAGACTAAAGGATGGCAATACTGAAATAGTGGAAGGAACGAAAAAGAAACAGAAGTTGGGGAACTGGACACATCTTGAAGTCATGTAGACAGGATACATGACAAATTATGCAAGTTAGCAAGTATCCAGGTTTATTCACATGCAGAAAACCAACAAGCAAGCAGCCCTGCTTATTTCTTCTTCTCAATTTGTGGACTATTACACTATTAAATCACAAGAGATTCTCATGTCAGTGTAAAGCTTGGCCCCACCAAACTTTCTGTGTGTGATCTCTCAAGTATTTCTGCCTTCAGCTAATGCTGCTAAGAACTTCAGAATTAAAAGCACAGGGCCATTAAATTTAGTACTTGAAGCTGGACAGCAAGGGAGCTGTCATGCAGATATATTTGTAAGAATAGCTCTAATTCCAAATCATATAGACCTACTAGCACATAATAAAACAAAATTATATCTTCAAAGGAGCACTTTTCTCCAACAAGCCTCCAGAACTTGCTCCACTTCACTAACTGTGAATTTATATTAAAAGACTCCTTCCACGATTCTGAGAATCAGGGATAAAATCCACATGCTCCTACCTTAAGCATGACATACACATTCAACTTTTCACACTTTGGATTAAGAAGTTCCAAAGAAGACAACATTATCCATAATAATTTATGAACATCTTTTAAAAGCCATAAGTTGTAACAGTTATTCAAGGAATAGAAAACAATAATACCAATGTTCTTTTGATTTTGCTTTGTGACTTAGATGATTTTTTAATGGAAGCTAGGAAGAACTAACCTGTTTACTAATCTTCAACAGAAACACTTGGGAAAAATAGATTATTACTATCTGACATATTAAAAATAATGAATTATTAATTTCTATCCTTCTGTGGAATTTTAAATTACAGACATAATCTGACATAAGTGCACTTTTTACACATTATCAATGAATAATGGTGGTGTTAAATGAATATCCCTCTTTTTATGATTTTGGCCTTTGCAAAATTGTTCCACAAGAATAGTTTCTTCTTTAAAAGGCAGTTAATCATTTCTTGTGTAAGGATGTGAACAGATAATGCTGTTTCTTGTGCAGTGCAGTGTGTTCTCATCTATTTCTAAGGAATTGCTCCTGATGTTTACTAAGACTGTGTGTATTTACTTAGAAATACCTTCAAGTGTCACAAACACAACTAAAACTTTGAATGAGTAGGCTTCATATTTTCTCACATAAATAAATAACTGTGCTTATATAGTCTTACTGTTAACACCAATCAGTCTTGTTTCTACATACACATCATGGTTCCTATATCCTCCTGATACCAAACAAAAGAGATTTTGACTATGACTTACAAACAAGTTTCAACAATAAAAACTGGAACAAAATGGAAGAACAGATGAAATAAAGCAAACCAAAATTACATTAAGACAAAACAACCAAATTATTGATTTATGATTTTAAGTTGCCTCTGTAGCAGAGTACATAATACATAAATTAATATACACACATAGCTATTAGGTCAGGCTACAAGAAGAAGTTGTGGAGAAAAATATTAGCTATTTTCAAAGTCAGAATTCCTCAAGTTTTTAATTGCTTTCCTATTTAGGATATTTCCAGACCACACTATATACCTGACAAGTATTGTACAAAAATCAGACTAGGCATGTTGATAGTTCACAGTATTATCAGTTCTCTTCAGAGAATCTCATCATAAAAATAGAGATATGCTTAATGGACTTTAATTCATCCATCTTCACTGTATTTTGGGTAAACTATTTATTTTTGTGGATTTAAAAATGTGACATATTTGTCAAATCAATCACCAGTTTTCATTTCTTTAAATAGCTTTGTTATCATGTAACCAGTCATACTAAGAATGTTTACAATTCAGTTTTATCAGTAATCTCTTGCTAATCAGTAATCTCCATCCTACACTTCACTTCCTCTCTGTATTCAGATAGTGGCATTTATTTCACTTATCTGTGGAAGAAAAATATCCAACAACAACAAAGATCTTTTTTAGACATTATTGATGAGTGTTACACACTTACAGGCACAAGTGTGATTTATCAAACAAAGTAAGAGTCTGAATGCTTGAGCATTTACATTTAAATAAAGTAAGAAGTCAGTCAGTCAGCCACAAAAATCTGACATTGTCTCAATGTGTCTGTGTGACTGCATCTAGTCAAACAAACCTTTCATAAGGCCATTTTAGTAGTGAGTGCTACTTACTAGCTACTACTAGTGAAAAGATCTTTAAATTCTATTCTTCTTCCAAATGTATCATCAACACAAGAACGTGTATTTCATGCACAGTATAAATAGCTGTAAGGTATTTTGTAACCATGTAGTATCATCTACAAAAAGTACTTTTATGTAGGCTATAAATAAAATAATCCATCTTGTCTTTTGTGGGTCCTGGAAACACAACAGATTCTCCAGTTCGAAAATAGTCTTCTCTTTACTTGTTTACTTGAGAACAATTACACAGACTTTCTTTACAAACATCATTTAGTAAATAAATCTGTGTCTCTCAAATTAATCAGATTGGCCAGGAACTACGTTAGCAATGCAAATACAAGCTATGGAAAATAGATCCAACACTTCTACAGAGACAGCTCAGCAATTTAGATCCTAAGAGGTTTGTATCTATATTGAATTAAATATGTTTCTCTTTTCCTGTGGCACTCAAGAGAATTCTGTCCTGCTTCTTGGCCAAAGAACAGATATTAGGTGAAGCACTGAAAAATTAAATATATTGCCTTCCAACTAACATTTTCTTAGCATTTTCAATGTCAACATATGGTACATTAGTACACAGCAAGCACAAGAATGACAGTATCTAGAGTTCACATAAGGAGTTCTGTCTTGAATTTTATGTCAGCACCACATTACTGTTCAGATATAGGCTGGTTTATTCAGCTTCCTCACTTCTGCACTCTGCAGACGAAATTTAAGAGTTAGATGTAGTACCAGACCAGAAAATCTGGACCAAAGCAAAAGCAAATCGATCCCTCACTTTCTAGAACACAGAATAAAATCAGTAATGTCATCAATGTAGTTACAGGCACAACTCATTACTAGAAGGAATGAAAATTAGTCTAATTTCCATCCATTGGCAGATAAGTATTTCGCATCTTACAGGCAGAAAAATAAACTACATCTCACCACATTCAGTATAAATAACATTATTAATCAATAATTTGGGCTGTCAGTGGCTATGTAACTGTAGCTAAGTAAATTGCACATGTGAAGCAATAGACACAGGGAAAACTGTACCTATAAGCAGCTGAGCAAAATATTTTGGACTCAGTAAGTTGAAGACAGATCACCACACTCCCTGTTGTACACTTAAAACCAGTGACATCACAAAAGAACTCCGCTCAGGTCTGTGACTAGGCTTTTGCTTAATGAAATGCCAGTAAGAAGATGCACGAATTTCCAGGATAACCCACAAAGGAATGCAGAATAGTGCCATGGGGAATTTTGAGATGTTAAACAAATAACCAAAGAGGAGTGAGAGGATGTTATGCTTGTTGAGGTAAAAAGCTGTCAATTACCAAGACAAATGAAGAAAACGACACTCAGAAGTTAGAAAAGGGCTTATGTGCCCATAAGCTTGGCTGATTTTTCGAGTTATATCACACGGCTATTAAAAAGAAAATATCTTTGCTGACAAATCTTGCCTCATCTAGAAAAGTGTTTTTTAAATATGCAGAGAAAATGATGTTTATTTCAATTAAGAAAAAGGTAGACTACCATTACAATAAGGAGGAAATAAATAGGTTTTAGGGGAGAAAGAGCAGGTGCAGGCAGATATAATGAGGAAATTAGTACTCAATCTTCACAAAGTGTTCTAGCTACTGGTTACTACTTGAAGCAGAAATTATGCAGGAAGGCAGAATTCCTGTCAGGGCAGTCTTTGTAAATCAACTGGCTTTACAGAAGATTGGCAAGCAGATACACAATAATGCAAAGTGGATCTCCTGCTCTTTTGCTCTCTCTCTGCTCCCTCTGTGCTGCTTGTTCAACTGCTTGACGAGCTGATTTAATTCATAAACTCCCATTCACTCTTGCTGCTGCACTTACTGGTTTTCTCTACACATACTGATATATATGTGTGTGTGTTTGTGTGTATGTGTGTGAGTTTTCTCTTTGTATAGTATTGTGATGGTTTGGGAATTACTCATCTTCCCACTCTTATGAAATCACCCAGACCAAACTCAGCCAGCTGAGAGCTAAGGAATGAAGGTTTATATTAACGGCTAAGCACAATGTACAAGCAGATATTTACAATATATACAGCTGTATACAGAAATATACAAGTTAAAAGTGATTCAGAAACACAGCACCCCTCCCAGAAATCAGAGCACTCAGGAGGGGCTCTCAACCACCTTTCCACCTTCTTTCCACCCCTCTACCTTATCCCAGAGTTTGCATTACATCCAACGTGAGGTTGGAGGCTCAGCAAAGTGGGGTTAGAAAGCAGAAGGATTAGTTACACAGAAAGCAGGCCAGGGCACCCCCTGCAACAAAGACACACACACACACTGACTCTCCCATTCTGTCTTATCTATGTTCTGTGTTCATGTTTTTATACATCTCAGCAAAACTGTAAGTGAAGTAGACATCACCATTGTTTCCTTTTCACAGCCTGCAATGCAATTTCTCTTTAAAATATTCCAGTTTGTCTCAAACTAGCACAAGTTTGAGGGGCTTTTACTTGTACTTTGGTTTAGTCTTAAATACAATCCAGAAAAGCAACTAGTTGATTTAGCAAATATTTCTGCAGAGAACCTTGGCTGTTCTGAGTACCCTAACTCCTCAATATATTCTTTAGAATATACAACAGAAATGTCTTGCAGTGAACAGCATTGTACAAAAACATTGTCAAACATGCTTGGCCAGAGACACTCAAGGAAGCTTGCAGCAATTCTCCCGGGAGATCACTGCAGGCAATTGATTTTCTCCTAAGACTAAAGGGCAAAACTAAAAGGGCATTTTCTACAGGAAAAGCTGAGGTGTGGTCATAGATTCTATGAGCCAGATTTATTTAATTTATGCAGTGGAACTCAGTGAATTCTAGAAAATGTCACTAAAATATAGTTATGTCACGTTTTCCTTCTATCCTGGGGGAGAAAAGAAGACAAAATAAAAATAAAAAAAATTAAAAATTAGAAAAAAAAAAGTGAAAAAAACCAGAAGCCAGAAACATACAAACAAATGAGAACAATGAAACTGTCAAAGTTATGCTGCCATTCATGGAGAGACTTGCTTGACTTGAACAACTGCCTTTCTGTTTATTGCGACCACTCTGCATTCACTGGGCTGAGTATAATTTTGTATACTTTTTATTTGCATTAATAATATAATTTTTTTTTTGTTTCATTAGATCAATTTTCATTTCAACCCATGGTCTCCCCTTCTTTTCCCAATTGCCTTTCTTTTTTAGCTATTAGGAGAAATCAATTAATTGGTGTAGTTTAGCCATGGATACAGGCCAAACATAGTCACTAATTTTAGAACAGTTTGTTTTCTTCCCTAAATATTTTCTCTAAATATTCCCTAAATATACCTGAATATTTCTGTACATGTAATCAGTAGTGGTTTGTTGTGGATATACTGCAAGTGACAGGTAAGTATTGAAAGCTAGCTAAGATAAATTGCAGTGACAGATTCATTGATGTGAAATTTGGCTACCAGACCAGGTTTCCTGGAGTAAAATCCATTAAAACAGCTTTCATTTGGACTGATATTTTTGAAACCAAATAATTCGTTCTAGCATTTCTGGTTTCTCTAGGTTGTTATTTCTTCATGTTGAGTACAAGGAATAATTCAATAAGGTGAATTTTAACTTTTCCCAATTATTCCAGTTTCCTTTTCATTCTGTAATTTTCAGGATTTATGTCCTTATTCATCCATGTGAGTTCTGAAGTCTTTCCCATAATTTTTGCAGCTAGAGGCCCATAAATGCTGAGCTATGTTCTAAAAATCTTCCAAGGCAAACGGGCAGTGGACAGCTTACACATTGTCGTCACATAATTACAGCAAGGGAGCTCAGTTTATACGTGGGAGGTAGCTCACATAAAGGAGAGACAGAAAGACAAAAGACAGTGGCTGTTCCCAGTGAAGATCAGATGAGATCTTTATTTCCATGTCTGGGTTTCCAGCTAATCTTAGAACTTTAGGGACACTAAACATTTTGACTTTTTTTTATTTGTCAGTGTTTTGTATATTGCCATATACAAAATGAGTGTGATGTCATATGCATGCCATCCTTGCATAGCTTCAGCAGACCAAGCTGTACCTCCTGGCAAAATAACATGAAGTCTACATTCCTAAAAGGCTTATATTTGACAAAGAAAATCTGGGTCATTCTCATCTCACTTGTGTGTGTCTTTTGGAGGAAAATAGAGCAAATAAATGGATTTTACAAAGGTCTTGCAGCATCCTTTTCCTGAAAGTTAACATTTTCTTACTGAAGAAGTGTCAGAGAGGATATTAGAGAGCTACTCTTACCAAAAAATAAACTTCATTCACCACCTGAGGCTAGGTATTGTTTACATACTTTCATAGTTTAAAAATGTATGCTCTTTCTCCTTTGTCCTGGTTATTAAATACTTTAGGAAAAATATAATAACATCTCAAAATATTCACAACATTATATCCAAGGCAGAGCTACATATACTCACTTAATTTTAACTGGCAATCCTTGTTGGGTATTTAACTTAGCAGCTTCAGAGTTAAGTGAAAGGAACTTCAATATTTGCATTTTTTTCATTCATATGTCTCTCTCTCCCTGTGGGCCCAAGTAACAAGGCTTTTAAAGGTAATTAAAGTATGTTGCTGAACATAATTCTGTCTTATCAATACTTCAACAGTGCTGCTACCTTCCTTTGTCAAAGCCAATTCTTGTGTTATTGGCTTAATCATAACCTTTCATTGGATCACTACGGCCTCTAGAATGAAGTACATATTGTTGGATGATGCATAATGGTTTCTCTGCATGAACTATTTCTCCAGTAGGAGTGAAATTTCAGATCAATTTATCAGTTTTATTGCTTACCAATAAAAGAAAATACTTATTTAACTAAATCCTATACCTATGTATATTTACAAGGAAAACTAATGATTTATATGTATGTATTGTATGTGCTAATGAATAAATGATCATCTCAAAATACTCTGGAGACACATCGTGTTTGAAAGACGTTTGATTGCCATAGATATGAACAGGCTAAATTCAGAGTATATAACACAAACTGTTAGGAGTTTTCTTTTCTAGGTACTATTGTCCTCCAATGAAAGACTCTAGGAGAGAATCTACAGTACATGAGCACGAACCCACTGTCACCTGGGAGTCCCTGTTCTTGTCTTATCAGTGAAGAGACAAACTGTTTGCTCTTTTCTGAGCTTTTGAATCACCTGCATCTGAGATAGCTGGAATGAAGTGTGAACTGAACTTGTGATATTCATTAGTGTAAATACTGTTTAAGATTAGGCAGATAGTTCTCAGCAATACTCTGAGTTAAATAGACAGGGGTGGATTGTGCTAATTTGAAGCTAGCTAGAATGTTTTGGTGACAAGAATTAGATTACAGGCTGTGAGAAGAAAACAATGGTGATGTCTACTTCACTCACAAGCTTGCTGAGATGTATAAGAACAAGAATGTAAATATAGATAACAGTTGCTCTCTGTCTGGGCTTTGGGCTGCATCTCTCTCTAACCTAACCTGCCATCTGTGTGACTAAATCCACCTGCTTCCTAACCCCCCTGGCCAAACCTCCAATCTTCCTTGGCAAGACCTAGGGTAAGGGAGAGGGGTGGGAGAAAGGTGAAAGGGTGTTTGTGAGCCCTTCCTGGGGACTTAGATTTCTGGGAGGGAAGTTGTGTTTCTGTATTACCTTTTAACTTGTATATTTCTGTGTATAACTGTGTTATAAATATCTGCTTGTCCATTGTGTTAAGCTGTAAATATAAAGCTTCATTCAGTTTCCAGAGCTGCTGAGTCTAGTCTGGGTGATTTTCCAATGTATGGGGGGGGGTGGGTAACATCCAAACCATCGCACACAGGAGTACAAACTATAAAATCAATAGAGTGTAGAATAAAAGGTAACCCCCAAAATTTACTAAGGAGCTTTATTCCTAATACCTCCATCTCCATGCAGTCTTCTTCATTAAAAATTTGACTGCTTTACTGTTAAATCCGCTTGAATTTATCTGGATACATAACACTGTATATAAAGAAGGCTTAGTGATATGTTAATTTGAGGCACTTAAGGTAAGCTTTTAAACTACCACAGATTTTGATACAAAGGTGAAGTGCTATTTGCAAATGGTAACACATCTACTGGGGAAAAAAAAAAGCCACACACACAAAACAAATTTTTAAAAAATTGCAAACACAAAACCTACAATTCACTAAAATCTGACATTTGACCAAAAAAAATAGACTCTCACAAACAGTGCTCTGTCCCTGAAACCACAGATGTTCTTCTGACATAGCAATTCCTCTTCATCACAAGGAAGGGGAGCTTAGTCCTCAAAAAAATTTTTACATAAAATTGCTTGAATTATCAATATGCTGTTCATTACTCTAAGTTTTCCAAAAACATTGGAGTACAGTAAAAGGTCACAATTAGCTGTTTTGGATGTCTTTGGGAAAAACAAACAAACAAACAAACAAAACCACACCACAAAACCAAAAAACCCACAGCAGCCCAAAACAAGTTACCCATTTTAAAAAACTTATTTCTGTATGATCATTCATTCTCACTACCTCTCATCACAAGATTGGAGAATAGCTAAATAAATAAACAATTCTGTCAGTAAACACTTAAAGTAATATCCATTAATCTAGTTCCTCAAACTAGATTATTATGTGTGAGAAGCTACTTATTTGGACTAGATGATCTTTTGAGGTCCCTTCCAGACCCTGGCATTCTGTGATTCTGTGATTTTTCTACCATGAAATTGAGATTTCTGGTTCTAAGACAGCTCAAGTATTATGCTCAAGTGAGTGTTTCATTTTAAGCTTGATTTCGTTTTGAAAATCATTTCATTCAAAGCAAAATTATGATGAGAAAATTGAATTGTTCCACAGTAATTTATTCTACAAACTAGAATTAAGCCATAAGCATTTATTCACTTCTCTATCTTGTATAATGCCTTTCCTGTAACACCCTTTTCATGGAAGTTAACATTTTCTTGCTGAAGACATATCAGACAAACTAAACAGGGTTTATATATTTGTAAAGAAAGATGTTATTGAAAGCTATGTGACGTGGGCACACTGTAGACACATGTGCCAGTGTGGGCAGCTCCTGATACCTTGCTAGTCCTCCACAAAACCTTCATTCAAAAAAAGGAACGTGTGATATCTGCTACTTTTCATCTACAGAAGTAGTGGAACCTCTTTAAAGCAAGGCAGGGGACGACTTCCAAGACCTTTCCAGATGTGTTCCTGTGTGACCTGCACTAGATTATATGGTGCTGCTGTGACAGGGAGGTTGGACTCAAAGACCTCCAAAGGTCCCTTCCAACTGCTAACATCCTGTGCTCCTGTGACATATGCCTGTCTTTACAGCTGGTGTTGCCTATTTTGCTTTAGTGGCTTTGAAGTCACAACTTTTATCTGATACTGTTTTTTAAAGTTTACAGGCCACCACAGAGTTTAAAGTTTTGCAAATGAGCCAAAGGTTACACACTCAAGAATAATTTTGCTATAAAATCTAGACAGAATATGGCATAAGAACATTATTCAACACCAGGATGAGACAAACAGCTGACAAAGACAAATGTTTTTGTGCCTTCATTTAATCAATTTCCACAACAGACGTTAGCAAAGTGTATTCTGATTTGCTGTTGTCAATGGCTGTTTAAGTAACTTTTGCTATCAGAAAAATTACCCATTTGTTTTCATTACTGCAATTCTTCCATATCTGATGCAAATGCTGGAATCAGATGTTAATTAGAACAGTCTATACTTCTTCCTTTACAAAGTACTTTTTACACTAAAGAAACGCCCGTGGATGGCTTTATCCACGTCCCAAGATTAGAACATATTTCTGCTACAGTCATATCGACTGGTGTGAGAGTCTGAATCCTCTCTCTCGGTCATCAACGAAGATAAAGATTGCATCGTCCCTCCTTAATCAACAAAGATTGCATCATCCCTCCTTAATCTTGTTACTTCTGGGACTCAGACTCGGTGCTTGGCCCAAAAGCTCAGAGATGCAAATCAACAGACAATACCTTTGAAACTCCTGGACCTCACCCTGGCTGGACTGCTCAGGAAGCCTCCATCTTATCTCAGCTACCCCCAAGGGCTGTGTATGCAGGGTGTGGACAGGTGTAGCCGAGAGAGGTTGGAGGCCCTCCCCCCGGCGACGCCGGACCCCTGCGAATGTGTGAGAATGCACAGAAAGATGCCCTGGGGGGGCTGCAGCTGGAGTCTGAGCAGAAAACTGTATAAAAAGGCAGGAGAAATGCCTGCCAAAGTGTGGCATTCCCACCGCACCACCAGTGGTATTCCCATCGGACCACCCGTGGCCTCCCAGCAGACCAAGAGTGGCACCTCCATCGGACCACCAGTGGCACCCCCACCGGACCACCGAGGGCAGACCATCACCAGACCACCAGAACTGCACACCACCTGAAGAAACTCGGACAAACTCCACAGAAGATCATCCCTGGGCCACGCACCCATCTCTCTCTCTCCCCTTCATCTGCGGCTGAGGGTAATATGATCACTGCCCTTTTCCCTTCCCTGCTCCCTTCTTGTCTCCTCCATCGGTCTCTTTATCTTTCTCTCTCCCTCTTCTTCCCTCTCTCACTCGGTGCTGATCTTTCTCTCTCCCCCTTCTCCCCTCTCTCCCTCCATCTTGCCCAACCTTATCCTTTAATAAACAGTTTCATGGTGATATCTGGTCTCGTTTGCACTTTAATTTCACAACGCGGAATCCATAAGAACTGGTCTAGCTCCTGGGGACAGAGATACTGTTCATCTCTGCTCCTCCGGACCTTGACAATTGGTCAGAGCTTTCCTAATAAAAGCCTGAGTCCAATAGCGTCTGCTTTCTAGACAGACCTTAAAACTGAAGGCAGAATCATCTTTGATTGTTTTTAATCAAAACTTTATGCAGAGTAAACATCAGGACAGGATAAACCAAGCAATTGTCATCTTAATTTTTAGAAGTCAGCATTTTTGACAGTTCTATCTGATGCAGTATTTTATTTTGCATCCGTGTTTCAAAGCATGAGTGAAGAGTGTGGAGAGTATGTTACATGAGGAAATTCTGAAGTCGTTTAATAAATACATAGGTATTAGAAAAGTAGTAGTGCCATAGTAATCCTGTACAAAGGCTTACAATGTTGCCTCTCTATACTTCGTGTAACATTCACATTTGCTCCTGCAACTCTTGAAGGATACCTGCGGCTCATTTTCAGTCAGTGTCTCCTTTACAACAGATCCCCAGTGTGATCATGTGAAATATATATATTGCTTTCTAGAGGAAACCACTTGTTTAGACAAGTAATAATAAGAATGGATGGTGAGAAACTGGAGAAAATTAGAAAACAGCCCAAAAAATACCTCAGAAAATGGTTACTGTGCTGCAAATTGCTTTTCTCTAGAACGTATAAATAGTTTTGTTTTCTGCTGTTTGCTGTGCTAGCAGTTCATGAACTACTTTGGATGCAGTCTGGTTTTTTTTCTTTCCTTGTTCATCCTTAAGTTCCTCAAGTACTTGTTACATTAGACTCTAGCAAAATGGGAACTACCATTTAATTGCTCTTCACATGGAAAAATGAGGCAGCAACTTTCTTTTGTGCACATATTTATGCACACACAGTTCCCACAAGCATTCCTCAGAATTTAAACTTTCTATTGAAACTTTCATTTCTGTCAATGCAAAAACACTGAAAAAATACAGATTTCATCTGTTCCTATGGACAGCCTGTAAAAAAAAATACAGAAAAATACAAATAAGGGACAGCTCACTTTACATAAGGCACACAGCATGCTCTTCTATTTATTGCTCTATGGCTAAATATGGTGCATTTTAGCAAGATTAAAATATGAATCTGTTCATAGTTGAGCTTTTGTATTAATATTATGTCCTTTTATAGATATGTGAACAGAATATATGCAGAATAGAAAGAAATTATTTGTTTGAAGACCCTCAATAAGGCCTAATTAGTTTTCTTTAGTGTTTTGTTTATATGACTGCTTGGTTTGATTTGTTGTGTGGGATTAGGGGTGGTTTTTGTACTGTAATGAGTGAATTAAGAAACAGAAAATCTTTTTATTGAATCTTAACTCAATGTGTTAGTTATAAATTTGTACAGGGTTAACCTTTTGGGGGGAGTGACCTTGAACCTGACTTCAGGTGGTCTTGACCCCTCCCCGGGGTGGGGTTCTGAACACTACCAGGTGATTCATGGTTAGCCCACTCCTCCTTCCTGCCTAAAGCTCTATTAAAAAAACAGGAGAGAGTTCCTGTTCTCTTAAAGATCTATAAAAAAAGCAGGGGAGAGTTCCTGTTCTCTCTCTCCCTCTGTCTGTCTGTCTGTCTGTCTGTCTCTCTCTCTCTCTCTCTCTCTTTCTTTCTCTCTCTCTCTCTCTCTCTCTCTCTCTCTCTCTCACTCTCTCTCTCTCTCTCTCTCTCTCTGTGTCCCCTCCCTCTGCCCGTCTACTTGCGTCACCATTTCTTTTTCCTGCTGCTCTTTGTTTCACCACATGGCCATCATCACCACGAGGTGTACAAAACCTGGTTGTATATTTACATATTTTGTACCTTGTTTTCCCTTCCCTACACCTTTGTAATTTCCCTACCTCATATACCTTTTTATTTATTGTTACACTTTTCTTCTTTTGTGATGGTTTGGGCTCTTACCCCCCCCCCCCCCCACACACACACACACACTTTTGGAATTGCCCCAGCTAACTCAGAAGGGACTCCAGGAATATAAATGAAGCTATTTATTTTACAGCAGCAAATATACAAGCAGCTATTTACAATATGTACAGTTATATACAGAAATATACAAAGGATAAACAATACAGAAGCACAACTCCCCTCCCAGAAATCTGAGTCCCCAGGAGGGGCTCTCAAACCACCCCAACACCTTCCCTTGCCCTCTCAACCTTACCCCAGTTCTCAGAAAGAAGAGAGGTGCAGCCAAGAGGTTAGGGAGCAAGGTTAGTGGCAGCAAAGTTAATGAGATGCAGCCTCGTCAAAGCCCAAAAGCAAAGTGAGAGACAAAATGGAGAATGTTATCAAATGTTTTACTTCTTCTTCCCAGAGTTCTCAGCGTGACTGTGAGCGAAGGAGACACAATTGTTTTCATTTCACTGCCCATTATCTAGTTCTTTTACCAAAACATTCTAGCTCGCTTCAAACTAGCACAGCTTTTAACTTCCAAATCTCAGGGAGATTATTTATTTGAGTCTGCTTTACCTTTTCCTCTCTCTCCCTCTAATTCCTTTTCTTTTGGGAAAGGAGGGGGAAGAGGGAAGGGCATTCTATAAATTGTTATTGATTCTATCAACTATATTTGAGTCTTTGGGAATTAAAATTAGAACTGAGACATAAACTACAACTGATTTATCCATTAAAAAAATAGGCTGGGACTCACTTAGTGAAAACTAGTTGTAAGTTCCAGAAAACCTGAATCCAAACTCAGTAATAAAGTCAGCATTCTGTGGGACAGTACAAGACAGCCACCATGGCACTAGTAGTGTACCAAAAATAAAAACATGCATATGTACATTTTGCCTTCTGTTCATATCTTAAGAACATCTGAATTAAGCAATTTCCTCTTACCATCACAGTACTGGGTGAACTACTTGCTGAACACATTCCTGCATCAGTCATGTTGATAGTACCTAGAATCCCATACAGACTCCTACTGTTAGTATCACATTACAAAACTGAAATGGGAGTAAACTGAAATAAAGTCAGGTATAGCCAAGATACCCGAGTGAAAACACATGGAAACAGCACAACCTAAATCCCCAGTCTCAGTTACTTGCTGTAACCAGACTGCCAGTGAGATGAAGAGCAGAAAAATGGGTGTGAACTATTTCTTTGCTGTTCTACCTCTCCTTTCTGTTCCCACTGTAATATCACAAAACCAAGTACCAACTAAAGGAAGATGCAGCAATCATTTGGAACCAATGCCAAAGCAAAAGAGGCAAAAGGGATGTGCTAGTTTTAGTTACAATAGTATTCTGTTCAGCAATTTTACTTTTCACCTCTCTTCTAAGTAACAGCAGCTTCTAAAGATAATGGCATTATTTTGGTGACAGTGTCTGCTTTTAGAACTAATGAAGTTTGATATTTATAGTTGACACCAAGGATTGGGATGCAGTGACTTGACTGAGGTTGCTGCTAATCTGGGGGTGCAGGAAGTGGTCATACAGCACAGGTGACCCTAAAATGAACAACAAGGGTTCCCTTCCATACTGCATATGGACTGTCATATTCAGTATAAAGTTGAGGGATCACAAACTCTCTTTGCCAGTGACTGACATCCAAGGAAATGTCTGTCCTGGCTTCAATGCCCAGTTCCAGAATTTAGCTTCTGAATTTGATTCCTGTTTGCCACTGAATCCAGTCTGAGACTTACCTAGGGCTTCTCAGATCATTCAGTGGTGATGGTGATTGAATTGCCATCATAGGGTTTAGGTCTGGTATTGATTTAATATGTATTTGTATATATATTCATTTTAATGTTGTTTTCATTAACATTGTTTAGTTTTCTAATTCACAAGTCTCTCTCCTTTATTCCCTATGTCTTCCCTTTGGAAAAAGAGAAGGGTTAACAGAGATTATCTGTCATTTGCTTAGTGGCTGGCCAAGAACTAACCCTGAACAGAGGCATCCTAAGCAACCGCTCTGACCTCAGGCTCATCTTTACACCAAGAAGTTACAGCTGCATCTGTTTTAAAATACTAGAAACAAAGAAAGGTACAAACTACCTAAAATTTCACTGAGAACTCCTACCAATAGCTCAGGCAACCAATAAGTGATGTCTACCTTTAGATGTTGAGACAAAAAGGAAAATAGCCTTTTCACTGTTGGCAAAGCAGAAGAGGACTTCTACCAGCAGATTATCCACATTTTATGGACTACTAGGCTGTGTTTAATGGTCTTTTCCTTCTTTAAGTATTTACCACTAAGTCACAGCAAGTTCAGTAGGTTCACAAATCCTGTAAAGATTAAAAAATCCAAGAACAGAAGAGTGTATTGCTACCAGAAGACATATAATCCATTACCTCATCATCAGTATCCAAATTTGTACTGGTTTGAGGCTAACCGGAATATTTTAATAAGAGAAATTAGACCATTGGTTATGAAAAGAAAATAATTATGAAGTCACCAGTTTGCTGAGTGGGATAAAAAAACAAAATGCAAATACTATAATCTCTGGCACTCTGGTCTGTGTCAATGGATCTAATCACTTCCTCTTAACTCCACTCGAATAATCCTTCTACAAATCTTGGCTAACAGAAAACAATGTAAGCTTTGCTGCTTGTTTTGTTTGTCTGTCTGGGAAAGTAGAGGGATAAAGAGAAGAGTAGCTTTGAGACCCTTCTGGGCAGTTTCTTTGTCTGGGAGGGAGTCTGGATTTCTGTATTATTATCAATTTGCATACAACTGAAAACACTTTTAAATACATTGTATATTTATGCTTGTAAATGTTTCCATGCTGTAAATATAGCTTCATCTTACTTCCAAGTCATCTGAGCTAGTCTGGGAGGGTTGCGTGGTGGAGGAAGTTCTTATCTTAAATAATTTCTTTTGTTACATTGTTTCTTTTATTCCAGGAACCAATTATAGTCTGAAGAAATATGTAGTCTTTATGCTAGAACAGGCTATGCCACCCCACACATCTCTCCAGCTTCAAGAAGTAGGATACATGAAGGGTGGCACATCTTGTGACTTTTGCTACAGAGTAGTAAACTTAAGTCATTAAGTAATAGACAGATGAACTGAGAAGGAATGCATCATAAATTTAGCCAAGAACTAAATCAATGAATCACAGAACTAGTGATCTCTGAGTCGACACCTCTTTACTTATGGTCAGGCTGATACAAGTATAGGTTCATATAAAATACTGACACTACACTACCACATAGTCTAGAAACCACTGAAATTTAATGAAAGAAAAAGTGAGAAGGGCCCATAGTGTGGGATTTGGCAGGAGGAAGGGAATAATAGGGAAATAAGTGAGAAAAAGGCAGACTAATTTCCAAGTGGATGCTGATTATCATTTGGTGATCATGTTCAGAAGCATAGGCCTGTTATAATAGAGTGACAGAATTTAAGACTTGGCCATGTTTGACCCAACTTTTCAGTCAAATAGATATTCCAAATCTAACTCTCAGGTCTTGATATCCCTTGTTTTCTTGAGGTGCAGTTTTGTTGTGATATTCACAGAGTATCAGATTCAAAGGGACCTAAAGCATCACAGCATCCTACCGGCCAAGTTGGAGAGATACAGGTTTGATCGACGATACATATTTGATGGATGATACAGATTTGATGTATCCACTGTTCAGTGGATAAGGAATTGGCTGGATGTTCACATCCAGAGGGTACTGCTCAATGGCTTGAAATTCAGACGGAGAGCAGTGACAAGTGATGTCCCCCATAGGTCTGTATAGGGACTTGTGCTGTTTAATCTTTTTATCAGTGATATAGACAGTGGCATCGAGTGCACCATCAGCAGGTTTGGAGATGACACCAATCTGAGTGGTGCTGTCAATACACCAGAGAGATGGGATGTCATCCAGAGGGACCTGAACAAGCTGAAGAGGTGGGCCCAGGTGAATCTCGTGAGGTTCAACAAGAGCAAGTGCAGGGTCCTGTACCTGGATTGGAACAATCCTCACTATCAATACAAACTAGGGGAGAAGCTGAGGGAAAGCAGCCCTGTGGAAAAGGACTTGGGGGTGCTGATGGATGAGAAGCTGGACATGAGCAGACAGTGTGCACTTGGCAGCCCAGAGGGCAAATCACAACCTGGACTGCATCAAAAAATGTGTTGCCTGCAGATCCAGACAGGGGACTCTGACACTTTACTCTGCTCTGGTGACACCTCACCTGGAGTACTGCGTCCAGCTCTAGAGCCCTCACTACAGAAAGAATATAGACCTAATTGAGTGAGTCCAGAGGAGGGCCACAAAAATCAGAAGGTTGGAGAACCTCTGCTATGAAGACAGGCTGAGGCACCTGGGGTTGTGCAGTCTGGAGAAGAGGAGCATCCAGGGAGACCTAATAGCAGCCTTCCAGTGTAGCATTTGATGGGCAGCAGTGGGCATAGACTTCAGAAGGCTTTCCCCAAGTGAAGATGTTTATTTGCACAACTTCTACATTTATATACACTTATATTCATATGGTAATCTACAGATAGTCTTCAGATCACGCCCTTCACTTTGCATGCATACTAATTACATTGGTTAATTAAATCAGACCTATGTCGGCATTCCTTCTGTTCACATTTCCATTTATCTTATCTACCACCTACACCTAGAAGTACCTATTGTTTCATCAATACTGAGCTGAAATACGTCACTTTCCTATTCCAGTACCTGAAAGAGACCTACAAGGACAGAGAGAGACTGTTCACAAACACCTGCAGTGGTAGGATGAGGGGCAATGGCTTCAAACTACAGAAAAGCAGATTTTGATTGGATGTTAGCAAAACTATGAAAAGTTCTTTACTATGAGGGTGGTGGAACACTGGAACAGGTTGCCCAAGGAGGTCATTGGGGCCCCTTCCGTGGAGGTATTCAAGGTGCAGCTCGACAGGGCTCTGGGCAACCTGTTCTAGTTGAGGATGTCCCTGCTTACTGCAAAGTGGGTTGGACTTGATAACCTTTGGAGGTCCCTTCCAACCCAGACAATTCTATGATTCTATGATCACCTGGTTCAAAGTGTCTTAGGAAATGCTTAGTATGGATAAGAAGGCCCAGCATTATGCCCATTATGCTGGGGACTCCACCACTGCATACCATAAAGGATGGATTTTCTCCTTACTCCTCTTTTTGTTGCTAATGTATTTATAGAAACACTTTTCATTCTTTTTTTCTGGCAATAGCGAGATGAAGTTCTGGTTGGACTTTAGCTCTTCTAATTTCCTCCTTCCCTAACTTCACAATATTCTTGTAGTCTTCCTGAGTGTCAAGTCCCTTCTTCCAAAGATCATAACTTCTCTTTTTTTTTCCTTTCTGCATTCCAGACAAAGCTCTCTTTTCAGGTAGGCCACCATTTTTTTTTCCCACTGGCTCATCTTTTGGCATATGGTGACAACATGCACCTGTGCCTTTAAGATTTTCTTCCTGGAGGATGTCCAGTGTTCCTGGACCCCTTTGATCTTCAAAACTGCCTCTCATAAAGCTCTCTCAACCAGACTCCTAAACAGGCCAACGTCTGCCCTTCAGAAGGCCAATGTACCAATTCTCCAAGTGTATTGAAGGATATTCCATTTACTTCTTCATCCTTGTTGGGTGTTGTACAACAGATTCCTACCATGATGTCTGTTTTGTTGACCTTCCCCCTAATTCTTACCTGTAAACACTCAAACCTGTCATGACCATCACTAAGCTCTAGATAGTTAGAGCATTCCCTAACATACAGGGCTACATTACTACCACTCCTTCTTTGCCTATCCCTTCTGAAGAGCTGACAGACATCCATTTCAGAACTCTAGTTGTACAAGTCTCCCCCACCATGTTGTCATGATAGCAACTATATCAAGGTTCCCCTGCTGTACAGTGCCTTCCAGGTCCCACTGTTTGGTGCTTAGTGTGTAGATTTGAGGAATTAGACAGTAATACCTAGTAGAAACCTTCCCACTGCATGCCTCCTGGACACAAAAAGAACTCATAGCTATCAAGTCACAACAATGACTGTGAGAATGTAAAACTGAGAGCAGTGTAGAACTACACTTAAAATATAGCAAAGAGAGAAAAAACATGTTCCCAAGATATGTAAACCAGGTTCTACAAAAATATGAACAAGGAGGAGTAGAAAAAGTAGAGCTTGCTGCATGACTCTGTTGATCTGTAAGGATTGTGTGCATTACAAATGTCAGTAGCCTT
The DNA here is from genome assembly GCF_015220805.1 of Pogoniulus pusillus. Taxonomy (NCBI): domain Eukaryota; kingdom Metazoa; phylum Chordata; class Aves; order Piciformes; family Lybiidae; genus Pogoniulus; species Pogoniulus pusillus. The sequence continues at coordinate 97,482,936 of NC_087309.1, forward strand.
CTACAGTCAAGCACTTCCTTACCCTCCATAGAAACAGGATATTGCTCTTTTTATTTTCCATAAGCCATATTCTTGCATGGCAACTCAGGAATCAGATTTTTTCTTTTAATTATGGGGTTTGGTTTTTTTTTTAATAGTTAACTCAATTTGAATTTTAAAGATGTATGTGTATATGCATGTGTATGTTTTCAGCTACACATGTATGTCATGCTACCACATGACAAAGTGATTAATTCTGATTCAGGCTAGCATTCAATGTAACATAATATACATTGAATGTTTCAACTACAAGATGCTGAGGTAACAAGAGCAGCTTTGGGTTTTGGCAGATTGTATGATCTGCCTCTATAGAGCTATGGAAAGAAGAAAAGAGAGAACAAGCAATGGATATGAATACTCACATGCATTCAGAGATATGAGAAAACCACTATTTATTGAGGAGCTGTGACAAGAGACAGATTCTGATCCCTAGGAAAACCTTTTAGAAAGAGTCACTAAACATCAACAGAAGTTTTCAAAAAAGGTCTTGAGAAAAGACTTCAAAATAATTTTCACTTCTCTAGGATATCTTTTGATACAGAACAGGGAAAATAACAATGATGTAAAAACATCTGATTTTTCTAGATGGTCCTCATATTCCTTAACTAATAAAGAGCTAATATGATGTAAAACAGCAATAAAATCTGATAAAGCAGGAAGCTAAATTTTCATATTTACTATTTTTATATCAATTGCTAAGCCATGTCTGAAATAATCTTCCCATTTTTTTTACAATTAAACCTCCAATTTAGTTACATCACATTATTCAACATCTTGTCACAATAATCAAGGAAAACATTCCAGTCAAGTCTATTGGCTTTAGCTTGACCATCTCCTCTAGTGGTTACATGTTAGAGACCGCTATAGCAGTGAGGCAGCATAACCATGCCTCCAATCGTCAAGTCTTTCTAACCACAGTGGCACTGTCTGTATCTGTCAGCTTGGCTCCAGTAGTTATGCAATGCCTTGGCATTTAAAACCAATGTACTATTGCATGTCAGTAAAAAGGAAATGGTTCAAAACAACATATATGATGTTCTGAATTTGCATTTCTCTTTGTTCTCATGAACTTAAATCCTACTTAATTTCTAGCTGAAAGCATTTTAATGTATTTTGAATTAGAAGTCCTTTGTACTTCATCTTTATCCCTCAGAAACCTATGGAATCCAATATAGACAGCTCTTTTATGAGACAACAAACAAACAAAACAAACTCACCCTACCCAGCAGTCAGGAGACCTCTGTTTGCTTCAAGAAATTCAAAGTCAATTTTCTATTTTCTTAGAGAATTGTCCACAACTATGATTCTTTCTCTGATTGGTATGCTCTTAAACATCTGATGTACAACGTCCTCAGGATTTTACTATTGCCTACAGACAGGGACACACTGAACAGACTAACACTTTGTTCCAAAGCTTCCAGCTCCTGTGTATGCAACCTGTTTTACTCATACAATGTCCTGTCAGGCTGAGCTTGAGTCTTTAAATACAGGCTCTGAAATATATATCAGGTTTGATAGCTATACCCCAAGATTCCTGTGTAGTAATTCTAAATCTTGGTGTCCTCTACCCATTGCTCCTTATTTAGAAAATGAGGCAAACATTTTTGTTCCTATTATTCACAAAGCAAAACTAAAGAAGCAACTCAGATGAGAAGCCTTTAATTATGGCACTTGAGAGGCACTGTCACCATCAAGGCTTGGAAAACTCAGAAAGCATAAACATGACTTATTCTCAACCTATTCACCCTATGCAAGAAACCCCAGTGGTGTAGAAAAAGAAACAGGTGCTGCCACAGGTGTTGGATCAGGAAAATCATCATAAACTCAGAATCATGGAGCAATCTAGAGAACATATCTGGCCATGATGTAGCCAAGAAATGAGCTCTCGTGTTGGCATTGAGAAAAAATTCCAAGACACCTAATATGGGTTACTGGCATGTTTGTCTCAGTAACCCTCCATTGTTTTGCTCTGACTGGCTGAAAAATTCATTCTTGTTTTCTTTTTTTCTGATTAAATTCTTCATTAGTATAAAATAGTTGTCAGTAGTAATGAGGTTAACTAATAAGATATTACTAATCAAAAGCAAATTAGTGATCTCACACAGTTATTATCCCAAGGTGAATTGTAGCTGTTTCATGATGTGCTCCTTAAGGATTCAGAAAACACAGAACAGATGCTACATCTCCTACAGCTAATGTGCAGAACTGTGTGGTTTTACATTAAAGGCACAAAAAACCAAAAAAATCTTGCACAGACATCTTTAAGTGGAGGAAAAGAAGATTATCAGAAGTAGTAATCATCATGGACATGAGATGAAAATCATGCTTGACCAGTGTCTTACATGATAGTGTGATCAGCTGAGCAGATGAGAGCAAAGCAGTGTATGTTACCTACTTCAATTTCAACAAGCCTTTTGACACTCTGTCCTATAACATCCTCACAGGTAAATTTCAGAAGTATGGGTTAGATAAGTGGACAGTGAGGTGTATTGACAACTACCTGAACAACTGAGCTCAGAGTGTTGTGATCAGCAATTCAGAGTCCAGTTGGAGGCCAGTATCCAGCAGTGTTCCTCAGGGTTCAGTACTGGGTCCAGCCTTGTTCAACACCTTCATCAACTATCTGGTTAAAGGGATGGAGTGTATTCTAAGCATCTTTTCTGATTATACAAAGTTGGGAGGAGTGGTTGACACTCCAGAAGGCTGTGCTGCTTATCAGCAACACCTGAACAAGCTGGAGAGTCAGGTGGATGGGAATCTCACAAAGTTCAACAAGGACAAGTGTAGGGTCCTGCACTTGCAGATAATAGCCTCATGCACTATAGCACAAAGTAGGAGCTGGCCTTCTGGAAAGCCTTTGGAGAAGGAGATGATTGTCCTGTTTCACAAGAGTTTAACCATGAGCCAGCTTTAGTGACCAAGAAGACTTTCCTAACCATATCAAAAAACTTCCCCACTTTGAGGGTGACAGAGAACTGAGACACAACCAGAAAGGATGTGCAGCCTCTTTCTCTGGAGATGTTCCTACATAACCTGGTCTAGGTAAACCTACTTTAGCAAGAGGATTGGGTTAGATGATCCCCAGATGACATTTGCAGCTTATACCATTCTGTGATTCTAAACGACCCAAATCTGTAGTAACCTTAACCTTGCTCTATTGATTGTTTGATCTTAAAAATGCCCATATGAAGGGAACCTCATGAAGGGATTCTGAATATGCAACCTCCTGTGTGATTCCTTTGGCTCATAACCAAGATTTACCACTCTTCCTGATGGTTTTATGGTATCTGGGGAGGAAGCATTTGCTTAGAAATAGTAACTTTAAATTTACAGTCCATGACAATATTAAGATATTTTGGAACAGCAAAAATGCTTATTTCAATATCCTTTAAAATAATGTATCTCTGGCGTGATTTCATTCTAATATGATTTTTAACTGTCATTATTATATCTCACTCTTGACAAAAAATATCCTCAGCTTAAAAATAAAGCTTTTGTGGTAAGAAACTGCCTTTTAGATACTACAAGTGTGTAAGACATATAAAGACCTTGTTGAAGTAATTGAAAAGGGTTTTGTTGTTGTTGTTGTTGTTTGGATGTTTGTTTCCTCCTGTAACTTTTAATTACTGTAGTTGTTACCTCTCTTGACCTGCATGCTTTTAAAACTACTTTGTGAGGGGTACGGAAGTCATGTGACAAAGATGACTTGGCAGTTCTATAAACCAGTAATTGGGAATCAATGTGATTTAAGCTGTGGGCAGAAAATGTAATAAACAATCTAGTCTAGAGGGACAAAGGATTATTTGTTAATAGTACAAAAAGGTCAGCGCTACAGTAATTAAATTAAACCTGCAAGGCATTCTAAACAATACTTCTGAATTCAGTATCTCAGAAAGAAATAAAGCACTTGACAGTTATATTCTACTGAATCTACCGTAGCTCATGTCCTAAATAAATGAAGATGCTTAAATAGCTTTCTGTTTTAACACCTGACCCTAAGTCTGCAATAGTTGTTCTTACCTTATTCAATGTAGTAAAGTACAGACAAGTTCAGAATTGAAGAGTATTCAGCTCTGCATGGATCCAGTTTAAAAGACAGCCCACACTCTAATCTTAGCAGTAAAGACACTTTCTGACAGCATTTTATTGGGTTTTCTTGGCAAGGTTTCACAGCAGATGTGCTACAGGAGTGGCTTCTGTGAAAAGACATCAGGAGCTGCCCCTGTGTCAAACAGAGCCAGTTTCAGCCACCTCAAGTATGGACCTGTGCTTTCCAAAGCTGAGCTATGATACTGGTGCATCCCTGATATTTAAGAAAGAGTTTAATAATGCTGTGCAGCAGTTATGGGGGGGAGTAGAGAGAAAATGTGAGAGAACATCTCTGCAGACATCAAGGTCAGCTAAGAAAGAGGAGGAAGCACTCCAGGCACCAAAGCAGAGATTCCCTTGCAGCCCCTAGAAAAGGCCACGGCGATGCATGTTATCCCCATGGAGGCCATGGAGGTTCATGTTGGAGCAGATGCTCATACTGCAGGCCATGCAGGACTGTCGTGGAGGGCCTGTACTCCCAAGAATAGGCTTATTTATGCCTTGCCTTGCCTCGGCATGTTTTTCTGCCAGGACCCCTGGTTGTAAACAGGTTGTGTAAGCCCCCACACACCCAATTCGTGTCTCCCTGGGTAAGTCCATGTGATCCCCATATTTGGAGAAGTCCAGGCAAGTGCCTTTTACCTACTATGGTAAGGTTTGGCTGACTGTCAACCTGATTGGTCATTCTAGTGGTCAAGGGCCCATTAATCTCGGCCCACATTCAATAAATAAGGGTGCACAGGTAAGCAAAGTGCTCAACTCAGATCCTCAGGCACAGACCCTGCCCCTCAGCTGCTACCTTGATAGCTCAGCCGCTCAGACCCCAGCTCGTACACCGTTGCTCACACTCGGAGCCTCACTTGCAGCTCACCTGTCTGCGTACCTTTCTTGCAGAGCTTACCTAAGCCTGCATATATATATATATATGTGGGGCCTATAGTCTCCCAACAGCTGTGCACATCTGCACGCTACTGTGTTATCAGGACCAGATCCTGTATTGCCTGCATTTACCTATGGAGCACAGTCTCCCAGCAGCCACACACATCCTGCATGTCCATTGCTTATCATTGCCTGGTAAGCACCACTGCCGCTGAGATAACCAGGAAGCAGACTCTGAATTGTCTGCACACACACACGGCCTGCTGGACGTGTGAAGAACCGTGCCAGAGACAGCACAATATTCTCCTCCTACACCAGAGATCCTGCCTAAGAAGTCCCTGGACAATGCATCCAGAAGGAGCCAGCAGCACCCAGGCAGAGACTGCGTCCCTCACCAGGAGAACAAGGTCAGAGGCCACCATTTCGCCGGAAGCTGGGAAGATTCATCCTTTCCCCTCAAGCCAGGAGGATTCCAGCCTCAAAGTCCACAGGCAGAGATGCCCTGAAGTTTGGACACTAGGCACAAGCTGTGACATAGCCTGGAGGGTAATTATTGATTAATAAGAATTGTGTGTAAAAGCTTTAATACCTCTGTAAATATCTGTTGCCTCTGCCATAGAGCAGAATCAGTTTCAGCCCTCTCAGCTGGACGAATAGTGTACAGACCCAAAATGGCATTAAGCCACAGGGAAAACTCCTCTCTCTGTTTATAGTTTGAATGTTTGCTAGTTAATTAATAAGTTCATGTACATAATTTATCCTAGAATGTTTTCATAACCGTGTAAGGACAATTTAATATTAATATACAGTGGTTGGGGGTGGCAAGAGTCCAGAATATTGAGTTTAATAAATATATCTTTTTTATATAATATTATCTTGCTCCAGTTAATTTCTGCCCTCTGCCAAATCCAGCGTAGGTGCTGAAAATCCCCCTCCATGACAAGGACACTGCTGGAGAAGGCAGATGTGCCCTGAAGGAATCTATGAGCTTATGGAAAGCCCACGCACAGGGAAGGTTTTTATTGGAATAGGGACCCATGGAGAAGAACCCATGCAGAGGCATGTTTTCTGGCATCATGTGTGACCTCACACTAGAACAGATTGTTCCCGAAGGACTACAGCCCTGGAAGGGACCCATACTGGAGCAGTTCATGTAGAACTGCAGACTGTGTGATAAAGACCTATCATCTTGGAGAAGTTCATGAGGGATTGTGTCCCATGGGAAGAACCCCATACTGGAGCAGAGAAAAAGCATGAGAAGGAAGGAGTGACAGAAATGAAGTATTATGAGATAACTACAACCCCGATCTTCACACATATGCCTGGGGAGAAGAGGTAGAAAAAGTCAGGGGTGATGCTGAGCCTGAGAGAAAAGGAAAGGTAAAGGAAAGGTGCTTACTTTCATTTTTCTTTCTTATTATCCTATTTTGTTACAATTTATTTGCAATAAATTAATGTCCCTAAGTCAAGTCTATTTTGACTATCGCTTTAACTGCTGACTGATCTCCTTGTCCTCATCTTGACCCATGATTTTTTCAACTCTGTTTTCTTCCGCTATAATGCTGATAGAAGTAATAACGTGGCTTGGTGAGCACCTGGCAGACAGACAAGGTCAATCCACCACAAGTAATTTCCTACACCCGCATGTCCCTAGTGTGCTTTCCCAACAAGCCAAGAATACCAATGAATGTCAGTTCTATCTCTGATTCACCATCATATGGATGATGGGCAAAATGGTTGGTTTGTCTTCCAGGAATTTTGGAACTGAGCTTTCCATTATGCATAGTTTCATTCCAAATATTTCTTGGTATCCATCAATATTGTTACAGTACTGAGATACAGGAAATTAATCTGGCAGTACGAATGTCATAGGTCAAGTGTTATTAGAGCTTTGATGTGGTGTTTAACTCATACAGCTTAGTGGTTTAACAAGCTGTATGTTACCTTCCTCCTAAAACTTGCAGATCAGTGTGATATATGCCAGCAAGACACAAAGGTATCTATAACCCTAAAAGAGGTTACAGAATTGATCACAAATCATCAAATGCGGCCAAACCATTCAGTGGAAAGGCACAAGTCAATGAAAAACCATGATGTTGCTGATGACACTTATTTATGACAGTTTAGCTACCTGTCTATAAACTAGAAAGTTTATAGCTGCAACAGAAGCCCAACTGGCACCTTTTTGATCTATCATATCTTCATTTCCACGTGGGCATGGCTGCACTTCACTGTCCCTAGCCATTGCAAGCCCAGCAGCATTATTTTTTTTAGTGGATTAATGAATATCAATCACACCAAGTCACACACTTTTCTTGAACAAAATATGAGACACGTAACCTCCATCACCTTTGGTGAGTCATGGGGAACAGGAGAGGTGCCTAAAGATTGAAGGAAAACAAACATCACTCCAGTCTTCAAAAAGGGCAAGAAGGAGGACCTGGGTAACTAGAGAACAGTCAGCTTCATTTCCATCCCTTGAAAGGCAATGGAACAACTTATCATCAACAATGTCTCTAGGGATGTCAAGGATACAAGGGTCAACAGGAGTAGGGTCAGCAGGAGTAGGGAGGTGATTGTCTCCTTGTACTCAGCTCTGGTGAGGCCACACCTTGAGTATTGTGTTCTGTTTTGGGCACCTCAATACAAGAAAAATATCAAGATGCTGGAGTAAGTGCAGAGGAGGGCAACAAAGCTGTTGAAGGGCCTGAAGAATAAATCTTATGAAGAGCAACTGAAGGAGTTGGGACCATTTAGTATGAAAAAGAGAAGGCTGAGGGGAAACCTCATTGCTCTCTTCAACTACCTGAAAGGACATTGTGAAGAGGTTGGTGCTGGTCTCTTCTCAGAGATAATTAGTGATAGAAAAAGAGGGAACAGCCTCAAGCTGCAACAGGGTAGGTTCAGACTGGACATTAAGAAGAATGTTTTTCATTGAAAAAGTGGTCAAACCTCGGAATGGGCCGCCCAGGGAAGTGGTTGATGACTTTGGATGTATTCAAAAGTCATTTGGATGTGGTGCTTAGGGATGTTGTTTAGTGGTGAACATGGCAGAGTAGGGTTATTGGTCGGACTTTGCGATCCCAAGAGTCTCTTCCAATCTTAATGGTTCTATGATTCTGTGATTAGGAGCAGACAACATGGTTTTACCAAAGGGTAAATCTGATAGCCTTTTCTGACAACACTACCAGGTTGACAAATGATGGTAGCACAGTGGATATGACACCACTTCCCACAGCATCTTCAAAGCTTTATTGATGATCTGAACAGGGGGATTGAGTCCATTATCACTAAGTTTGCAGATGACACCAAGTTAGGAGTAGGTGTTGATCTGTTGGAGGGTAGATGGGCTCTTCAGAAGGACCTTGGCAGTCTGGATGGGTGGGCAGAGGCCAATGAGATGAGATTTAACAAGGCTAAGGGCAGAGTTCTACACTTCAGCCACAACAACCCCAAGCAGTGCTACAGGCTGGGGACAGAGTGACCAGGCAGGTAGGAAGGGACTTCGGGGTACTGATAGATAGTAGGCTAAAGATGAGCCAGCAGTGTGCCCAGGAGGCTAAGAGAGCCAATGGCATCCTGGCCTGTATCAGGAACATTGTGGCCAGTAGGATAAGAGAGCTTATTCTTCCCTTGTACTCAGCACTGGTCAGGCCACATTTTCAGTACTGCGTCCAGTTGTGGGCCCCTCAATTCAAGAGAGATGTTGAGGTGCTGGAATGTGTCCAGAGAAGGGCAGCAAGGCTGGTGAAGTGCCTGGAACACAAGGCCTATGAGGAGAGGCTGAGGGAGCTGGGGGTGTGCAGCCTGGAGAAGAGGAGGCTCAGGGCTGACCTCATTGCTCTCTACAACTACCTGGAGGGAGGCTGTAGCCAGGTGGAGGTTGATCTCTTCTCCCAGGCAACCAGCAACAGAACAAGGGGACACAGACTCAAGTTGTGCCGGGGGAAGTATAGGCTGGATGTTAGGAGGCTAAGTTTTTGCCAGGGAGAGTGATTTATCATTGGAATGGGCTGCCCAGGGAGGTGGTGGAGTCACCGTCCCTGGAGGTGTTCAACAAAAGACTGGATGAGGCACTTAGTGCTGTGGTGTAGTTGATTGGATAGGGCTATGTGATAGATTGGACTGGATGATCTTGGAGGTCTCTTCCAACCTGGTTGATTCTATGATTCTCTAAGTGTGGTCTGGATGATTGGACAGTGAGGTGCATGGTGAACTGGTTGAAAGAAGGAAGTCAGAGTAGTGGTCAGTGGGATAGGGTTTAGTTGGAGGCCTCCTTATACAATGTGTCCAATGCCCTATATATATACTGGGCATGAAGAATCCAGCCAATCACCAGCCCAGATTCTAGCATGGGCTTTCTCATGAGTGAATGCAGGCCAGAAAAGAGTACTTTTTGCTGTTCCTGTCTTGGGTTCTAATTCAAATTCCCAGAGACTGTAATAAATTTGATAGACCCAATAACAATTTGTAGAGTGTCCTCCCCTCTTCCCCTTCTTTCACAAAGGAAGGGGATTAGATATAGGAAGAGATAGAGGTAAACACACCCAAATAAATCAATCTCACTCAATTTGGAAGTTAAAAGGAAGAGTTTAAAAATAACTTAGAAAGGCATTGGAGGTAGGGAAGTTTACAAAGGATAGGGAAGGGAAAATAGCAAAATACAAAAGGGATAAATACAACCTGAGTTTGTGATGGTGGCTTTGGCTGCCTCGTGTCTGCCATGTGGTATGCTGGTAAGCAGGCAGAGATGTGTGACGAGAGAGAGAGAGAGTGAGGAACAGGAAGCCCCCCCTCCTTTATAGGACAGGAAGTGGGGGGTGAGTGGGCTAACCATCACCTGGTGGTGTCACCCACCCGTGGGGAGGGGTCAAGACCCCTAGGGTCAGATTCAGGGTTACTCCCCCTGGAGTGTTAACCCCATACAGTTCCCCATTAAAGCCCACAGGGGTGGATGAAAACAGTTTCCTGCCTTTTCTTTCCCCACTCAAACCTCTGGTCACTGAGGGTGGGGAAGGGAGTTTGGAGTGCTGTGCCACACTGACACACTGGAGAGTTGTACTGCCATTCACTGAGACTTAGACATGCTGGAGAGTCAGGAAGGGAGAAATGTAATGAAATGCAACAAGGGCAAATCATAGATTCTTTCATTTGGGAAAGAACAACCCCATGGACCAGTCTAAGTTGGCAATTGACCTACTGGAGAACAGTGCAGAAGAGAGAGACCTGGGAGTCCTGGCAGACAGGATGACCATGAGGTAGCACTGTGCTCTTGGGGCTAATAAGATCAATGGCATCCTGGGGTGTATTAGAAGGGCTGTGGTTAGTAGGTAGAGAGAGGTTCTCCTTCTCCTCTGCTCTGCTCTGATGAGGCCTCATCTGGAATATTGTGTCCAGTTCTGGGTCCCTCAGATGAGGAAAGACCTTAGGGAACTGCTTGAAAGAGTCCAGTGCAGAGACACAAAGAAGATTAAGAGAATGGAACACCTCCTTTATGAAGGCTGAGGGAACTGGGGCTTTTTAGCTTGAAGATGAGTCTAGGAGTGACCTTGCTAATGTTTATGAATATATAAAAGGTGAGTGTCAGGAGTACAGAGCTGACTTTTCTCAGTGATGTCTAATGACAGGTCAAGGGGTGACAGGTGCAAGCTGGAGCATTGGAGGTTCCACACTAACATAAGGAAAAACATTTTTCACTGTGAGACTGACAGAACACTGAAGCAGGCTGCCCAGAGTTGTTGCAGAGTCTCTTTCTCTGGAGACATTCAAAACCTGCCTGGATGTGTTCCTGCATGATAAGATCCAACTTGTTTTCCCTTCTGCTCAAACATTCTCTCAATCTGAGCTTGTATTGTGCTTGCAGCACAGCTTATGATCCTAATGAGCAGCTTTTCTTTACTTAGCCTCTAGAACTAATGTAGTATTGTAAGTGAAGCTGCATGAAACTAAACAAATGAGAATGAAATAAAAGAAATAAAAAGCATTGAGTGTTCCAAACTATGATAAATTCCCTTTATTCATGTCCAAGGAATAAAGCTATGTTTTCTGACTTAGTAGAAATTTTAAAAATACATGCATTCAATATTACTGATATTGCTTTAATGGTGAAGATTTAAATACACTTTAGTGCTGTAACCAAAGGCTATTTCTGAAATTACCTAAAAATTGGTAACATTTTAAGAAGTACTTAAAAGGGAAGACACACCAAAAACATTTCAAATCACAATGTGAAGTATGCAAAGAACTGATATGACTCCAGATGACTCCAGTTTTCAAATGGCCACACTTTATGTAACATTACACTTTCTGCTGCTGGAACACTAAAGACAATTGTATTTGAGACACAAAAGTTTTCCACTGATTGTTTTCTTTACTCTCACGAGACTTCACTGTATGAACAAATAATCACTCTTATTCATGGAGAATTCCACCAAGTTTTGTTGTAATGCTCATTCTGGGCATTCATCTATTTCTGGAGTGGGCTGCGCTGGTGCTCCAGTATCAGGACATATGTGAATAAAAAGGTTTATTCTGGGACACCAGTTCTAGCTCAATCTCTATAGTGCCACAGGTACAGGTACCTACCATGAGACTGGATAATAATTTCAGATGTCTATGAGAATAGTAATTAAGTAAGATAGAAAAAAACACAAAGGCATGACCTTTCCCCACGGTTTCTCCAGTGATAATCTTTAAAATACCTTGTCTGCTTAAATTCTGTAGTTATAAGAAGCTGCTAAAGAATCACCAGAAAATGGGAAACATGTCACACAAAAGGACAGAAGAATTTCTTCCTAGCATACATGGTGGTTGGCCAAAAGAGACCAACATAAGCCCTACACAAACCCAATACAGGTCCTCACTTGTCCTGACACATTCCCCCTCTTCCTGTCTTCTTATTGGAGCATAGGGAGCATGAGAGAAGAGCAAAGGGGCTTGGAACCATGAAATCAGGGTCCAAGGGATACATTCTCCCTTTGTGGTAAGCAATAGGCACATGTACTGGCCATGCTTTCCCTCTGCTAGGCCCATGTCTTTACCCTATACAGTTAAGGCCTGGCTTGATGCCACTCTATTGGCTGATTGTGCTGGTTGCTGGGATTCCCTACCAGCCAGGTTGGTTCTTGGGCAAGTGATAAATACAAAGCCAATTTGCAAAACAACTTGCCTTGCCTTGGCAAGCCTCACCTTGCCTTGTATTGCTCGGAGAAACAAGAAGGGCTGCTGTCGAGATTGCGGCTAAGAGAAGCCTCTGCTAGCAAGCAACTCTACAGCTGCCATGCCAACAGCTGCAGGGAGGTGCTCCAGACCTGTGAGCCTTGCAGTGTACACAGGCCACCAGAGGAAACCCCAAGCTGCAGCCTGCCGACCACCGCATGCTCTGCTTGCCCGCACACACCAAAGGGATGCAGCCCTCTTAAAAGCAGTGTAGCCATGAGTAAACCTGGCAAATCTAGCCTTCAAAGTCTATCGTAAAGATTCTAGGTGTTGGCCTCACTTAGCAGCCATAAAATGCCCTAGTGGGTACGTGGCACTACCACCATGAATCTCCTTCCATTTTGAATTAATGTTTGCCTTTCTGGTCTTGCTGAACTGTTAACATTGTTGTTTCCCTGTGCAAATAACAACAACCATGCATTCGTACCTTGTCAGTAAGTTTTCTGGTAAGATTTAACATGATGGCACATTTTTCATATTTCTATTAATATTTTCACTTGGTGATTAATATTAATTATCCTAATTCATATCTCATTAACATACTTTCCAAAGATTAGCATGTCAGATCTCTAGTATTTTTTAAAATAGAAATATAAAATCATTTTAGCTGGAATATTTTGGAGTTTTTTTCCATATAATCATTTCAGACCTTTAAGAATGTCAAGTCCAACCATCACCTGTCTCTACCAAGTCTGATGCTAAACCATGTCACTTAGCAATGCACCTATGCATCTTTTAAACACCTCTAGGGAGGGGGATTCGATCACCTCCCTGAGGACACTCTTGCAATGCCTGATCACTCCTTTAGTGTTTTTTCCTAACATCCAATCTAATCTTCCCCCGGTACAATTTGAGTCTATTTCCTTTCAACCTAATACTTGATACTAGAGAAAAGAGACCCAGCTCCATCTCACTACAACCTCCTTTCAGCCATTCACAGAGAGTAAGAAGATCTCTCTTCATATTACATTTCTCCAGACTACACAATCCCAGTGCCTTCAGCTGCTCCTCAGAAGACTGTCTCACCAGCTTTTGTGCCTTTCGCTGGACACTCTCCATCAACTCAGGATCTTTCTCATAGTGAGGAGATCAAAAACTGAACAAGTATTCAAGCTGTGACCTCACCAGTGCTGAGTACAAGGGGACAATATGCAAGTAATTAAAGAAAGAGCCCACACACAGAATTGGATAGAAGTAAAGAATATATTCAAAGATTAAATGGAAGATGCTACTAATAACTACAAACTACAATGCAGAGCAGTGCAAAAACATGAATCACAGAAACATAGAATCATAAAATGGTTTAGGTTGGAAGGAGCTCCAATCCCTTGCAATAAGCACAGACACCTTCCACTAGAACAGGTTCCTCAGGGCCTCATCCAACGTCACATGAACACCACCAGGGAGGCAGCATCCACAACCTCCCTGGGCAACCTGTTCCAGTGTTTCACTACCCTCACTGTAAAGAACTTCTTCCTAACATCTAGTTTAAATTTCCCCTCTTCAAGTTTAAACCCGTTGCCCCTTGTCCTGTCATTACAAGATCTTATAAATAGTCCCTTCCCAGAATTCCATCAAGTCCAAACATTCTCTGAAATCTCCCTCTAAGCAGACCAAAACCAAAACCCCAGAACTCCTTTTCTTCTCCCACCTGGGATTCACCATACTCCCCAGTGCTCTTTCTTCCCCCACCCTCTCCTGCCATGGCTAGACTTGCTCAGACTGGCCAGGCTAATCTGTCCCCCCTCTTTAGTCAGACCAAACAGGCTTGTGAGACTCCCCTATTCACAGAATCACAGAATTAACCAGGTTGGAAAAGACCTTCGAGATCAAGTGTGTCTACCCAGGAGTAGAGAGAAAGAAGATAAAGAACTGGCTTTGCTGCCAGCCTAAGTAAACTAAGACAAAAGAATTAAGGGAGTGAAATACCTAAGAATTACAATTTTTCCTCTACTCCTGGCCACTCTGGACCTGTGGGAAGTCTGTATTCCATAGTCCTTAAAGATATAAGTTTTAACCTACGACATCCTGCATGTCACAATATCCCTAATTTATGCCAGGATGCTGCTGGCCATCTTGGCCACCTGGGCATGCTGCTGTCTTATATGCAGTGGTTTTCCAACCACTCTTCTCCAGGTCTGGAGCCCTGCACAGAGTTGTTGTGGCCAAAGTGCAGGACTCAGCACTTGGCCTTGATGAATCTCATATGATTGGCTCAGCCCACTAATCCTGCCTGTCCAGATGCCTCTGTAGAGCTTTCCTAACACTACTGTTCAGCTCTGTCATTTCCAAACTTACTGTGTGAATCCTCAATACCTTCATCCAGATCACTGACAAAGATGTTAAACAAGACTAGCACCAAAGGGGAGAACCAGTTGTGACTGGCCACCAACTGGACTTAACTCATCAGCCTTTTGGCCCAGTCATCCAGACAGCTTTTTAACCCAGTGAAGCATCCAACACACAAGCCATGAAGCCCAAAGACATGAAGTCATGGAGTAAGAAGAAAATACTTGAATATTTGAGAAACCTCCTACCCAAAGAAATATCTCAAAGAATTTGCAATACTTAATCACCTTGATTTGTATTTAAACATTACATAGTGCTGTTGTGTTTGCAGTAACTGCCAGCTACACGGACAAATAAGAATTCAGAATATATTTCAGCAAGAATTAAAAGTCTGGACACAGAATTAGTCTTTGTCTTCACAGACTATTGACAGAGGATGATAGTTTAATGATGGAACATTACTAGCCTACTGTTTCTTGCCGCTTCAACAATTTTAACATAACTTAATTTGCTTCCATTGTAAAAAGGAGATCTCTCTCCATTTCCTCATTGTCATTCTGCTTTTCATCTCCTTTCTTTTTCTGTGACAGCATGGGTATTTTTTAGGCCAAAAATTCAGAAGTTATCTGGGTCAAAATAACTTAAAGTCATGCCCTACTTGCATTGTCTGGTTTGAATAAGTGTTGAGATGTGAACACAGAAGTCAAGGTCTGTGTAGAAGGAAGAGGTCATCTCCTGTAAGTGGGGGAAAAAATAAGGACTGTAACTTTTAGCAATAGTGCTGACTTGAAGTGGTTGTGAGGCTATAATGCAACTAGATTATCTAACATTTTGGAGGAAGGTTAGTTTTGAAGTTAAAAATAAATTTACTCTTGACATCTGTTTATGTTTGACAGAAGGCAAAACTTCTGTAGTTTATACAATTGAATCATTTAAAAAAATAATTATGATGCCAATGTTCACACAACAATTGATTTCCATTGAGGGGGAGCAATGCTGTAGGAGAAGGATCCTAGCTCTGGAGTTAGCAGGGTTCATTGAAAGAGCTTTAAATTAGTTTTGAAAAGGGAAGGACAGAAAACAAGGCTTGCTAGAAACAAGCCTGAGGGCAGCCGCTAGAAGAATGCAAATAGGACTCCAAAACTTAACACTGTTTCATCTTGTTGTTTTAGCCATAGCCCCAAACCCCTGAGAGACTACTTCACCCTGAAGAATCAAGTTGGCCTGTAGAAATATAAAAACAATGGGGTGAGAAAAGAGATGCCTTGCTTTACCCTATGTGCTAGTTTGAGGCTAGCTGGAATATTTTAGTGAGAGAAATTACAGACTGTGAAAAGGAAACAGTGGTGATATCTGCTTCACTCATAGGCTTGCTGAGATGTATAGAAACAAGAACACAAAACATAGATACAGAGTGTGTGTGTCTCTGTCAGAGCCTATGATTTCTTCCTGAACTTCTTTCTGTGTAACTAATCCTTCTGCTTTCTAACCCCCCTTGCCAATCCTCCAACCTCACCTTGCATGTAAGGCAGACTCTGGGATAAGGTAGAGGGGTGGAAAGCAGCTGGGAGAGTGGTTGGGAGCCCCTCCTGGGGACTCTGATTTCTGGGAGGGGTGCTGTGTTTGTGTATTACCTTTAACTTGTATATTTTCTCTATATAGCTGTATCTATTTGTGATATCTTGTAAATATCTGGTTGTATATTGTGCTAAGTTGTAAATATAAAGCTTCATTCCTTAACTTCCAGCTCAGCTGAGTCTAGTTTGAGTGATTTTGTAAGAGTCGAGGGGCAAGTAACACCCAAACCATCACGCCCTACATGTGAGGTTACCTTTCATGCTAGGTTATCTGCAGCTTCCATGACAACATGAGGACTTACAGAGTAGTGATTTAAAAATACCACAGTTTTAGAGCACTGATTCATGTGTAAGAATTAGAGGTCACCTGCAAAAAAAAATAAAAAAAATCTATTGACCAAGGGAATGGACAAATCTGCATTCAGGAGCTTAATTCTGATGCAGCACCAAACCTGGGTAAGAGCAACCAACACTCCCTAACTCACAAAGCAAATTAAGCAAATTAAAAATAGAGCAGCCACAGTTGCTGACCACTTCTCACCCTTACATCAGCTGAAAATTCTGTTAGTATGTCTCCTCTACATCCTTTTCCATACCTCTGGGCAGAAGAGGCTTTATTATTGATATGTCAAGATTTAACAGCTGCCATGTCAGCATCTCATCTTGGACTACTTGAGAAAGGGGCAGGAGGGAGAGCTGCAGGGGAGGATAATCTTTGGAGCCATTTAATTCTCACCCCTCACTAGAAGAGAGAGCACTTACCAAAGTAATTTTAATTTTCTGAACATCTTTTCCCTCTGCCTTCAAGCAGACTTTTTCCCCCAAAGTACAAAGCAGTGTCTGACTCCTTCTGTGCATTTGTACAGCAACCTTTCAGCACCTACTACTGTAATAAAAATTAAACTTTTGGAGTAAAGCCCTGAAGCAGCAAAACTGAGCAAAACAATTGCCAAGAAGGGGTTCACTGAGCCATCACAAGGCTACAAAAGTTTGAAAACTGTGAGTAGCTCATGTTTGTATCCAGGTTTGCCTTGCAGTCACAAGTTTAATTTAACTATTTAGCTGGACAGTTATTTTTACACTAGGTTTTAAGGATTTAGTGGGGTTTCTTGAAACAAGATACAGCATTATCAATCAAAACATGTTAATAACTACACTAAGATCAAGAACTACCCAGTTCAACACACCACACTTCATCATTGCCATGCCTTCCCAGAGAATGCTTTCTCTCCTTAGCTTTTTTCATGCATTCGACTGAGTAACTCATCCCTTCCACATGAAACGAATTCAAGTCTGTACATCTGAACTGAAACAGTTTTAGTCAAAACACTCATTTCTTTTAAACTGAAGAGTAGCTGCAGAAAGATGCAACTTGCTCCCTCTTACAGCAGTGAAAGGGTTTTGCTTCCTTTCACATATTCCTCCTACCTCAAAGGTCAATTATTACAGAGTGTTACAGCTTTGAATACTTCATTCATATACTATTTATATATTAAATATTTTAGTTTTTCAAACATATTTTAATATAAGGAGATACATGTCCAAGTTCATGTAATTTAATGCAGATGTATTCAAGATATCTGTAGACAATCTGCAGAGCCTCCTACTACAGCTGTGCCTGGTTAAATGGAAGCTCAGTGTCTGCTGCAGAACCTGAATTCTGTGACCATAGCACAGACGATGCTTTAGAGAGTTGTCAGATTAAAAACTCTGAACAAAATGTATGACTATTCTAATTATATATTTCTCTGAAAGTTGAGACATTTTCATTTTAAAAACTATTTTCTCTTTTTTTCTCTATTTTTTCTCATTGAAAACGAGAAGAAAAACTGTGCATCTCAAGGAGAAACTACTGTAAAATCAAAGAAAATCAGAGGCCACATTTCAATGCATCTATTTTTTTCTCTGAGACATAGTGACAAGACTGATAAATTATTCCCAGACACAGACAAACAACTCTCACTGACTTCGAGGGGAACTATATGTTCCATAAACCTCTAAAAATAGAATTGCTACTTCTAAACTAAAGGTCTGGTGTACATTATTTCAGCCATTAGATGCTGGAAGCAACTGTTCATATTCCCATAAGCCATCCTTAAGTCTTGGTACAAGCAGATGTCACAATCACAATCTTCAGTATTGAAGATACTACAAAAATAAACTGTTGGTACTTCATTGTAATTTTTCAAAAGCAAGTGTGTGACAATTCTGTAACTGATAGCATTAATACGAAATTGCTGTCCACAGTCATTTTAACCTAAGGCAGCTTTCAATTTTTATAAACTAGATAAGATGTTTCAAAACCCAAGACCATCTAAACTATTTTATCAGCACACAAGTCTTCCAGTCTCTGGAGGTGTTCACCTCTGCTCAAAACAAAATGTGTAAGAAGTGTCAAATAAAGGTGTTGGCTGGTAGGCATGTATGGCTTATATAAATAAATATATATTCATATAAGCTCGTGATACATTCGTACATGCCCTTATTCACATGCCTTAATGTAGATTACAACACTGCATACTGAAAATACAGAAACTAAGTTGGTTTATAGAAGTTACACCACACTGGGCAAAGCATTATATAATCACTAAATATGAATAGCCCTGGGGTCAAAAAGGATTACAAACTTTTATTGTCAGGAGGTGGAACAGAAGGCATAGAGAGGTGTAGCATGTCAGACACCAGCATTCCTTTTCCACAGTTGCTTCATGCTCTCTAGCACTGTAACTGCTATCTTCTTGTAAGGTTTTCTTGACAAACATCCATCCTATGTAATGTGTATTTAAAACACTCCTCACGTTTCTTGTGCCTTTTGCAATTGCAAGGAATGCAGACTCACTGTTCTTGCATAGTTCACTTTGATATATAACATCTGAAAATAACAATTTTAAGCCAGAGAGCACACTTGAAATAATACCTTCTTGAAGGCTCTCAGAAGAGACACTTACTACATGGTTAAGACATGTTTTCTAACTATACAAGGAGTTTTGATTTTGTGTTTTATTTGACCTCTGCCAAACACAAAGTAACGTTAATGACTAAGGAAGCAGATTGTATTTTTAATGCCTTCAAAATCAGAGGAACAGGAATTAAATCAAGAGGAAGAACAAGTGATAACACAGTAAACTGCTGGAAAAAGCACACACACCAGTTTGTTTCACCACTGAACAAGAAGCAAAAAATAGCAAGGAAATAAAAGAGATATATTACACAGAGAAATAGGAAAATGAATGAAGGAAAAGCTCTCCAAATCAGTAATAATAAAGAAATTCTTCTGCCCACCTTATATAATAATTAATGTCAGTAATTACCAATATGGAAATTCAAAGACAGGAAATATCAGTGTTTTCCAAATATCCCAAATATTTCTTTTTTTTCTTTTTTTCCTTCAGGTCTAAGCAAAGTTTCACCTTCATACATATGTCATGTATAGGTCTATCATTCAGGGCCTGACCACTACAGATGGGATCTGACTCACAGATTTGCGGACAAAGCAAGGTAGGAAGGAATCTTATGTATGTAAGAGATATAAAAAACTTAAATATATTCATTATTTCACACACTTCTCCCACAGTAATAAAAAATAGTGCAATCCATTCTAACTGCAGTATATTATCATGCTTTCCTTCTGTGCCTTCCTGAATGCTCCAAGAGATATGAGCTGTAGATGGTTTTCCAGAGGTGACATAATGATGGCAAGAGGTAACAGAAGTGAGATGAAAGAAGAGTTTTCAGGCAGGCTAGCATTTTCTCCATGATAAAGAGCTAAATGTGAGATTCTAAATGTGCTGAGACTGAAGATGATAACGCTTATACAACACCACAGCCAGTGGAAATACACAAGCCACTGGTCAAGCCTGACTTCTTCCTCCACATGATTAGTATAATTATCCACTGCACTGATTGAGTTTTGCACTTCCTTGAAGTAATCTCTTGGAAAAGTGTTAGATATTTTTGCTTTGTTTAAATAAACCAAGTTCATCCCACATAAAGCCAAGTAAGAGATAAAATATTAAAACATGATCAATATTTATTTAATAGATTTAGTGAACAATTATAAATCAAATCCTTCAGAAAATCTGATGCATAGCCTAAATTATTCATCAGAAGGATGCCTGCTTTATTAGAGCATTAAATTATATTGTAAGAGTAAGACTTTTTTCCTTGATTCCCAATTTAGGGTATTTTGATGGCATATTGATTATATTACCTTAAGAATAAGTCTGATTTAATCTGTGATTAAAAGGAAAAGAGATTGCAAATAATTAAACAATACCTTTACAATTTTAAAAGTAGGGATATGTTTATAGCAATTAAATGCATCCAACTGTGGTTCCTAGCCTACTCTTCTAAAAGGAAACTCTTACTTCAGAAAACTGAGACCATTAAGGAAATCAGCTGTTGTTTTTCCATGCATTAGTCTAGCAAGCTGAATATTGTCTTTTTGAAACAAGTTTGTCTCAATCATCTAGCCTAGCAGTCAAAATTATATTGGTTTTGTATATTGTTAGGAGCTTCAAGCTAAATAATAATGAGCTTTCATTTGAACAAGCCAAATAGATTGAATATTAGAAGAAACTTCTTCCTTAAAATGGTCATGAATCACAGGAACAGGCTTCCCAGGAAAGGAGTTCAGCATCATCCCTGGCAGTTTTTAACATGGTTTAGCACCAGACTTTAATGGTATTCAATGATTTCTATGAAATGTTGAATCTTCGAAAGCTGTAAACAAAATGTTATTTGGTCAGAGACAGTACAAATAGTGCCTTATTAAAATAACTTGGTTTGTTTTAATTAATTTGGATTTTGCTAGGTCAACTGGTGCTAGTTGCTTGTTATGCCAGCATAAGGCAGACCATGACTTAGCCAAGTCTGCACATCTCACAATAAACATACCAAGTCTCACCAAATCTGCTTGTTTTAATTTGTGTTTAAATTGGAATTGCTTTTTAAAATGCTCCAGTAATGTCTAAATGTGTCAGACATAAATCGTCCTGTGACTGGTTAACCATCTGTCATTTCTATAATCTTCTTTAATGAGTTTCTTCATGTGCTTTCATCTTCACTCACAACTCCCACTACAGTCCAGATTTGTAGTTGACAGAGGTATAGCATTAATCCTCTAAGACACTCATAATAACTTTATACTAAACTGCATAGACTCTTGTGATGGTTTGGGGGTTACCCCGCCCCTCCCACACTTTTGCATTTGCCCCAGCTAACTCAGACGGACCCTGGGAATATAGATGAAGCAATTTATTTACAGCTAGCAGAATTTACAAGCAGCTATTTACAATATATACAGTTATATACAATTATATACAGAAATATACAAAGGATAAACAATACAGAAGCACAACTCCCTTCCCAGAAACCTGAGTCCCCGGGAGGGACTTTCAAACCACCCCAACACCTCCCCCCGGCCCTCTCAACCTTACCCCAGTTCTCAGGAAGAAAAGAGGTGCAGCCAAGAGGTTAGGGAGCAAGGTTAGTGGGAGCAGGGTTACTGAGATGTGACCAGGTCTAAGGCAAAAGCAAGAGTGAGAAACAAAATGGAGAAGAAGTCTTTCTTCTTCCCAGAGTTCTCAGCGTGACTTTGAGAGAAGTTGACATCAATTGTTTTCATTTCACTGCCCGTTATCTAGTTCTGTTACCAAAACATTCTAGCTTGCTTCAAACTAGCACAACTCTCAATATCTTTCACATAGAGTGAGATGTTTTTCACAAAAACAAATTACTCTTGAACAAGTACCAGTTCCCTCAGTCTCAACAACCAAGTTCAGCTCTAAATTACTCTTTTAGTTTACCATGAAGGGTTTCCTTGACAACAGACACTTGCTTGAACAATACTGGCTTGCAACATCATTAGCAATACAAATAAGAAGATAGATGCTGTACCATTTCATTTTAAAGTAAACAATGAAAATAATTGCAAGCTGCTAATGGCAGCAGGAGGATGGAAATTACATTGGCTTTTGCAGAAATGTTGCTGATGGATTAGTTGTTCCTGTCATAAAAATATGTATTGAATTAATTTCAAATACACTGAATGTATCCAGATAATACACAATAACTTATCATTGACAGAAAACATTGTGGCAAATGCCATACAGCAAGTCCTCAACAGACAGACGCAGCTGATACAGCTTCCATGGAAGAGCCTCCTTGAAAAGGAATAATAGAAGGACAGGCATTTTGGGGACAATGCCAAACACTTTGCAGGCCCATGAAAAGGTTTTCCAACCAGTTCTGAAAGCAAAAATAAATTCACATGCAGATACAGCACAAAATATTTCAAAAGATAAATTTTAACTTGCTGAGAGTTTGGTCATTATTTTTTATTTAATGGTGGTCACTAAAGGGTTAACAGTTGTTAGAGAATAAAAAAGCTCTGTATACTCATCATATAAGGCTGCTCCTGCTCTGTTTTCATTACCTGATGCCAATCTAATTCTTAAATATAGTAAAAGATGGCTTACAATATAGGACACATTTTTCTAGTATTAATTATTCCTAGAAGTAATTGCCATAGACTTCAGAAAATTGTTGTCCTGAGCAACATCTTGACAACCACAGCATTGTAATTGACGTGGAAGGCATTTATATACAGGTGAACACTATATTATTTTCTTTTGCATATTTAATTCATTTTGTCAAAAGTAAAACACAAAACAAAACAAAAAAAACCCCAAACCAAACCAAACCAAACCAGGCAAGTGCAGAACCATGAGTTTAAGGAAAGTACTGATATGCCTTGTATCAGGAACAGTGTGGCCAGTAAGAAATGGGAGCTTATTCTTCCCCTGTACTCAACACTGGTCAGGCCACACCTTGAGTACTGTGTCCAGTTCTGGGCTCCTCAGTTCAAAAGTGATGTTGAGATACTGAAACATGTCCAGAGAAGGGCAATGAAGCTGATGAGAGGCCTGGAACACATGTCCTGTGAGGAGAGGCTGAGGGAGCTGGGGTTGTTTAGACTGGAGACAAGAAGGCTCAGGGGTGACCTCATTGTGTTGTGGAGGCAGGGAATTAATGTGGCCAAGTCAGGGATTTATATAAAAATAGAGTTATTTTGTTTTCCTGAAAACCCACCCCCAAACTATATACAGAAATGAATTTAGTTTTAATTAGCAGATACAGTTTTGATTGAGAAGATCTACAGGGATACCATGGATTTGACTATTTTGGAAGTCAGAAGTTGGAAAAGGCTTTAGCTATTAAATTGTAGTGTTTCCCACGTAATAATAAAGCTGACTCACAGGTGAGCAGGTGACTGAAAGGAAGGGCAGTCCAGCTGCTTCTCCCCTCGCTCCCTTTCAGAGGCAGTCAGAGGGTTGTTAAGGCCCACTGAGGAGCCAGGGGCTCCTTCTGCAGAGTGTATCCTGCAGAAGTCTCAGGCGGGCACGATCTCCCAGGCAGGGGTGAACTGTAAGGTGGGAACCCCAAGAGCAGGAAGTCCCCCAATATTTATACTTTTCCTAGACAAAGAGCAGAGTTATCACTTCCTAGGCGCGAAGACCACAGCCAATCCCCAGCCCAATTCCAGCGCGGGCACTGCACCGGGCACCCCTCGTGCCTGAAGAGCCTCCTTCTCTCCCCTTCACACAGGGAAACAGGTCCTTTTGTGCCTTTTCCTCTCCCATTCAAACCACAGAGGGAGAGGAATTTAGGGGTATACAGGACTCCAGGACACACTGCTGTCTACAACTACCTGAAGGGAGGTTGTAACCAGATGGGGGTTGGTCTCTTCTCCCAGGCAACCAGCAACAGAACAAGGGGACACAGCCTCAAATTGTGCCAGGGGAGGTATAGGCTGGATGTTAGGAGGAAGTTCTTCACAGAGAGAGTGATTGGCATTGGAATGAGCTGCCCAGAGAGGTTGTGCTAGTTTGAAGCAAGCTAGAATGTTTTGGTACAAGAACTAGATAACGGGCAGTGAAATGAAAAACAATTGATGTCAACTTCTCTCACAGTCACGCTGAGAACTCTGGGAAGAAGAAGAAAACATTCTCCATTTTGTTTCTCACTCTTGCTTTGGCCTTAGACCGAGACACATCTCATTAACCCTGCTCCTACTAACCTTGCTCCCTAACCTCTTGGCTGCACCTCTCTTCTTCCTGAGAACTGGGGTAAGGTTGAGAGGGCCGGGGGGAGGTGTTGGGGTGGTTTGAGAGCCCCTCCTGGGGACTCAGGTTTCTGGGAGGGGAGTTGTGCTTTTGTATTGTTTATCCTTTGTATATTTCTGTATATAATTGTATATAACTGTATATATTGTAAATAGCTGCTTGTAAATTCTGCTAGCTGTAAATAAATTGCTTCATCTATATTCCCAGGGTCCGTCTGAGTTAGCTGGGGCAAATACAAAAGTGTGGGGGGGCGGGGTAACCCCCAAACCATCACATTTTTAATTGGCGCCCAACGTGGGGCTAGTTATTTGAGTGAGTGGAAATTAGCTCTGGGAATTAAGATGAAGCTAATCAAGCAGCTATTGTATTTGGTTGGTGCATTGCTCTGGTCTGGTTTTGTTTTCTTGGTATTTAGTTGGTTAAAAGGTCAAATTGTTGCTTATTTCATTGATCTGGCTTATAATAAGGCTAAAGCTAAGGTTTCAGATATGTTCTGGAGCTGGGGTGATTTTATTCTTGGTTATGCTGGTTTTAATATCTCTGAGAATATTACCAAGGATATTACAGGAGCTCTGGTCAATAATGTGACAATCAATGGAAATTCTGCTTTAAATATGGCTCTAATGAGAGTTATTCAGCCTAAGACAGGAATTTCAACTGTTTGTATAGGTACATGCTCGTGTAAAACTGTTTTTCTTCTCACAGTTTTTAATATTTGCCTCATGATTTTAATATTCATATTAATTTTGGCATTATTGGTGAAAAATTCAAAACCAGTTTCTGTAAGAGCTAGGAAAAATTCTGTGTCTCAGAAGCAGTCTCTTTCACAGCAAAACAAGGGAACACAGTTATCGGCTTCCCCCTTGCCAGCCTCTGCCCCTCCTTCTCCAAGTGCTGGGAACACAGCCAGTGTTCCCGCCGCTAACGTAAACAATGATAAGGATAACCAAAACAAGCCACAGAGTTTAGCAGGAGCCTCAGGAGGACAGGCAGGTACCCAAAATCAGAATGTTCCTAGCAAAAATGATAACACCTCAGGGTTGGCAGGCATCCCAGCAGGACAGGCAAATAATCCCACTAATGTTAATAATACTACTAGTGCTGGTAACGCTAGCCCAGTCAGTCCAAATCCTAATGACACCAGCTCAGCTAATTCAAACCCCCAGCCAGCAGACCAGAACCAAAATCCTCCTGTTAAAAGCAAGGCAGATCTGAACTCACAAGCTCCAAGTCAGACCCCTAAGGATTCAAACCCTTCAGGTCTGACTCCTAAAGATTCAAACCCTCCAGCAGACACATCCAAGTCTGTTGCTGCTCAGGCCCTTCTGGCACCTGCTAAGGCAAAAGCTAAGACAAAGAATGGTTCGCAGGAGGATGTAAGAGATGGGACCTCTGGTGATCAGCAAGGAGAAGAGGAAGAGGAGGCAGTTAGTCTGCGAGACCTTGTAGATGTGCTGAGACAACAATACTCAAGTGAGAGGAGTGCTGTGAGGTTAGCTGCCAGGAGAGAGGATGGTTCCAATGAGTTTAGGAATGCTATGAGGAAGATTGTGTTAGGCCCGGCACCACCAGAACAACAGGAAGAGGAGGAGGAAGATGACATCCAAGGCTCCAAGGATCCACTCAGAGAGGTCAGGGAAGTTAGGAAGGAATACACAAGGGAATCAGGTGAGCCAATCCTAAGCTGGCTAGTGAGATGCCGTGGCATTGGTGCTAATGCCCTGCAGGTAGGAGACAAGTCTGCCAAGCAGCTGGGACCACTCACTAAGGAGAGTGGAGTGGACAAACACCTAGCAAGTCCTCTTGGTAGGGTTAGCTTGTGGACACGCCTTCTGTTGGCTGTGGCTATGAGATATCCTTCCCGAGATGATTTGCCATGGGCTACCAAGAAGTGGAACACCGTTGAGCAGGGAATTAAGCTTCTGAAGGAGTTTGCTGTGAAGGAAGTGCTTTATGGAGATCATGGTACTCATGAGCCTGACAATATTCCTTTGGGAACAGGTCTCATGAAGAAGCTGATTAAGCTTGCTCCTTCATCCTATGCTAACATCTTGGCCAGTAAGTTTCTAGCAAGGAGTGATAATGGAAGATCTTTCACTGTTGGTGAATTCACTGACCAGCTCAGGCAGATTGAGGATAGCTTGTCACATTCTGGTATAATCTGTGCCATAAAAACTATGACTACAGAGATTAAAGATACTATGAAAGAACTGAAGGAGGATCTCAAAAATCTGGTAAAGGATACTATTCCTGCATCATCTGAATGGGTGCATGTTTCTGCAGTCAGGAACAGACGCCCACCTCCTACAAGGCAATTCCAGCCCAGGAGGAGACAAATTCCACCCAGACATCAGCAATCACGTGCGTCACTGTGGATACTTCTGCGTGATACATACGGGGAGAACATGAACAAATGGGATGGTAAACCTACTTCAGCTCTTTCAAAGAGAGTCAGGGAACTGCAGAGTGGCAGAAACAGAGGCAGCAATGCCAGAAAGGTAGCTGTCACTTCTTCAGCTCCTGAGAGCAACTGCAATTGTTCCAACAGTTGCAGTTCCTCTCACAACAACACCAATTACTGTGTACACCCTACATGCCATGTTCAGCATTAGGGGTGCCCTGCCTCCAGCCAGGAGGAGGAAAGGGATAGTGGAGAGAACCGAATCTATTGGAATGTATTCATTAGGTGGCCTGGCAGTTCAAGAGTTCGGAAATACAGGGCTTTAGTTGACACAGGTGCTCAGTGTACTTTATTGCCATCTAATTGTAAAGGGACAGAGTCCATTTCTATCTTTGGAATCACTGGTGGATCTCAAGAGTTAACTAAGATACAGGCTGAGATCAGTTTAACTGGTAAAGAGTGGAAGACACATACTATTGTAACTGGTCCTGATGCGCCTTGCATTCTGGGAATTGACTTTTTGAGACAAGGTTGTTTCAAAGATCCTAAGGGTCACAAATGGGCTTTTGGAATAGCATCTGTAGAGATTGAGGATGATAAATTGAAATTGTCCATTAGACCTGAACTTTCTGATGAATCTGCAGTTGTGGGACATCATGACATAGAGGATCTGGAAGTGCCAATTGCTACTCAAACTGTTCATCATAGGCAGTACAGAACTAACCGTGACTCTTTGTTGCCCATTCATCAGCTGATTCGTCAATTGGAGAGTCGCCATCCCTGGAGGTGCTGAAAAATAGACTGGATGAGGCTGGGTGATAGAGTGGACTGGATGATCCTGGAGGTCTCTTCCAACCTGGGTGATTCTATGATTCTATGCTTTCCCAAAGCTAATCATTACTTACTCTCATTTAAATTATTTTTAAAACAGAAGTCTTCGGAAATAAAATAGAAAAATCCACCTGAATGACTTGCATATCTGTGTGATGGTTTGGGTGTTACCCACCCCTCACACACACTTTGGAAATCATCCAGGCTAGACTCAGCTGGCTCTGGAAATTTGAACGAAGCTTTATATTTACAGCTTAGTACAACATACAAGCAGATATTTACAGTTATATACAGAAACGTACAAGGTAAAAGGTAATACAGAAACATAACAGCCCTCTTAGAAACCTGAGTCCCCAGAAGGGGCTCCCAACCACCCTTCCACCTTCTCCCATCCCTCGACCTTACCCTAGACATTGCCTTGTGCCCCAAGGAGGAATGGAGGGTCAGCCAGGGCACTTAGGAAGCAGGTGAACTAACCAGAGAGACAGAGGGTGTGTTTAGAGATAAATGCAGCTCAGAGCTCAGGCTGTACTCGAACTCTCTTATCTCTGTTTATACTCTTGTTCTTATACGTCTCAGCAAGCCTGTGAGTGAAGTAGACATCACCATTGTTTTCTCTTTCACAGCCTGTGATCTAATCCTTCTTAGGAAAAGATTCTAGCTAGCTTCAAACTAGCACAATCTGACAATAATCTTAAAATCGAATTGATTCTGATTTGTCTTTTCATTTCTGAACTATGCTAATTCTGACTATGTGTGTAAATGAACAGGCCAGCTAGAAAGGCTGGAAATTATATAAACTGATTCAAATTGCTTTACAGAGATGCCTGGCTGTCAGTAACTCAAAATACACTCTTAGTTGGCTTAACACCTGTTTGAACAAGGAAGAGAATCTCACACAGACTTCACTGAGTTTTCAGTAAAAGTAATCTTTAAAAATAAACTTCAAAGACTCTTTATTCTATGCTCAGTACAATTTCTGGGCATGCAGGCTGAGCACAAATTCTTGAGGGAATGCCAATAGCCTGCATGACAATAGTTAGTACTTATTACTGAGGAAACCTGATAATCTCATCTGCAGCAGCTAATTGTCTTGTTGTTATAATACTGCAGATAACAAAACAACTCTAATGTCATTTCATGTTGTTTCTTGGAGATTTACGCATGCACACAAGTTAAAGTTTGCCACTGCCATGATCACATTCTTCTGTCCTTCCTTCTTTCTGCCCACTCACTGAACTCATATAAATTCATGTTAAAAGAGAGAATAATTTTACACCAAGGCTTTCAGCACAAAAGCAGGTTGATATTCTACCCATCTTACCAGAAACATGTTCAGCTTATCCAAAATGTATAAATAAAACACAGATAGTCATAGTCACAAAGAGTCCAGTAGAAAATTTGAGGCATTTTTTGCACCACTGAGGCTGTGATCCCTATTTGTCTTTTAAAGAGATCACTCATACTTCTGTGAATGTAAGAAAGATTATGTTGGACAATCTTGGACTTGTGATTGGCAGGTCTTCATAAGAAACTTGGTATATGTGCAATACTACTGTATCTGTTGGGGGCTCAGTATGATCTCAATATTCCCTAACTCTTTCACCAATTTCATCAAATCCCTGTTTCATGACAGCAAGACTGGACAATGGTCTTTCAAGCACCAATAGAAATAAACAGAGAGAAGCCAGTTTACAAAAGTCAAGTATTTATAATTTGTGAAACTTTGCCTTGAGCCAGAGTTACCAAAAATACCAATCAACATAATCTCAAAGATGTAGAACCCATAAGACTTTGTTGAAAAGATGGAGTTACGGAGGTAGGTTTGCAGGGCCAGACAGTGCCCAGCACTCCTCCCCTCAACACTGCAACAGCACTGCAGCCATTTTCATAGTTTCTTCCAACTTCATTCACTATTAGTGAAGTTTAACTACTTGTAAGTGAGACAGGAAGAAGACGAAGAGATACAAAAATAGAAAGAATGCAGAGAGGAGTAGAGTATTTCCAGCTTGCTCTGAAAACTGTTTCCTCTTGATGGTGGAGCAAGTGCAAGGGAGGGCATAGAAGCTGAGGAAGAACCTGAAGAATAAATCTTATGAAGAGAGACTGAAGGAGCTGGGGATGTTTAGTTTGGAGAAGAGGAGGCTGAGGGGAGACTTCATCGCTATCTACAACTACCTGAAAGGATGTTATGGAGAGATGGGTGCTGGTCTCTTCTCACCGGTAAATAGTGATGGAACAAGAGGGAATGGCCTCAAGCTGTGACTGGGTAGGCTTAGACTGGACATTAAGAAAAGACTTTTCACATAAAGAGTCAGGTATTGGAATGGGTTACTCAGGGAGGTGGTTGAGTCACCAACCCTGGATGTGTTTAAGTCGTTTGGATGTGGTGCTTGAGGATATGGTTTAAGGGCAAACTTTATAGAGTAGGAATAATGGTTGGACTTGATGATCCTGAAGGTCTTTTCCGACCTGCATGTTTCTGTGAGCCTGTGATTCCCACAACTAAACTCTACATGCACCACGTATGCTAGAAGAATAAGATTTCAAAGGTGCAAATGAAAATAGTAGTATAACATATTTAGTGGAGGGCTCTAATCCCTGTCAACAAGTCAAACATTTTATTTAGCCTCTCTTGAAACAAAAATACTTTAAGGTTCTGTTGTAATTAATGTACTGTGAGGGGGAAATCCTTCTATGTGAATCATTCAGATCTTTACCCATACCTGCACTTTAATAATATATGGAGTCACTGAATAGCTTTGGCATGTAAAATTCTAAACAGCTCCTGCACACAGCTTTTTTGGTCATATATATAGATATATATACACACATACATACATAATTTATCAGCTCTCCCTAATCTTAACTAAGTTTGAAATTTTTGTTGATTTCAAATTACCCACAGAAAGCCAAGGATCAAAGACTTAGAGAATCAAAGTGTACTCTTTTTCACTGATACTAGATAATAATTTATATGATTGTAATTCAAATTCAATCTGCTAAATCCCTCTGGCTTTCTACTGCACAGCTCTGTAAGACAGAATTTCCAGATTCTGCCTAGTGATGCAACAAATAGATCAGTAACAAATGGGAGTCTCAGAGGGCAAGAAACTCAACTGTTTAATTTTCCTAAATGATAATTAAATTGTAAACCAAACATTAAAATGCCTGGAAATCAGAGAAAAAAAAACCTGCAGTATATTAAGAGGCAAAAGGCTAGCACAGAAGTCTATTGTCTAGAAAGAATGAGTAAAAATACATAAGACTCCGTGTAAAAACATAACTCATTAATGAATCTCATTTTAATGTCATTGTAATATGTTGAAGTTACTGTTAAAAGCACTTCCACGAGGCAGTCACTTCTAGTAAATAAGATGAATCAGCAGTTAATAGAAGTGTAAGTTATAAATTAAATTGCTTAGCCTGTGTGGTGAACATGTCCATCACTATTGAATATTTTCCTGAAAAGAAGGTTAAGTTCTTGTTCAGAATGGGAAGGTTTAGAAACCTGCATATGTATGTGAGAATTGGAAATCAGTGCAAAGGGCCTCAAAAGTAGCAGCTATGTAGCAGTATTATGGAAGAAATTTATCCTCCTAGAGTCTGAAAATGGTTAGTAACTTATTTCAGCAGCACCAAAACATCCACACAGCATTGTATGTGTGGTAGATGTGTCTGGTTTTGGAACTGTCAGAATACACAAAACCAGGAACAGCAACATAGGACTCAGCACTCCTGCACAACTCTTGCCTTCAGAGAGTCCTACTCCTGATGTCAGTGATATTTGCTCTTTTACAGACATGCCTGGATACTAAATACTGGATATGGCATAGTCTGAACTGTCAGTTCCACATACCCAGGCTTCTCTGGAGCTGAGTCAGGCACTCAGATAAATTATACACGCCAGTACAGAGCTTGGTGTCCTGATCAATGCTTTTTTAAAGATTCCAAAATTCCATTCAAGTGAAAAAAAGATTTACACTGAAAGTAACTGTGGAAGCAACACTGCCATAAAGGCTTTTTTCAAAGAAGCCTCTCCTCTGCTTCCACAGAAGTTTGCCTCAAATAAACTGCTTCTCTCCTCCCCTTTCTTTGTATTGAAGCAATTGTAACAATATGGTCTTGGAATAGTATGTTGTTCAGACATCACTTGGGTACCTGCACCTGTGCCAGCTCAAAGCAGTTGCTGCTACTTTCACAACGAAGCCTGAGCAAACAAATATGAAGACACAATCACCCAGAATATTCAGGCTACTCATAATTTTGTGACCACCACAGAATGCGTAGGTACTCCAAGAATGGCTTAGCTAAACTGGGGTCCCAATGTGCCTGCACCATCACGAGTGGCATATGACCTGCCCTGCTATGGGACTACACCTACCAACCACCCCTAGGCAGGGAAGGAAAGGGAATTCAGGAATAGAAGCCATCACCAAGAACCGCTGGTACACACCCACCACCAAGAAAGCATCAACCATGCAAGACACTGCTGGAACTCAGAGTGCTGATACATTTTTGCCTCTTACATCTGATCTTATCACACTCCTCTCTTCACTCCTCTCTCTCTTTGCACACACTAGATAACCACATCACCTGCTTTAAAAGCCACTGTGATCAAAGTGATTTGCATGAACATGCAATTAATAAATCTATAATCATTTTAGTTATTTCAATATCAGTTTGCCTCACCTCATTCGTCAGGTATTCCTAAAGAACCTCCTGTGAACCCTCCTCTGAGGACTGGGCCATGACATTAAGTTATTTCATGGCAACACAGTGTCCTGATTTTGATGGGTTAGAATCAAAGGTCAGCCATGGTTTGCATACCATTAAAAGTTGGAGTTAGATAAGAGTTTGACTTGGGAGCAGCACAAGCCAGGAGCACTGACTGACGGGTCTCTCTCACACCATAAACATCACTCTCATTGTGAAGGGAAAATTGTAGACCTCGTTCTCCTCCTCCACCATGACTGTGACTGCTGTACATTCATGGGGATGAGTATAAATGTTGGTACTTTATATTATTATTTGTATTAATATGAGTTTTGGTATTTCATTAAACCTGCGCTCAACCTATAGGTCTTTTCCTAATCTTTTCTGGTGGAGGGGTCATCGTGTGATATTGCTATAGTTTAGCCCTGGCTACAAGTTAAATATAAACATCTTTTCAAAAGTAACAGATAAAAATATAAGACTGTCATATTCTGTCCCAGAGATTGGCCTGAGTCATATATCTATGGAATGGGCTTGTATGAGTGAAAATTCATGAGCATATTTATAGGAACAGCAAGCAGGCTCTTCTGCCAGACTTGTCCAGACTCTCACTCATCACCTCATTCTTGCCATAACCTCAGTCAGGAAAACCTATTTCCTCACTGAATGCCATCATCTATAATAAACCACAGAAAAGCCAAGCATCACATGTTGGTTTTTCAGGGCTTGATCTTGAGATGACTGGAAAACAGAAACTGTGAAGGAAGCATCCAAGGTGTGATAATTCGAGTGTGTGTTTCTTTTTATTTCTCAGCACTTGAATCAGTAAAGTTTGTTAATTGGCAATAAATTAAATCAAGTGAAATTCCCCAGTCTGAAACTTTTTATGAGTCCGTGGCAATTGCCCTCACTCCCCTTTCTGTTCTCATTAGACAAACAAGTTGTTGGCCTTTTGCCCCCTTTTCCAAGAACTGAAGAGAGGACCCCTCTGAAATGACTTGAGAGTCTGACAGCTTAATGATGTTTTGTGTGAAGGATCGTCTCCTTCAGCTCATTTAGCACCACTTCATTTATTTTTTTTCTTCCAGTTCTGAAACTGGAAGAATTTTTTTAAAGGTAGTTCATTAGCCATTTCAATAGGAAGACAGCATGAAAATGATAATTAATGGAAGAGCATTAGTGCTGTTGCTAGATGAAACATTACATAGGTTGTAAGGATATCTTGTTTCTAAGCACCATCAGAATACTCTGCAAGATTTAACAACATAGTCAGTTAAGGTAAATGTGTTACCTAACTTGCTGAGCATTTGAAATGGTTTTGAGAATTAT
This sequence comes from Pogoniulus pusillus, assembly GCF_015220805.1. Taxonomy (NCBI): domain Eukaryota; kingdom Metazoa; phylum Chordata; class Aves; order Piciformes; family Lybiidae; genus Pogoniulus; species Pogoniulus pusillus. Next base: position 97,516,430 of record NC_087309.1, read on the forward strand.
TTTGTGTAAGAAGCTAATGTGGCTGGGTTGGAGGGCAGAAGGGCTCTGCAGCGGGACCTTGACCACCTGGACAGATGGGCAGAGTCCAATGGGATGGCATTCAATAGCTCCAAGTGCAGGGGGCTCCACTTTGGCCACAACAACCCCATGCAGAGATACAGGCTGGGGTCGGAGTGGCTGGAGAGCAGCCAGACAGAGAGAGATCTGGGGGTGCTGATTGATACCCACCTGAACATGAGCCAGCAGTGTGCCCAGGTGGCCAAGAGAGCCAGTGGCATCCTGGCCTGCATCAGGAATGATGTGGTCAGCAGGAGCAGGGAGGTCATTCTGCCCCTGTACTCTGCACTGGTTAGACCACACCTTGAGTACTGTGTTCAGTTCTGGGCCCCCCAGTTTAGGAAGGACATTGAGATGCTTGAGCGTGTCCAGAGAAGGGCGACGAGGCTGGAGAGAGGCCTTGAGCACAAGCCCTACGAGGAGAGGCTGAGGGAACTGGGATTGTTTAGCCTGGAGAAGAGGAGGCTCAGGGGCGACCTCATTGCTGTCTACAACTACCTGAGGGGAGGTTGTGGCCAGGGGGAGGTTGCTCTCTTCTCTCAGGTGGCCAGCACCAGAACGAGAGGACACAGCCTCAGGTTGTGCCAGGGGAGATTTAGGCTGGAGGTGAGGAGAAAGTTCTTCACTGAGAGAGTCATTGGACACTGGAATGAGCTGCCCGGGGAGGTGGTGGAGTCGCCGTCCCTGGGGCTGTTCAAGGCAGGATTGGACGTGGCACTTGGTGCCATGGTCTAGCCTTGAGCTCTGTGGTAAAGGGTTGGACTTGACGATCTGTGAGGTCTCTTCCAACCTTGGTGATACTGTGATACTGTGAAGAAAGCTGTGGTGTCCCCTGATTGGAGTGGCATTAGACCATTAGAATGCTAAGTGGAAAAAGCTCATTGTTCAACTTGGAAGGAGTTCAGTAGCAGTGGTACTTTCAAAAGCAAACAATTTTCATTACAATTTTGGGATTAAGTATGGGGCAGTTTCTGATTGAAAACTAATTCGAATCCAGGTTAAAGTTTTGTATTACACATTCCACTGTGTTTAGATTCAAACTTCAGGGTAAGAAATACCAAGCTGAATTATATTAGATGTTATTCAGCACTTCTGTCTGTATAGACAACATGTGTATATGATAATGAGCCTTAATAAGTTAAGTGATACAGCCCAAATCATTAATTCACTGGTAGTATATATGTGAGGTACTTTTTTTACCAAAAGCTCTAACTGCTAATATTGAGGTTTTATTTTCTTTAGCTCTAGAGTTATATGAGCAAATGGATTTGAGAACTTGACTGAATGCACCATCTGGGTAGGAAATGCCAGAGGGAAAGTAACAGAACTACAGAACTTCAAACAATTGATTAGGGCAAGAGAATTCGTAGGGCAGTAACAGAAATACAGTTATTTTCATGGGACTTAATATGACCCAGATTAATATTTCATGTATATGGGTCCTACTTTACTGGGAAAGTGATCACTTAATTAAGTACTATGTCACTGATGTAAGGAAAAGTTGCTTAATCATGGGACATCCTGAGTGAATTTTGGTAGTACTAAATAAGAAGTGGAAGGAAAAAAAGTTTGGTTACTGAGACAGCTGGGGCAATGGGACATTGGAAATCAAATTCTTATTGGTTTTGTGCTTGATTTTACAATGGCTTGCTGAATATTGATAAAGTGCAAGTTAAATTTTATATTCATGGACTAACAACAGAGGTCACAACAAAGGCTGATGTCTGGATCTGCCAAGATCCACCTGTACAGTGAGATCACAAACAGGAGAAGCTGGAAGCTGGACCACAGCTGAGCTTGAAGTTTGAAGCTATTTTCTTCCCCCAGGATAGCATATGAGGCACACTGTGGGATCAGCTGAGCTCCCTTCATTAGTTTAAAATAGCCAAACTACACAACTATTATAACAGAGAAATTATTGGGAGATTTGTACTGAATTTAAAAGTGAGGACTGTATTTTGTAGTACATATTATTGATGAAACAGATGTTGCATCACACATGATGCAACAGATCACAGAGAGAGTGATTTGCCATTGGAATGGGCTGCCCAGGGAGGTGGTGGAGTCACCCTCCCTGGAGGTGTTCAGGAAAAGACTGGATGAGGCACTTAGTGCCTTGGTCTAGTTGACTGGATAGGGCTGGGTGATAGATTGGACTGGATGAGCTTGGAGGTCTCTTCCAACCTGGTTGATTCTATGATTCTAAGATTATTTGGCCACAGGTGGGAGAAATACATAGTTGGATTGACTCCCTAAGGTCAGTCTGTGCCATCAGGGATTAAAAGTAATAGTGGCAGCCATGAAGTAATGAGGAGGAATTAGAAAATGGTAGAAAATGGAAAAGTGACCCCTTTTTACCTGGCACTTCTGTTTTCTAAGTTGAAGGATCACATCTGATAGCCTAATCAGGAAATAAGTACTAAGAAGTGATGGAAGAGGGTAGAGCTTAATCTCATTAATTAGGAAGAGGGTAGAGTTTAATCCCATTAATTAGCAACATTAAAGAAAACGAATTGCAGATTAAACAAGAATTGTTATTTTGCCCATAGGAAAAGGGATAAGACTGAGTGGATTAAAGGATTACACATACAAAAATAAAGTGTTTCAGGATTTGACAAAATTATTAGAAAGACCTTTGTAGCCCTTATCAGGTGGGCTCTGAGGTTAGATCATTGATCATTTACAGATCAATCAAAGTTTAACTAGTTAATTAGTTCATTGCTCAAGAACATGCCACATCTGCAAATGAAAGCAGAACACAGATGAACATTCAGGAGTCCCTATGATTTATAGTTTGAATAATCACATTGATTTTGACTGAAAATACATTAAAATGCAGTTATTTTGTTTCCTCTTTATAATTTTGTATTGCAAGAAAGCAGACTGAAAGTTTGAGATATACAAAGCTGTCATACATTAAAAGTGATTGTGGTTTGAATAATTCTAGAAAACAAAATTGTTTTACCACATACTATCTTGCAAGTAAAAGTGATAAGGATAATCCCATATTATTGCACCCTGAAAGCCAATTCAAACTATACATTTAATCCATATAATTAATTTCCTCAACAGTAAAAAAAAAAAAAAGGGGGGGGGGGGGGCAAGAAAAAAAGAGAAAAAAAAAAGCAAAAGCATCTCTGAGCACTTATTTTCTAAATCAAAGAAGGGGGGGGAAAGAATTTATTACTCTGTGTTTTATGAAACTTTCACATTTCTTTTTTTTTCTCTCATGCTTGTCATCTTGAAAGGAGATTTGACTAAATACCACTTTTGCTGTGGAAGCTAAATATCAGAAATAAAAACTATCCCGACAGCATTACTTCCTGTTGCACTATCTACAGATTGTTTCTCCCCCCAAGGTGGAAGGGGTTGATGCAGGAAGGAACAAATATAAGGAAAACAGGAAAAACAAACAAACAAACATTAAGAAGAAAGGCCAAGCTATGCATAGCTTGGTGCAAATCCTGCAGGTAATTTACACTGGTAGCACAAATGAACACTAATACTACGTTACTTTAACCTGCAGAAGGACTAGAAGTCTTCATACTCCAGTAAAAAGGCTGCCAAACATCAGGGCGTTTTAACCTTGATTTACAGGTTAAGTTCTGACAGCTATCAACAACTTCAAGACAAGACTTTCCTCCATTCTGAAGTTCAGAGAGTGCTTGCAGTAATCTTGAATTATTTCTTTCAGGAAGGGGAGATCAAAGAGAAGCAAAACTAAAATCACTTAAGGATAAACAGACCGACAGAGATGGCTGAGTTTCATATGGCAGAGCATTAGGGTAAGCTTGACTTTTATTGTGCACATATGAATTTACATGTTTGTAAATTTTACATGTTTGTAAATGACAAATGGTGTTTTTGAAGGATTTTGGGTTTGCTCTTGTGGCCTACAATTTCTAAATGACAAAATAGTATACTAAACAAACATACAGTGCATCTTTATTTAGCTTATATGTCTTCTCTACTTTACATACTGTCTTTCCACTCCCAGAGGTTTAAAGTGGAAGGTAATGTTTTGTGTGACATAATGGCAAAGGTTCTCACCATAAAAAAACACAATTCGAGATACTGTCTTAAATGTATTTTGGCATTTTTCTTCCACAGAGTTAATATAAACTTTCAGAAAGATGTGCCTTGCCTAGATATTGGCAGCTTAGGAGGCTGCCTAAAAGCAAAGTATTTCTCAGGGAGTAAATTTTGGTCTTTACTGGCAGGAAAACAGAGCAAATAGTTATAAATCTAGTATAGCTACCTCTTCTGTGAATAAGTAAGTTTCAAGATAAGTAGGTTTGTGCACAAAGCAAATTCTAAGAAAAATATTTTTTCACTCTACTTGCAAATATGTTTGTTCCTGTGCACAAAAATGAATTAAAAAGCAAAACAAAACAAAACTGAACACTTCAGTCAATGAACACTTAGCTGAAACTATAAAATTTGCAGGAGATGGACTGTGGCAAAGGAACACCTTTATCATCATGTCCTTATGCAAACACAAAAATAATAGACCACAGTCCAAATGCACACAAAATTTTCCTGGGTTCTCTTTTTAACTAGCATTTAACACACCATCCATTCAATTGGACCACTGATCTGCTGTCTCAAAATCTGATTTTTATATCTTCAACTGAAATTAGGATTACAAAGTAAAAGTCTTCACATCAAAGACTTTGTAAGAAAGCAGGTGAGGTGTCCACACTGTGAAAGAGAAGAGAAATGAGTTATCAAGCCTCTAAACCCAAAAAGAGACAGAAATGGCACTAAATGGTGCTAAGCCTTGTGAGCACTCTTCACATGCTTTACCCATTGAACTGTGCTTACTAAAAAAAGATTGGACCACCAAAGAAGATTGTGACAAACTGTCAATAGAATGGAATAAAATAGATAGGATAGAAAAGAAAAGAAACAAAACCTAGGGGAGTTTTACTAAATGAAATTTATTTTTATATTTTTGGACATTTTTTTCTTTGTGTTGGTTCCATTACTATAAGTAGATACATTTCTAATGAATTGACAGGCAGCCTTTTAAGTTTAAAAGACAGGCAGTCTTATGAAAGCCATGCATCTGTAGATTAATATACCCTTTAGACAAAGAAGGAACCCTTCTACTGTACCCTGGTGAGACTCCACCTGCAGTATTGCATCCACTTCTCATGTTCTCTCCACCAAAAAAAAAAGGCATGAACCTGTTGGAGCAGGTCCAGAGGAAGGTCATGAAAATTAAAAGCTGGAACATCCCTCCTATCAAGAAAAGATGAGAGAGTTGGAATTGTTCTGTCTGGAAATAACAAAGCTCATGGGGGACCTTATAGCAGCATTTCAATACTGTATAGGGTTAACACTCCCCCCAGGAGTGTTAACCCTATACAAATACTTAAAGGGGGCCTATAAGAAAGATAGGGACAGACTATTTTAGCACAAGCTGTATCAGTACGACAAAGAGTAATTGTTTTAAACTAAAAGAGGATAAATTTAGACAAGATACGAGGAAAAGGTTTTTTTGAGGATGAGGAAACACTGGAACAGGTTGCCCAGACAAGTGATAGATATGCAATCCCTGACAACATTCAAAGTCAGGTTGCATAGAACTTAAAGCAACCTGATCTAGTTGAATATCTCCCAGTACATTTCACTAGTACCTGACCTTCAAAGATCTTTTCTGACTCAAACCACTCTACTATTTCAAGATTTGGAGCTACTGCCATGAGGCACTGGCAAAGAGAAAAAAGAACTGTAGAAATAAGATGCTACAGATAAAAATATAAAAGCATTAAAAATGCTTTCCAGTCTCCTGCTGACTGAAATTTTCCATGTCACCATGTCTCCTTCATTTCCTTTATTCAGAAAAAAATCATTGATGAATTACAACCAGTCTAAGGCTCTATGTTTATGTATTATAATTTAAGTCATGTCAGTTTGATTTATATTTTCATATTTGACTGATGTCAGCTTGATTTATTTTATACTTGGTTGATGTTTTGGGTGTTTATTTAATGCAGTAGATACCAAAGTCATAAAAGAATCCTATTAAAAAGAGCTGCATTTCATTCCCACCTAGATGTAAACAGGTGAGATGGCAGCATACACTCTATCACAGCCTTTACTGCACTCAGCAAAGCATTAATTGAACCCACACTAACCTATTGATGAGCACAATATTTACACAAGATTGTTCTGATAATTCTGTGTTGCATGCAGAAACTGATGTAACATCCCTGATTTTTATAGGACAGTATATTAGTCAGAAAATTATTCTAAGAAATAAAATAATTTTAAGTAGTACATATGTCTACATTAATTGCAGCCTTAGACCTTCATGACATTCTTCTATCATGTTAGCCCCAGTCCTTCATATCTGTCTAGGGCAGAAGGCATGTTCCTACCACAAAAAACTCCATTGCAGTATCTGGCATGAGATTTTCTTCTAGAGCCTCCTTCAACATTTGTGGTCCTTCTCCTTTCAATAAAATAATTATTTTTCTCTGTATCACTGCTTTATTTTCACTGATTTCCAGAGCTTGTTATATTTTTTGTAAATGTGGGTTTGAAGTGGCAGAACAACTGTGTTGTATCTGCATGCATTTTTCTTTTAAAATTACATCTGACATCATAAATGTTATGAAATATTTTTCTTTGTTTTCTTCAGAGTTCATCAAATAAAGACAAGAAGGAGACACTGTATTACTCTCAACTGTTAAATACTATCACCCAAATCTACTTCATTATGAGCATTTCTCCTACCCACAGTATTTTTTTTTCAGGTGAAAGCTTTGCAGTTGTTTTATTCAATAGAATGGGAAAGGTGATCAGCTGTAACTGGTGACACATATCTTTCAACTGTCTTCCCCAACAGGGATAAATTGGATATTAGCTGTCACCGTAGCCTGTTTTCTGTTTTCCGCTTGCAGGACTTTCTCCGTCTCCTACCCTGTATTGGTTTGAGGCTAATTGGAATATTTTACTGAGACAAATTAAATATTTAGCTGTGAGAAAGAATAAAAAAAAAAAAAAAAGTATCCTCTATCACCCATTCTTCTGCTGAGAAACGCAACTAGTCAAAATATAGACGAGATGCTTCTCACGCACTTCTCAGTTCTCATTCTGGCTCTGCCTTCTTTCTGGCGGTATGGTCTCCGTGGTTGCCTCTGCCTTAGCTCTAATCCAACCTAACCCTTTTTCTTCTAATCTCTTTGTCTTCTTTTTGACATCTTACCTCAGATCTCCAGATTTATCATATGAGATATACATAGGTTGACCTGATTATTTCTGAAGGGAGGGAAAGAGGTGGGAGAGAGAAAGGGACAGGGGAGAGAAGGGCAGAGGAGGTTTAGGTTGGAAGCCTTCCTGGCAGTCTGATTGTTCTGTGAGGGGTATTGTGTTTCTGTTACTTTTAGCTTACATATAACTGTACATATTTGCATATATACGTGCTTGTAAATTGTGCTAAGCTGTAAGTATAGCTTCATTCATTGACTTCCAGATGGCCGAGTCTAGTCTGAGTGATGTCATAAGAGTGGGGGTGTGGGCAACACCCAAAACATCACATATCCTCATGCACATTCATGGCTAGTTCAAATATTTCCTTTTCCTAGATTGCATAATGTAGAAATCTGGTTGTGGAGCTGAGAGTCAAAAAAGGGGATCTCTTTATGATGTGATGTTATTGCTGTTCCCACAGAAAGACATAATTCCCTACTTATATCCTATCATCTGCTTAGCTGCCCCTCATGGTATTTTCCTGTTTACTTAAGATGAGAGAAAGATAACCTTTCACACTTATCATCAGTGTGTGTCAAGAATACAAAAGAGGAAATACCAGATTTCCCTGACTTGAGACTGGCTGATGAATAGGAAATAAAACCCAAGAGCATTTCCCATCTAGAATTAAGATGTGTGCTCAGCATGGTATAAAGTGCTCCTTTTCCTTGGTTTGGTATTTCTACAAAATTTTGAAAATCGAAAATTGCCCTGAAAAGAGATTATTTTATTATATTATAGACCCAAACAAAAGAAGTAAAACCATATCATAATTATCAGTTTGAAAAAACAATGTTGATTTTGATTTTTCATTATCATCTGATAATGAAGGTGTACAAATAATCTAGGATTCTGAGACTGTGTTGTCAAATAAATAGCACAAAAAATTACAGGTATATATTTTATACTATTTTTATGTCCATACTACTCACAATCCAAGAAAAGTTTATTTTCAAGTTGCAGAAATATTTGTTGAGGTCTTTAGTTTTGTTTTGTTTCATTTTGCAAAACAGCACATTACAAAGCCTACAATTACTTAAACTTTGCCATTTACTATTATTATCATTTGCTACCACTAGGAAAACTGAAGAACTCCTGAATTTAAATCCCACTTACTGAGTTTTTGGCCTTTGATATCTAGGCTTTACAGCCTTAAATGCACCGAATACAGCTTATAATGAAAGCAGCTAAGCTGTAGGACAGTGTACAGGGAAAATGAGTTTGAGGAGATAAATTAAAGCAAGGAATAACAGACTGTCTGTTCTTCAGAATTCTTGTTTTTAAAGTCACCAAATACTTTCTAAAGCAGTTAAAAGTAATTGAAATTGTAAAAGTTCAACATTTTGAGAGAGAAATGTAAAAATTACTCAGATGTCTCATAATACCTCTGACTGTTTTGGTTTTTTTTTCCCATTTCAAGATGCCATTAGAGTGTATTCAACAACTATTACTACCCTATAAAGAACACAAAACCAAACCCAGTTCTCTGTATAACCAATGATGGCTGCAGCATCCAGTTTCACCATAGGACACTGTGTGGCATGTGGGTTGTGCAATGAAAGACACTTGTGTCTTGAGTAGTTTCAATGGAACTCCAGGACAGAACACATTTGTGTAAAAAAGGACAGATTAAAACACAGAAAGACTCTAGAAGAAATGGCATATTTCTTTGGTAATGCTGGGGTGTAGAAGCAGTAGGCAGTAATTCTATTTGCAGTGCATCTGAGCTACCGTTTTACCTTCTTAATTCCCATCTCTAAGATACACCTACAGTATGAAACAAAATCTAGATTCAGAGTTGATGTTTAGAGAGTTACACAGCTGAAATTTAACCAAAACCATCTTCTGATGTAAGTGCTCCCAAAAGCACTTACAAAGTACTAAAAGTTTAATTTAGATTATTTGCTCTATGTCGTCCACCTGTTTTTATTCCACTATCTTAAACCAGGCTGTGCAAAGAATTAAATCCTGCTTTTTCTTTCTTTCTTTTTTTTTTTTTTTTCATGGATAAGATTTCTATTTTGGCAGAAGCAGAAAGCTTCTGAAGCTCCAAAAGGCCTACTTCAAGCAGAGACAGATGAGTTATTCATCTTACAGTATGCTGTCCTTTTTTTGCTATTAACTTACTATAATATCCACAATCATTTGGCAATTGCCTGAGAAACAAATTATAGCTTGTGGATCATGGACAAAAGACACACCATTCATGAGCTTTATGCTTATTGAATATACTCAGTGCATCACAAATAGTAGTTCTGTTTTCTCTTTGCATGACTTACATTTTCTAATTAAAAACATAGCTTACCAGGGAGCTTTGAAGTTCTTGAACAAAAAGAATAATCAAATAAATGAGAGAAGCTTCATTGACTTTAGTGGTAGGATCTTAAAACACAATGGCTACATACACACAAGCCTTTGCTTTGAATGTTTTATTTCATAGAGCAAGAAAAGTACACTAATCATATGCTTGATGTTCTCTCAAGAAGAAAATGTAATGTTGTCCAGTCTTACCCTAAAAAAAAAAAAAATACAAAAAAGCCATGCCAGGTTACTTTAATGAATTTATCTTTGTCTTATTACTTTGTGCTTGCCTTCTCTCCTTTTCCTCTTTTAGTATTCTCCATCTTTTTCATGCCTCTTAACATTTCTCATCTGATTCTGTATCTTCGAATGCCTCACTTGTTCCCACAGTCACAGGCATTGCTAAGGGTTCATTCCTTTTAGCCCTGCTCTCTCACCTCCTCAGCAGTGGACACTATTATGCATGTAGAGTAAAACATTCTTCACCTTCTGCTATGCACAGAGAAGGTCTCACAGTGGCATTCTTCCTAGGCAGTGATCTCTTTGCATGAGGGTATGTGTAAATTTGTTTGCTTTTGCTGAACAAGAGCTTTAATCACTTTACCTTTCTAATCACTGCATTTTTAAAGAATAGAGTATTTCCTGGACATGGTGACAATAGTTTCTAATCCATATTTAGCACTGAGTTTGTGGGGTTTGAAGCGAGAGTGCAGTGGCTGACAACTTTCATATTGTTTACCATTACTGGTTTCTATCTCTAGGGAAGTAAGTCATTATAAATATTTATGCACCTGAAAAGAGCAAGCAGAAGAAGCAAGTGGGCTTAGCTGAAACTTTCTGAAATGATCCAGTTGCCAAATTTCCCAGAACACTGGGGACTGATTATTGCAATAAAAATGTAGTTCCCACATGTAGGTGCTCCAGCCCTTCAGAATAACCAGAATGTGGCACAGACAAGACACAGATTTTTCAGAATATTCATTCCCTATCTGCAACTAGCTGCTGCTGCTGCTGCTGCTGCTGCTGCTGCTGCTGCTGTTGCTGCTGCTGCTGCTGCTGCTACAAATTTCATTTGAGGACATAAGAGGCTCTCAACACTTCACAGAATCAGACCCCAGGTGAAAAGAACAAGTTGACTTAAGGCTGTTAATTAAATACACAATAACAACGCAAACATCTTCTAAACAAAATGCTAATTTCTAACAGAAATATATTCATGCCTGAAGGTAACCACAACCATTATAAAGGTTATTGGACTTGCATGTTTGTCGTTTTTATTCAAGAAAGCAATGATCTAGAAATTGCCTCCTTTTTATTATACAGCTATCTTCATGGACATAGTTTACAACTATGTTTAAAAGACATTTACTTTAAAGATTTGAAGGCACTTTAAAAATCAAACAAATCAGTTGGGAATGCTTTATAGCCACTTAGTATAAAAAGGGAGGAAACAGAAAAAATGAGTTTGCAATTTCTTTCATAGCAAAGTGTAACACAAAAATAATTTAAATTCCAGCCTGTCCTTCCTTTCCAGCCTTAAACTACTAGAAGAAAATCTGCTCCTTACATATGACAAAGCATGGTTGTAGTCTTCTATTAGTAACACATTTCTGTGACTAATAAATGACAGGGCATACAGAGAAACTGCAATTCTACAAACAGAAAGCCTAAAAAAGTTCCTTATGGCTTACAGCTCTGAAGAAAATGTGATTTTTTTTTCCGCAATGCTATACATGTACCCTGACAAAGGTAGAAAACAAACAGCCTTAAGCAACTGGGAGAAGAATTAAAACAACCCCCAACAAGAAAACACAGCAGCTTCACATTTTGAGATCCAATTGTTAAACTGCACTTCCAAGGTTCACTTGAAAAAACAGCAGCCCCTTGGAGAATCTGCTAGTCATTTATCTCACAATATGATTGGTTTTAAACCTTACTGCTTAAACGTTGTTAAAAGTTGAAAATTTCTTAACAACTTATTTTTTAATGTCTAAGCCAAGAGTTTAAAGTCAAGTAAGTACATATCACCTTGGAGATTCCAGGAGCTTTCAAATTGTGTATTTGAATTTTTCAAAGGCAATAAATTAATGTATTTTCCACAGGATGAAGAAGTAAGAGAAATTTCCAATTATGAGAAATAAAAAAGAAAGAAAGAGAGATGTAATCTGTGCTATTTTTAATGGATTCTTGACCTTCTCAGCTGCACATAAATTGCAGAGTTGTCCCTTGCAGCACTGAATGCACTCTGGAACACAAATAAGTGTGGTTCCACCTTGCTTTGGAGAATCTAGGGCACAATCATAGCAGTGCCAGCTTCTGGGCAATTGGAAGCTAGACCCAAGGGTGGCAGTGAGGTCAGAACGTTCATGACATTTCAGAAAGGGCACATGCCCATCACACCCCAAGGAGGAGAATAGTGTGGAACCATGAGAGCAATGAGGACAACAATGGAAACTGACCACCACACCAGGGACGACCACACCAGCCTCAACAAAGGGACATTGTCTGAAGCCAAGCCAGAGGGTCAGAAGGAGGCTGAGAGAAAAGGCAGGCAAAAGGCGAGTGTCTGAGCTAAAATACATCTGAAATATATCTGTAGGGAGGCCTCAGGGAGGTTTCCTGAAGGTTTTTTGCCCAAGCTTTTTCACAGCAGGTTGTCTCAAAGCCATAATATTGTACTATGCCAGTGCTAGCAATAAGTATTGTAAGCCAGGCCCTAGGAGAGACAGAGGCTCTGCTCCACCTCTGACCAGCATACAGCATGAGAAGTAAAGGTAATCAGGGTAGATGATGGTTTTTGTTTGGTTTTGTTTTGTTTTGTTTTCTCAGATGATTATCATTTTTTTATAAAGCACTCTTCCTGAAAACAAAAGCCAGGAATACATGCACAAAAAATCTCTAGGTCAAATAGGAACCTAAATGACAAGGCAGAGAAAATGATAAAACAAACCAAATATTTTTATTTTTAAAATAGTTTTTGTTTGTTTGGGGTTTTTTTGGGGTTTGTTTGTTTGTTTGTGTGATGGTTTGGGCTCTTACCTGCCCCTCCACACTTTGTGAATTGCCCCAGCTAACTCAGAAGGCCTCCGGGAATATAAACGAAGCTACTTATTTTACAGCAGCAAATATACAAGCAGCTATTTACAGTATATACAGTTATATACAGAAGTATACAAGGGATAAACAATACAGAAGCACAACTCCCCTCCCAGAAACCTGAGTCCCCAGGAGGGGCTCTCAAACCACCCCAACACCTTCCCCAGCCCCTCTCAACCTTACCCCAGTTCCCAGGAAGAAGAGAGGTGCAGCCAAGAGGTTAAGAAGGAAGGTTAGTGGCAGTGGGGTTAAGGAGATGTGGCTTGGTCTGAAGCCCAAAGCAAAGTGAAAGACAAAATGGAGAATATTATCTAATATTTACTTCTTCTTCCCAGAGTTCTCAGCGAGACTGTGAGAGAAGAGACACAACCATGTCTACCTTTTCACAGCCCATTATCTAGTTCTTTTCACCAAAACATTCCAGCTTGCTTCAAACTAGCACAGTTTGGGTTTGGGTTTTAATGTTCAGACTAATTAATCTTTTTTGTTTCTACACAGAGAGAGTGATTGGCATTGGAATGGGCTGCCCAGGGAGGTGGTGGAGGCACCGTCCCTGGAGGTGTTCAAGAAAAGACTGGATGAGGCACTTAGTGCCCTGGTCTAGATGACTGGATAGGGCTGGGGGATAGGTTGGACTGGATGATCTTGGAGTTCTCTTCCAATCTGGATGATTCTATGATTCTATGTCCACAGGTATGTGAGAAACAGTCTATTCTATGCTCTAGTGGAAGGGGGAGCTTCACTCACAAAGTGAAGGTCAACTCCATGTGTCAGGAGACCCAAATCAATAGTAGCTCAACAGCTGCATTCTTCAAGGAGCTAATTCTCCTTTTGATGTTATCATACTAAAATATGTTCAATAGTAAAAATCTACTTATTACAGATATGTATTCATAAGATTGAAATATATATCTTGTTTCCTGGCTGGCACTGACCCAGCAGAAGATGAGGTAAAAACATTCTAAGAAAGCCTGTCATTCATAAAAAGACATATATCAAACTGTCTCTGTGAATTCTTTATGGGCCATTCCACTAAGACTGATGACATGAATTAGGTAAAAATATTCTTCCCTGAAACAAATATTACAGATAGAAAACATAAGTCCAATGTCATCACTTCAAGACATGGTACTTGCAGCTATAGATCCTCTACAGTAGGGAGTAAAAAGTGAAAAGAAATTACCCAGGAATTGTACATATGACTGTTTCAAATGTTACTCAAGATTTATTAACCTCAGATCACCTTGCAGTCAGCACTTTTATCACTGTCAAGCCAAAACCTGTTGTAATTGCTGCTTTAATAAACTAAACCATTTGATTATTTTAACTTTCTGAAGGTGTGTCAGTGCAAGTCCTTACTGGGGAAATGGGAAAGAGAAAAAAAAAAAAAAGAGGTAAATGTTAATTAACCAATTCCAGTAAGAGTTCTGGACTCTGTGACAGGCAGACATCAAGAACTTACCTGTAACACAACACTTCTCCAGCAGATGTACTTTTCTGAACATAAAAAAACCTCTCTCTGCCCTCTTAGTTTGTCACACCTGGAGTCTTTACAGACAAACTGAACTGCATGTGTATTTGACTATGCCCAATTAAGAAGTGACATTTAGATCTTGATTTTTACCTTTTCTGGGCATCTTTCATGGGCTTACTTGTGAAAAATTCTGTATCATTTTGCCTATGAACAAAAAATACAGAATTAATATTAAGGCACATACTGGACATATATTTCTTAGCTTTAAGAAAATTATGTGGATGATTGGTTGGTTTGGTTTTTTGTTGTTTTTTTTTCTTTACTGTTACGACTATTTGGTTAAGTAAAAGATCAATCCCCAATGTATTTTCAGAAAAATACAGCTGGAGATATGGTTGATGATAAATCTTTAAGGAAATGGTATCCTAAAGGATCAGATGGATACAAAAAGGACAAAAGATTTTTCACAGTAGGGCTGTATGTTCATGTCTGGCATCACAGTAAACAGCACCAAACGGAAGTGTTGTCAGCAAACAGTCAAATCACTGACCTTTGTTAATGGGAAGCAGCACTGTAGGTGGAGAGAAAAACATAGAGAGTCCTCTGAGCTTCACTTGGTGTAGGATATGTTTATCTTTGATTTTGCTTGCACATCTACTTTGTAAGTCCAAAGAGAAGTGGCTTACTTACTCAGCTTGGAACTCCTACAAAACTCGATATTTACAGTGCCATGTAAATGCTTTATAAAAGGAGAGCTATCTTTACTGAGACACTCTTGGTTAACCTCATAACTCTCTTCATCTAGAAACAGCCATCTTCAGGAATTTATGTGAATCATTGACTTTATTAGAGTAGCTATAAGAATTACACACTTCTCCACACCACTGTACAGGACAGTAGTCCTTTAATAATAACAGGTGGTAGGCTGGAAAAAAGGATCCTGCTTGGTCCTGGATGTCAGTGAATACCAGGTCCACATGTTCACAATACTGGATGCAGTAATTCCACAGCTGCAAGATAGTCTGCAGACAGTTGTTTACAAAAGCAGTCTTTTCTCATGGGTTCCTATGGTCTCTCTTGACTTAAGGTAAGTTGATTCACCCAGCATCAGTCACCCACTGTCCTGGTTTAAGACATCTTGTTCTAAAACACAAGGCCCCTATACACAGATCAGGGTTGAAAGTGAAACATACAAAAAGGGTTGTGTCCCTCAGGCTCTCCTAGTAAGGAAGATATTCCACTCCCTTAATCATCTTTGTGACTCTGCATTGAACCCTTCAAAGCAGTTCCCTGAGGTCGTTCTTGAACTAAGGGGCTTAGAATTGGATACAATATTCCATATGTGGCCTCATCAGGGCAGAGCAGAGGGGAAGGAGAATCTCTCTCTACCTACTAACCACAGCCCTTCTAATACACCCCAGAACAGCACTAGCCCTCCTGGCCACAAGAGCACACTGCTGGCTGATGGTCATCCTTCCATCCACTAGGACATCAAGGCCCCTTTCCCCTTCACTGCTCTCCAGCAGGCCAGTCCCCAACCTATATTGGTCCATGGGGTCGTTGTTTCCCAGGTGCAAGACTCTCCACTTGCCCTTGTTGAACTTCATTAAATTTCTCCCTGCCCAACTCTCCGCCCTGTCCAAGTCTTGCAGAATGGCAGCACAACCCTCTGGCGTGTCAGCCACTCTGGCCAGGTTTGTGTCTTCAGCAAATTTACTGGCAATGCATTCTGTTTCCTCATACAGGACATTGTCACAGATTATTGCTCTGGACAGCAATTTTGGCACAACGTGAACATGGTATTGAATAGTCACAAGCAGATTCACCTGGCTGAAGCCATAACTCCTGTGAAGGATGATGGCTGTACAGCACCAAGCACAGTGTTTGTGGCTATTCTAACTAATGGACAGTAGACATTTGCATCTGTGCTAAGGAATGAGGTATTTACATTTTGTTTGTTTGCTTGTGTGTATGTGTGTGTGCCATCCAAATACCTTGTAATTTTGTCTGCTGAAGCAGAGAACGCTTCAAAGTAAAAGTCAATTCACAGAAAATTACTGTTTGTAATTATTGTCTAAAATATTGGTGTAGCAAGAGGTTAAATAACACAAAAGCAGACAGCATTTTCTATTTCATGTTGCTCAATTGTTGAAATAGTTGGCAATCACTTTTAAAAACAAGCATCACTGAAAATGTTCTTCTGAGTATCAGACTTTAAGGCTCCACAATTCAGCAAAACTAGTGACGAGGTGAAAATATGAACTGTTTTAAATAGCTTTAAGGTCTAATCTTAGTTTAATGCCATTCACAGCATTGAGTAAAAGAAACCTAAATACACAGTTAGAACTGTTTCACTAGATCAGGGTCTTATTTTTATGGGTAAATTAATTTTTGTGTTAGATTATAAACATAATCTGTTGAATACAGATACCACCTACAGCATAAATGAGGGCAAATGATGGCTTGCATGCATCCTTTTATACTTAGAATCATAGAATCAGCCAGGTTGGAAGAGACCTCCAAGATCACCCAGTCCAACCTAGCACCCAGCCCTATCCAGTCAACTAGACCATGGCACCAAGTGCCTCATCCAGTCTCTTCTTGAAGACCTCCAGGGACGCTGCCTCCACCACCTCCCTGGGCAGCCCATTCCAATGGCAAATCACTCTCTCTGGGAAGAACTTCCTCCTAACATCCAGCCTATACTTCCCCTGGCATAACTTGAGACTGTGTCCCCTTGTTCTATTGCTGGTTGCCTGGGAGAAGAGGCCAACCCCCACCTGGCTACAATGTTCCTTCAGGTAGTTGCAGACAGCAGTGAGGTCACCCCTGAACCTCCTCTTCTCTAGGCTAAACAACCCCAGCTCCCTCAGCCTCTCCTCATAGGGTTTATATATGTGTTATAGTTAAAGATAAAAAAAAACCCCTACTAGTAAATTTTTAAATACAGGTCTATGTATTTAGGCTTCCATGATGGAATGATATTAAACTCCAGTCTTCTGAATATCTCCTCAACTATAATTGTGTCTAATATGGTACCTTTTTCTCCAGGAACTGGGAAGTTTTAGACTGTCCTATGATCTGAACAAACTGCAATGTAAGAGAACAGATAAGTGAACATCTGGGGCTGCAGGGAACACAAGTGGATTACTACAAGACCCATTATTTGACCAGCTTTGTCACTGTTATGTGCTGATAAGTCCTATATTAAGCATCAGGGGAGAAGAATGTCAAACCAGCTATCCCAAACCAGCTGTCTTAGGCTCTTGGTACCGGCTACAAAACGTGATTTCTTTGCAACACTCTGGACTGTGAATCATCAGGCAAGTGAGTGCTTCAGGATTTAAAATACATTTTTAATATTTGCTATATCTATTGGAAGTCAACAAACAGCTACATAAATAGATGTATACACAGGAGAGCAACGTTCCCTGAGAGATGTGAGCAGTATGTTTTTCAGAAGATACTGGTGCAAATTTAAGCACAAGAAACATCTTTTCCCATGTGCAATAGAAAGGTTTCTTTCTCCTCCTCCCAGTTCATGCCAGTTGTGTTAGTACACCATCTTGTGGATAACTGATCTAATTGGCAGTGTTGCTGTAGCAGCGCAGCTGAAAGGGTTGCTGAAAGCAACAGGCTTGCTTTCTACACACACAATGCTTAGAGTCACAGCAACTCTTTCTTGTATGCATTATGACTTAGCTTTCCAATCTGCTTGTGAAGAAGGAAGTTTCTGGATACCAAAGAAGTCATGTATATACGATATTCTAGTATTAATTAAATCTCTCAGTACACATTTAAAACTCTGTGCTTTGAAGAAACCCAAGCTACTGAGCACTTAACCATATTAAAGTAACAACTCACAAGTAGCAAACTACTTATCTGATCTGCCATAAATGTACTCTTATGGTCCATTAAGATCACTGCTGACTCCTTGGCCTGCCCTTAACTACGGATCAGAACTGGAAAGTAGATGCTAGCTTTGAGAGCACCTGTTGTTCGTCAGTACCAAAAATGTTAACCCAATGTCTCCATAGATCAGACATTAAATTTAGGTATCTCCTGTGATCTGTGGTGCTTCCACATCACCATTCATACAATTTTCATTCTTATTTTAGATTTTTTTTAAAAGCCAGGATTTTAATAGTTTTAGTTTTTATATACATTTGTAATGAACAGTCTCATTCTATGCAATTGTAAGGTGTAGCCATTAGGAAGTGATTTAATTTGATTTGATTTGATTTGACTTGATTTAATCTGATTTGATTCAATTTGATTCATCTAGGTCAGTTTCCCTGGCCAGAATCATCCAGAAATATTATGGGTCAAAAAAAGCATAACTCAGATGTGCCAAAATAGCTTTCTCAATAATTTCTCAGTTTAGTGTGTTGGGACATATGAATTTGGATCCTCCATAAAAAACTGTTTCACAGTGAAGACAGTGAAGCAATAGAACAGACTTCCTTGAGAGTCTGTGCAGTCAACACAAAGTTAGAAAAGTGGAAAAAATATTTTTTAAGAGTGTAAAGGCTACTACCAGCATGACTTAGAAATCACAGAATTATTCAGGTTGGAAAAGACCTGGTCACCAAGGACCTGATCACCAAGTCCAACCAATAACTCTACAAGGTTCACCCTAGACCCTATCCCCAAGCACTACATCCAAATGACTTTCAAACACACCCAGGGTTGGTGACTCAACCACCTCCCTGGGTGGCTCATTCCAGTGCCTGACCACTCTTTCTATGGAAAAACAAAATTATAATCCTAGTATCTTGTCTAAACCTACCCAGCTGCAGCTTGAAGCCTTTCCCCCTAGTTCTATCCCTAATCACCTGTGAGAAGAGACCAGACCCAACCTCTCCACAACATTCTTTCTGGTAGCTGTAGACAACGATAAGGTCTCCCCTCAGCCTCCTCTTTTTCACACTAACCATCCCCAACTCCTTCAGTCACTCCTCAGAAGATTTATTCTCCAGGCTCTACAATAGCTTCCATGCCCTCCTCTGGACCCTCTCCAGTGCCTCCACATCCCTCCTGTAATGAGGTGCCCAAAACTGAACACAGTACTCAAGGTGTGGTGTCACCAGAACAAAGTACAAGGGGACAATCACCTCCCTGCTCTTGTGGGACACAGCATTTCTAATGCAAGCCAGGATGCCATTGGCTTTCTTTAATACCTGAGCAGACTGCTTGCTTGTACCTATATTTAGAACAACTAAATCTATGCTCCCCACTGCCCAGGACAGTTGTTTCACATACCATGTACCAGTGTAAAGCTGAACTTTCCAAACCAAGTACACTTCTAAAATGCTCCCCCAGCAGCCCTAACGTATACGTACTTTAGAGTTGCATCCTCTCTCCTGGAGCCCTTCCTTTGCATTCTCTGCTGTTACTTCTGCCTAAAATGAAGAATGATCAAAAGTGTCACCAGAAGAGATTTAAAAACAAATTAAAACAAGTGGATTAATATTTCTGTCTCCATAGCTTTGTGGTGCTTGCTGTGTGTTTTATCATCTGAAAAAAACCACAGATAAATCAACCAATATTTATTATGCAATACTTGGCATTTTGTGGTACAAGTTCAGCACGCTTTTCTGCACTCTGGCATAGTATAAAAAAGTTTAAGAGGGTTTTTTTTTTGGTCCTATAATGGATCACTCTTTGTGCCTGATTTATGTTTAGAAGCTTTATTGTTTGCTATTGTATTTTTATGGGATAGATCTGATCTTTAATGTGCACATTTAAAACAGCAGAGCCAGAATAGACATTAGGATGTAGTATTTGTTGATGATGTCCAGCTGAGCAAGAAATCAATCAGTACAATTACTTGGATCATTTCAAAACAAGAACAAGCAAGTATGTAGCTGTAATATTACCTAAGTGTAGGATAATTACATCTCTTTCAAAAAGAAATTAGAGCCTGAGTGCACCAAAGTAGAAACAATGCCAGAGAAATGGCTTAAAACACAGAAGAGCAACTGGAGAAAATTCAATTGAGCATATTTGCATTCCACATACGTAACACAATGAATAAAATACCAAAGGTCAGATTCAGTAGTTTAGGGCCATTTTCTCACATACAGAGTGCCAGATACAATGCTGCTGTGATAATTTCCAATCTGTACTCTGGGGCATATTTATACCACATGCCTTAAAGTAAACAGAGAGTCACATCACAAAGTTACTTCATAACTTGCTGAGGTTTTGGTTTTCCCCATTTTGCAGTTAGAATAAATTAGGACTCAGACAAAATATGGACAAAAGTACTTAGCACCGTTTCGGCTGATTAACCAAACACAAAGAGAGTTAAAAAAATCAGATTAACAGTTTTGGTTTGTTTGTGGGTTTGGGTTCTTTTGTTTGTTTTGTGGGGTTTTTTTGTTGTTGTTTTTTTGGTTTTTTGTCTGACATAACAAATATGGAAAAGTTTATTTGACCAGACTAATTCATTTTATATAAGAACAAAATAGTTTATACTTTCTTTTTCATGAAATAATTAAGTGTAGCCTTTGACTAGCTAGTTACTACATAGACATTTGCAATTTGTGCAAAGAAACTCCCAAAAGAAGAATAAAGTGGTTCACTGACAAAATTCCAAATGATAATCAGTTTAATTCTCTTACTCCATGTACACTCCTAGCTGAGTATGTAATGTTATCTGTTCTTGATTTTCCCAAGTGTTTTCATTCCATCTTTTACAGCTCCACACAATTTGCATTTTCTGAGCTACTTTTTTTGTGATGACTTCTTCTGGGGCTGACAAAAACTGTCCTAAATAGTCCCCCTGAGACAAGGAAAGGTCACTTTGCACATTCTCTGGGAAGAGTTTAACAGCTTATCTGTTTACTGATTCTGTCTCCTAATGATGCATGCACTCTGCCTGCCTTCGTGCACTCACCAGCTGGGCATGACCAGTTCTTTTCATGAGTGCACCTGTAATAAGGAGGCAAGACGGGGACAGACAAGAATAGTTCATGAGCTGGATGACAGTTGATGTAAGAAAGCCCACTGCAGCACACCATCCTTGAGACTGTGAAGGGAATCCAGGACCCCTAAGCTGAACTCTTCCTCTGCTATCAGGATACATTTACAGAAGCACTGACAAAATACACTGAAACTATCTTTACAACCATTCCACATTCAAGTGATTCATTTTAAAATGAATCCTGCATGGACTGAAGATGATATACAAGCTAGGTTTCACTGGCTTCATTTTTCCAGAAGCTTAAAAGACATTTAATGACCTATGTAATTAGGAAACTATCAAGTCATCCAATACTGTTCTGGGG
The DNA here is from genome assembly GCF_015220805.1 of Pogoniulus pusillus. NCBI lineage: Eukaryota > Metazoa > Chordata > Aves > Piciformes > Lybiidae > Pogoniulus > Pogoniulus pusillus. Next base: position 97,537,910 of record NC_087309.1, read on the forward strand.
AACTGAAGACTTCTCTTTCTGTTTTCTATGTATAAGTGTACAATCCTCCTCCAAAGAAGTTATCAGATATGATCTTTCCTTATTTTGGTGCCTGAATTTCTTCTTCTGATCTTCAGAATGGCTCAACAGATCACAGCTGCAAATGAAAATTGTAGAAACTAAAGAAAAATCATGTCTAGTAATTTAAAATTAGCATTCAGAATGACTCTTGCACTTTCTGACCTTTTTGCTTCTAAAACAGGAATAAACAACCTTGCAGATTCCTGAGGTTTTTAATTATGTAATTAATGACTATGAATGAGATAATGTAGTTATAACCAACATAGAAAAGCCTGAGGAAATCAATTATTCTTCTTTCCGATACCTCTGCTACACCACAAAAATAAACTGAATTACTAAATGCTTGCTTTTTATGTGAGCATCACCTGCCCTCTATTCTGAATGAACCAGAAATTGTGGAAGAGGATAGCATTGTAACAATACAACTAATTCTATTTTAAGATAAATGAACATTAGGAGGGAGTTCCTCTTTAACTCTGCCATTTCCTAACTTCTGAACATTGACTGACATTGACTATGCAAGCTGAATTTTTAGTATCTTGGAGAAGGGGAGAAAAGGGAATTCCTGTTACAAGACAAAGCACTGACAGCTGGAGGCTTGTACTGAAGAACAAAGTTCTGTGCATCACCTGAAAACAGATTCTGCATATATCTCAATGTAGCACTGAATGATCAACAAGGACTCAGAATCTGATCCTGCTGTCCTTTCTAATTACATTTTGTACAACTTTAATTATAAAATAAGAGATGTCATTTATAATAAGTATTCAATACATCTTCTATACAGAGAGAATAATTTTATATAAAAAATCAATATAATATACTTCTAATTTTATGGGAACTCTCTTGCAGTGGGTTTAGGAAATCACCCCCCAAATTAAAATTTACCAGACCAGCTGAGACGGCTTGGAAGTTAAAGCTAATTTACAGCAAAGCTAAATGTGCAAGCATATATGCACAATATATTTACATGTATTTACAATTAAATACAATTCAGAAATAATGCAGAAATCCAATCTTCCACTCTGGACAAAGAAAGCTCAAAAGAGGCCAAGGACACCTTCTTTTCTCTCCCCAGATGGAAAAAGATCTGACACGTTATCTGGTCAGTCAACATTAGCATTCAGTGTGGAAGACTCAGAGAAGAGTGAAGGAACAGCAACAGAGCCAGTGCCCAAGAGCCAAGAGAGCAAAACTGGTTAAACATTGGCTTTTTTAGATCAATTAGAAAACCAATGAGTGATATAGACTTTCTTGTTATTATTCTTTGACATCCACTGATCTAATTTATTTAGATTCTGCACTGAGCTTTCAGGAAAGTCCCCATTTCTCCCATTGGGATTTTCTAGTAAGCCTTAAATTACCACATCTCTATACCACAGTTGGCAGCAAAAAAGTTGCTGCTTTGAGCTGTATCAAGTGAAAGAGAAGAAAAGCAAGATTTCTTGCTTTCTTGGCATTGCAGGCCAGAAAATTGGCATCTAAATTGGTCTGGGCATTTAACTTAGACAGTAGCGATAATTTAAGGAGTTAGGCATACAGAAGATCCAAAACTAGAGGAAATCCAAATGTTTAAAATCTAAAAGGATTTCATGGTATATTTCCAGGCTAACTACTAGACATCCTATCATTTCATAGCCACCATTTACATTTGTTTGTTAATTACAATGTACTTTTGAATCATTAAGTCAAACAGGCTGCAGGAGAAGTGGCTAATAATTGAGGTATAAGAACATCACTTGCACATGTAAGGGATATTTATGACAAATTCCAGTAACAGGGAACTCCATTCTGCTAACTGCAACTCTGTTGACACCAGATGGTTTACTGATTTACACCATGATGTATAAGAAGAAAATCAGGCTTCACATTTTTAATCTTCTTTCTCTCATTAGAAAATATGTTGGAGGAAAAGAATGCAACAAGATAGTATCTATCTACAGAAGTACCTTATCATTTTATTAACAAGCTGGAGATAGGAAAAGGTCCTGAGGTAGAAGCAACTTCATTTTCACAAGTATTAGGAATTCAGTCCATAATCTACTGCCATATGATTTAATATAACATTTTAGAGGCATTTTGAGTGATTGAAAATTTTATGGAACATTAATCTGCAATGAAGGTTATTTATAAGAACAGTTTGCCCACAAAAGTGAAGGCATTTCTTTCATAATTGATGTATATCTCATTTTAAGTTGGCTTTACCAGACAGCCTGTTCAGACTGCTGTCTTGTAGAGGTATATATATGTTAGGATGAAATATCTCTGTTGCATGGAATTATTATGACTATTAATTCCAGGTCATCCAGCATTTCTTTTCACCATTTAAAAACAGATAAATAAAGGTGGCCTAATCACTAGAACAGAACTGTTTTGCTATATTTGTGATTGATCACTCAGGAAGAAAAACACCATTTCTTGAAGGGCACTGAAGCTTGTGAAGGGTCTGAAGTACATGGCCTATGAGGAGCAGCTGAGGGAGTTGGAGTTGTTCAGTATGGAGAAGAGGAGGCTGAAGAGAGATCTTATCACTCTCTACAACTACCTGAAAGGAGGTTGGAGTAATGAGGGGTTATCAGACATTGGAATTGTTCTTCCCAGGGCAGTGGTGGAGCACCTGTCCTTGGAGGTGTTTAACCAGCATGTGGACATGGTTTAATGTTGACCCTTCACTGCTGGGTTGAGAGTTGGACTGCATCGTCTTTGAGGTCTCTTCCAATTGGATGTATTCTGTGGTTTTGTGATTCTGTGAAACAGTTTAACTGAGAGAGAAAAAGAAATTTGGTTTATCCATTGTATGGACCTCAAGTAATATTTTCTTAGATGATGTACAAACTAGGCTGTGGAATTTCCACACAGTTCCATGTACAGCTGTCTGTCTGTTCCATGATAAAGATAGGAAAACTACAGCGACAATTCCAAGAAAATGAAGAGTTGTCCAGCGTCATGGCAGATGCCTCATCATGGCAAATATTATATCTTAGGCTGGATGGCTCTCTGAACAACCTGATCTAGTTAAAGATGTTCTGCTTACTGCAAAGGGTTGGAGTATGGAAGCCTTAAAGGTCTCTTCCAAACCAAACCATTCCATTATTCTATGATTCTAAGCATTCCGTGAGACATGTATGCAACGTATCAATATTCTCTTTAATCTTTTTCTCAAATAAGCTGAGACACTTGTATCTTCTGCTCTTGTTTGTATATGGGCAATATTTTGCAGTGAAACATCTGAAATGCAAAACTTCTCATTCAGAGAGCAGCAAAAAGAAGGAGGAGGTCACCAGCGAAGTCAAATATGTTATTCAGCAGGATGCAATAAATCACTTTTCCATGGCTTTCTGAAGTAATTCCTCTGTCCTTCCTTTTTATTTTTTTTTCACATCATTGCATTTCTACTCACCTTCCTGTAGTGCTGGGACACTAAACACACACACACACACACAAAAAATCAGCATAGGTCTAAAATCAGCACAATAATTAGAGTACATATACTTTTTACATGTTTTGGTGAGTTCCTAATGCAGGACCTTTGCTGAACCACTTTCTGTTTTCTGTTTCCCACAAAAGTAACCACTGCTGTTACTTGGTCTTATTTCTGCTTACTACATTGCTCATCTCATGGCTCTTTCATTTCCTCCTTCCATCATTTTGCTTTACTCCATGCACAGTACCATTTCCTTCTATTCTGATTGCATTACTTTGGGCATCTGCTCACTACAAATTACAAAAATAATAAAACTTTTTTGTGCTAGTTTGAAGCAGGCTAGAATGTTTTGGTGAGAAGGACTAGATTACAGGCTGTGAAAGGAAAACAATGGTGATGTCTACTTCCCTTACAGTCTTGCTAAGGAGTATGGGAACAAGAAATGAAGACATGAGATAACACTCTCACTATTTTCTCTCACTCTTTCTTGGGCTGCTGACTGAGCTGCATCTCTCTAACACACCCTTCCATTTGGCCTAACCCACTTTGCTTCCTAAAACCTCTGGCCGAACCTCAGTTTCTTCCTTGGGCCTGGGGTAAGGCTGAGAGGAGTAGGGGGAAGGTGAAGGGGTGGTGGAGAGCCCCTCCTGGGGACTCAGGTTTCTGGGAGGGGAGTTGTGCTTCTGTATTACCTTTTACCTTGTATATTTCTGTCTATAACTGTATATACTGTAAATATCTGCTTGTATATTGTGCTGCTGTAAATAAATAGCTTCATTCATATGTCCAGAGCCGACTGAGTCTAGTCTGGGTGATTTCTAAAGTGGGGGGGGGGGGGGGGGGGGGGGGGGGCAGGGAACACCCAAACCATCACACTTTTTTTTAAATTATTTGTTAGAATTTCTGTAGACATTTTGGCTTATCTTTCAAATCACCCCCTAGCTGAAGCTACTGAGATGAATGACAATTGTACAGAAATTCTTTGTACAGACTTTTTAAAGTAAGAACACTGTTGCAGGCTGCTCTGCCTGCTATGTCTGCTTGCTGCGGGACTGCAGTCAAGGCTTCACAGACCAGTGTGGTCAAGTCTAGCTACGATGGAACTCCAGACGATTCAATGTGAATTATGCTGGAGACCAAATTTATTCATGTAACAGCCTGAATATATACACTCAGCCAGCAGAGCACACGCCTACACATTAGCATAATTAGTCAGGGACAACCCACCACATCTGCATACACACACACCTTGTTATTCTCGTTAGCGAAGTCCCCACTATTATTCCTTCTGAGATAAGTTGGCCAGTTCCTTGTGAGAACCAAGGTCTGTTATTACAAGGATCTGCCTGTTGTCATTTCTCTTCACTCCGTTCCCACAGCTCTCCTGCACCTGCACCCCACAACTCTTCTGCATTCTGCATTCCCACAGAACACTACCTTCAAGACAAGACATACTACTTTTAAGATTCTTCTGATTTCTTAAACCAATTTATCTGAATTGAAAATTATTGAGTACACTGTACTCACAGTACTTTATTTTTTAAGGAAAAACTGAAGAGTCAAAACTGAAGAGACTTGAGAAAATGTCATCAAGCAAAGGCTACAGTTTATTAGAAGTCTGTCATGTCTAAAACAATGATTCACAGAAGTATAATTTGAAAATACTGTAAAATAAAAACTGGCACAGCTTTCTCAAGACATTGTCATTTGGCAGGCCATGCCATTTCAACTGAATATATCATTGGACTAGCAAGAAGTTGGAGCAATAACTGCAATAATGAGATACCACATTTAAATGTAGTTTGCAGTTTGTACATTTACCCAATATAATAATTCAGAGTATCTTTCTGAACAGAACAAACACAGCTTTTTCCCAAAAGAGGGGCATTCATACACGTTTATGGGAATGGCATAGTTCAGTTCAGTTTAGTATGAAACAACATTCTGCCATCCAGGAGTAGATTGCCATGTCAATAGAACTGGAAGTGTATATAAGAAAAATAAGTTGTGCAAATAAATGTCTTCACAGGGGAAAAGCCTTCTGAAGTCCATGCCTGCTGCTGCCTCAACCACTGCTACACACATTCATTCATTACCAATCTGAAGAATGGACATAACAATACTGTCTTCATGTACACCCTCTTTTGTGTGCACATTAGAGTTTAAGCTCTGTCTAGAAAAAGACAAGTGGGTCAAGAAAAAAGTGGGAATTTATGCAGAACATTCAGACATATTTAAATGGCTGAGTTTTGGATTTGGGAAAATATGCACTGAATACTTAGCAACTCATGTAGGGCAGAGCAGAGAATTTTTGTAAGTTATGTGCTGAAGTCAGAATTCTATGATTCTGTGATTTGATGAAGTCAAAAGCTTTTGGTTGTACTCACTCATGTTGTTCATGACCTTGTAGCTCAATTAATTTCTCCATGTTCTTTTTTTCTTTTGAGCCCTTCCATGGTTTGCAAAGTGTAGGCTGGATGTTAGGAGGAAGTTCTTCAGAGAGAGAGTGATTTGCCATTGGAATGGGCTGCCCAGGGAGGTGGTGGAGGCACCGTCCCTGGAGGTGTTCAAGAAAAGACTGGATGAGGCACTCAGTGCCATGGTCTAGTTGACTGGCTAGGGCTTGGTGCTAGGTTGGACTGGATGATCTTGGAGGTCTCTTCCAACCTGGTTGATTCTATGATTCTATGATTTTATATCTGCCACATTCTCCCAGCTCAGTTTGTTGCACTCTAGACTCCACTATAAGCAATGGCAAGTAGAGATACTGTCTGGGCCAGAGAAAAGGTATAAACATCCAACACAAAGCAGATATGACTGTGACCTGTGCAACAGTCACAAAATTTTCTGTTATAACACTTTTTACGAGAGGAAAATGTTCTGTAAAATGAATATATTCATACACCCAGTTCAAGCTGTGTCTCCTAAGAATCTCATTGGATAAAGCTTTGACTGCAGTTCTCCATCTAGGCCTTCCTGAAACAAGGTCTAGGTAATAAAGCCCAGTGTCCTCCACAGGCAAAGAAAAAAATTTAAATTAAAAGACCAGGGGGGAGAAGGCATCCCTTTTGCACACTTTGGGGTGTGAGGGATGTTTCAAAGATATATCTACTATACTGTGGTATGTACCTCACTAGCATAATTATATGCTAGTGAGGTACATAGTGGTTTTTTGTTACATAGCTTCCTTCTTATACATAAGAACCACACCAATATATTACAGAATCACTGCATCACAGAATGGTAAGGGTTGGAAAGGACCTCCAGAGATCATGTAGTCCAAGCCTCGTACAAATACAGGTACACCTAGGTCAGGTTGAACGAGAACATGTCTACATGGGTATTTAAACTCTTCAGAGGAGGAGTTTCCACAACCATCATGGGCAGCTTGTTCCAGTGCTCTGTCATCCTAAAAGTGAAGTGCTCTTATCTTTAAGTAAAACCTCCTGTGCTCAAGTTTCTATCCATTGTTCTTTGTCATCACTGAGCATATCAGATTCACCCTGATGTGGGTCAAGAACTGGCTGGAAGTCCAGGCCCACTGAGTTGGGGTGAATGGTGCCACATCCAGTTGGCAGCCAGACACTAGTGGTGTTCCCCAAGGATCAGTGCTGGGCCTAGTCCTGTTCAACATCTTTATTGATGATCTGGACCAGGGAATTAAGTCCAGCATCAGTAAGTGTGCAGATGACACCAAGCTAGGAGCAGGTGTTGATCTTTTGGAAGGTAGCAGAGCCATGCAGAGGGACCTTGACAGGCTGGATGGATGGGCAGAGGCCAATGGGATGAGATTTAACAAGGCCAAGTGCAGGGTTCTGCATTTTGGCCACAACAACCTCAAGCAGTGCTACAGGCTGTGGACTGAGTGGCTGGAGAGCAGCCAGGAAGAAAGAGACCTGGAGGTACTGGTAGATAGTAGGCTGAAGATGAGGCAGCAGTGTGCCCAGGTGGCCAAGAGAGCCAATGGCATCCTGGCCTGCATCAGGAACAGTGTGGCCAGTAGGACACACCTTGAAGACTGTATCCAGTTCTGAGCTCCTCAATTCAAGAGAGATGTTGAAGTGCTGGAATGTGTCCAGAGGACGACGAAGCTGGCTGAGGGAGCTGGGGTCGTTTAGCCTGGAGAAGTGGAGGCTCAGGGGTGACCTCACTGCTGTCTACAACTACCTGAAGGGACATTGTAGCCAGGTGGGGGTTGGCCTCTTCTCCCAGGCAACCAGCAATAGAACAAGGGGACACAGTCTCAAGTTGTGCTGGGGGAGGTATAGGCTGGATATTAGGAGGAAGTTCTTCACAGAGAGAGTGATTGGCATTGGAATGGGCTGCCCAAGGAGGTGGTGGAGTCACTGTCCCTGGAGGTGTTCAAGAAAAGACTGAATGAGGCACTTAGTGCCATGGTCTAGATGACTGGATAGGGCTGGGTGCTAGTTTGGACTGGATGATCCTGGAGGTCTCCTCCAACCTGGTTGATTCTATGATTCTGTGATTGCTGGATAGAGGTCAGATGTGTTGTCTTGACCTCCACCTTTTAGATAAGCTTTTACTAGATCCCCTCTCAATCTTCTCTTTTGCAAGCTAAAAGGCTCTAAATATCTCAGCCTATCCTTGTAAGAGAGGTGTTCTAGTTCCCTTATCATCTTTGTGGCCATCCAACAGACTGTCTTCAGTAGTTCCCTGTCTCTTGAACTGAGTAGCCCAGAACTGGACATAATACCCTAGGTGTGCCTTCACTAGGGAAAAGTGAGGGAAAGAAGAACCTAGCCACACTCTTCTTAATGCACCCAAGAATACTGCTGGTCCTCTTGGCTGCAAGGGTACACTGCTGGCTCATGGTGAACTTGTCCACCAGAACTCCCAGGTCTTTCTCTGCAGAGCCGCCTTCCTACTGATGCATAGGATTATTGTCCCCAGGTGCAGGACTCTACACTTGCCCTTGAAATTCATGAAGCTCCACTTTGCCCAAATCTCCATCCTGCCCAAGTATCAATGAATGGCACCACAGCCTTCAGGAGTGTGTTATTTTGTGTGGTCACCAAACCTGCTGAGGGTACACTGTGTCACTTCATCCTGGTAGCTGATGAAGATACTGAACAAGCCTAGAACCAGTACTGAACACTGGGGAACGTCACTACTTTCAAGCCTCCAACTAGGCCCTGTGCCACTGATCACAACCTTCTGAGCTCTGTCATTCAGCCAATTTTGCTATGTCACATTCAGATCCCTCACAGAAATGCTCCCTGGTATATGCAATTCTCAGCTCTGTTCGCAAGGGACATTAATTTTCAAAATAGCTACACTGTAAAATGTGTGAATGATCACATGGCCATATTAAAATTAGTGGGAGGGAGAGTAAAATACATCATGAATTCATTCTACACATTAGAAAGAAAAACCTTTCAGTAATGGCAGGACAAAAAATCAAAATCTTTATTTTGTTTATTAAACAAAGAAGTAGTGAATACCTGAACATTGTTGAGACTGGTCAGATGAAATTATTCTGTGAGAAATAACTTTCGTTTGTAGTCTATCATCAGCCTTCCTTGACATATGTAGAGTAGGCATTGCCTAATAAATTATGCTGATAGACACTGTCTGCAATTAAATGTTCTTCATCAGCGTCAAGGGAATTGGGACTTCATGCACCACCCTCCTAAAATAAAAGGAATAACTGTTCCATTACAGATTCTTTTATCCTGGAGTGCAGAGATGAAAGTATGGGGAGAAGCATGTTTCAGAGACACTGCCAGGCCCCTAAAGTAAACACGTAGATAAGATGAAGGGAATAAGAATTAAAACAATGTGAGGGAGGTCGTCTGATAGTTTGCTTTGACCCCTAAACAAAGTAATCTGTAGGTATTAGGAATAGGGTGTGTGCTATGGCCTAAATAGCCAATGCATGTGTGGAACAAGCCACACACTGTGTTTTAATGGACCAATCACAATATGACACAGTGTACTGACTGCTTTATGAACAGAACTCAAAAAGGTGTATAAGAGATTTAAGTTATACAATAAATGTCTTCTTTTGGGATTTCACGGAGTCCATGACTCAGTTGTCACATGGAAGTATCTGGAAAACTCCTCCTACAGGTGAACCAGAAGCAACATCTTCAACTGGTCATATGAGCTGAAGATACAAGTGCTGTAAGATGTAAGTGCTGATCCCCTTCTCATGCTACTGTAAGAGTGTTGTGCAGACAATGAAATCACAGACTCACAGAAAACAGAGACCTCAAAGATCATCCAGTCCAGCCTTCTGCCTCTCTGGGTTCTGGGTCATAGATGTTACCAGAACGTTCCCTAGTCTATCACAGCCTTCTGATTACTATCCCTTACTAGTTCCGCAGGTAGGAAGTGATGGAGTTGAAGCCAGAAGCCCAAAAGAAATCCAAAGAGACTTCAAGGCACTGGAGACACAGATAAGTTTTTCGTCAAAACCCTTAGTGGCAGGGAGGAATACTGAAATTAACAGGAAATAGTGTGTGATTATTAAATGGCTCAGAGGCTGGTGCCACCAACAGAATTTTGGGTCTTTTGATCTTGGGGAACTTTATATGGCACTGGGCCTGCCAGCATCAGATGGAGTACTTCTATCTCAGAGGGGGCAAACAATCCTGGCCCATAAGTTGGCAGGGCTCCTTGAAAGGGCTTTAAACTAGGCTCGAAGTGGAAGAGGGTTAAAACCAGGCACACTAGACATGAGACTAAGGATAGCCTCCAGTCTGCCATTTCTCTTGAGGTGATGTGGCAGGAAGATACACTGGAGTTGAAAGAATGGGGTGATAGAAAGGGCCTTCAGTCTGCTGCCCTGAAGCATGCTGTGAACACTGCAGCAAAGGCAAAGTCTTACAGAGATGACCCAGGGGCCTCTGAAGTAATAGGGGACAGGAGGGTAACACCCATGAAATGCCTTGGGGGAACAGTGGAGTGGCTCTCTAAGAAGATGACATGCTGGCAGCCCAGGTGAAGTGCCTCTACACCAATGCACTCATCATGAGCAAGAAACAGGAGGAGCTGGAAGCTACACTGCTACAGGAAAGCTATTACACAGTGGCAGTTACAGAAACTTGGTGGGATAAAGTCATCAGAGATGTCGAAGTCGAAGGCAGCCTGGGCTGCAGCAATCATGCACTAGTGGTCCCAAGTGCTATGAAGCCCATGAGAAGCATAGTTAGAACTGTAAATTTTAGGAAAACAAAATTCCAGTTCTTCAAGGAACTACTAAATACAATTCCATGGGAAACAGCCCTCAGGGACCAGGGATCAGAAGAGAACTATCAGATTTTTAAAAGTGCTTTCTACAGACCACAAGGGATTTCAGTCTCCATGTGTAAGAAATCAGTCAAGGAAGGCAACAGAACATCATGGCTGAGTCTTGACCTGCTGGACAAGCTAAAGGGCAAGCGTATAGGGATGTTGCCTGGTTGTGTAGAGATGAGGTCAGGAAGGCCAAGGTGCAGCTGGAATTGATCTTGGCAAGGGATGTAAAGAAAAACAGGAAAGGGTTTTCCTGCTACATTACCCAGAAAAGGAAGGTTAAAGAAAGCATAACCAACCCTGATAAGCATCAGTGAAGAACTAGTAACAACAGATGAGGAGAACACTAAGATTGTCAACTTTTTTGCCTCAATCTTCGCTGGCAACCCTCTCCTCATGGCTCTCATGCTGATGGCCTGCAAGCTGGAGATCAGGGAAACAAAGTCCCTCCCACTGTAAGTGAAGACAGAGTGCACGACCATCTGAGGAACCTGAAGATATACAAACTCATAGGACCAGATGAAATACATCCAAAGTCCTGAGGCAATTAGCTGATGTAGTTGCCAAGCCACTCGCCATGCTATTTGAAAAGTCCTGGCAGCCAGGTGCAGTCTCTGGGAATTGGAAGAAAGGAAACATTACCTCCATTTTTCAAAAGGGTAGAAAGGAGAACTCTAGGAACTACCAACCTGTCAACCTCACTTCCATGCCTGGGAAGACTACGGAACAGACCCTTCTAGATGCCATGCTGAGGCACATGGAGGACAGGGAGGTGATTCAAGACATTCAACATGGCTTTACTAGGGATAAATCCTGCCTGAGCTACCTAGTGGCTTTCTATGATAAAGTGGACAAGGGACAAGGGACAATATATGAATGTGATCTGTCTGGTCTTCTGCAAGGCCTTTGACACAGTTCCCCACAATATACTATTGGCCAAATTGGAGAGATACAGATTTGATGGGTGGACTGTTCAGTGGGTAAGGAATTGGCTGGATGGTCACATCCAGAAGGTAATGCTCACTGTCTTGAAGTCCAGATGGAGAACAGTGACAGGCTTCAGAGAACTGGCTAGGGGAGAAGATGTCTTAGAACATGCTAGAACTGCAGAGGACCACTAGCTGTTGTCATCCCCAAGAGCTGTCATCACGCCAGAGAGCTTCAAATTTTGTATAAAAAATGTATTCTGCTGCAAATTTTCTTGAAGAATCATAGGGCAGGCTTTTGACAGCCTACTTGAGCAAAGGCTCTGCCAGACAACAATTATCTTCAACAACGGCCCGAGAGCCCTAGTTTATGTCACAAAGCTATTATACACACACACACAAAAATTAATCTGGCACTTCTGATTCATTCACTTACCTTGAAGCCTGCCTCTTTGCCTCCTTGGTTTTTTTCATTGATTATAATAAAGAGGAAAAACATGATGAGTAAAACTCACAATTTATGTGCCATTACAATGTAGACGGCTTTGCTAGTACCTTCCACTTAAACCTCCCTTAAAACCAGATTGATGAGCTTAAGTGGTGTAATGAGACTCAAAGCTCTGCATTTGTAAAGTCTCATTGAGAGGATGGAAGAATTTTCTAATTGCTCTGGAAATGAGAAGGCCATCTTCTTATACATTAATAGTAGAATAGTTGCTGTCCTTAACTTCTGACAAGAAGGTAAGAGTGGAGAAAACTGTGGCACTCAGCACAGTGCTGACTCATAGGCAGCAGTGCTGCTTGTCATCTATAGGAAAGAAAGGATAGAAAGCCAAGAGCAAAGTTAAAATCCAAATTGCATTCAACAGACTTTAGAAATTGCCTTCAAGGGAGCATGATCCAAGTTTGTTTGCAAATATTTGATTCCTTTTAACTTCCGCACAGGTATAATAAAGCATAGTGCTGGAAAATGTATAATGTGACCAGAAGCCCTGTGAATGAATCATCAGGGCATAGCATGAAAAGATTTAACCTAACAGTACTCTGACAAGAAAAACATCATGTATTATTTAGATGGTATCTTACTCTGCTAAAATCTAAACCCAGAGGAGATATTCAGACCAAACCCATTCATATCTTGTCAGTGTGCCACTTCAACCTAGCTGAAAATGTGCTATGCTCAAGAACTATGCTGAGAGAATTCACAAAGTATATTTTGCCATGCATCCAGCTGATCCATTCTAGAAAATGTAATCTACAACTATGCCTTTTATTAATATTCTAGATACATCTTGCTGCTTTGTTACCCCATGGTTTCTAGTCATAGCTGCAGCATTATTTCAGTATTTTGCTTATGCCACTTAGTATAAGTACTCAAACATTGTCACTAGAATTTTGTGAAGATTGATGGATGAACAGGCTAAAATCAGTGGGCAGAACTACTTTTTTTCCAAGTTACAGAATTTCCACAAACAGACAGGCTCAGGCAAAGCCAAAGGTGCATGTTCTATTACCAAGCACAGCACCTGTGTGCCCAGAATGTGGGAAAACAGGTGGAAGATATTATTTTCTTTTGCATCAGATAAATAAATAGCTGCTGCAGTGTTTCTTATCCAGATTGCTTAGTTTCTGCAAGAGGATACACTGGCGACTCTGTGATGTGATTTTGTGTTAAGGAAAAAAACAATCAAACAAAAAAAAAAAAAAAAAACAAAAAACCACCACAGAAGTCAGGTTCTATCCTTGGCTTAAAGTCCAATGATGATTTATAACTCAAGTAAATTGTAAAGACTGTTCCATCTGCAATCATGAAGCACATAAGAGTGCACATAAATTGTTAAAGATATACATATATATGAACTTTAAATACCCCACACTGGATAAAAATGGCAATATTAATCTGTAAATGTCTCTATTATTAGAGAATGGAAAATCAACGGAGGTCAAACATTTTTGATGCTTATCTTTTTAGACTGGGAGCATTCAAGGTGTCATGAGGCTCAAACGTAATAGTGACTTTTATATAGACCTTTATAGTTTGCATATCTTCTACTAAGATCTCTCTCTGAAATGTCTTCCTGAGCTGTGCAAAGATCCCAGGTATAGTACTGCCTGCCTCTGGTTATGCTCAGCACCGCACCTGGAAGCAGACAGTTTCTCAAGAACTCAAGTGCGGAATCATATGAAAGGTGGAGAATCTCTCTGTCATTCTGACAACTCCCCAAATGTTATTCAAACCTAATGACCTTGCCAACGATTTGGCTATAGGCTTCACTGAACTCATATTGGTAGCCACATAGTTAAAATCCAGGCAGTTGAATATGTGCTTCTGCAACTGCTGTTGCCAACTCAGATTCCTCTGCCAATGTGATGACACATCACAGGTAGATATGCAACAATGAAATTTACCTTAGAAAAAGAGAATGAGCATCACTGAGTAGAGACCTACTTAATGTTTTGATTGTGTGCAAAGCCAAAGAAGTATGAGGAACCAAAATTCTTACTTAGCTTCTCTTCAGAAAGAAGACAAGCCAAAGAGAAGATGTTGGCTTCTGCATGGAGCTGTGTGGAGGAACTGAATGAAGTAAAAAATTGAGATCAGCTATGGAGCTACAGAGCAATCATGAGGTCATGCAAATGAGAAAAAAAAGGCTTATTTTTTATAAGAAGGCTCATTTTAATAAACCAAGAAATTTGACAAATAAAAAGAGGGGTAAATAGCAATTCCTCAAAGAAATCACACAAGAAATGACACAAAGAGATACAAACTACCAACACATAGGAAGAACAGAGTACAATAAGAAACCAACTAATGCTACTTTTGCATCACACCCTCTACAGTGGCTATGCAGAAGAAAACCATGTTTGAGAAAGGTTGTGATGGTTAGGGTGTTACCTGCCCCCTCCCCACAATTAAGAATATCACATAGACTAGACTTAGACAGCTGGAGGGCTCCTGACCTCCTGACCCAATCCACCCTTCCCCCTCCCTCTTCCCCTCCCTTCATAAATAACCAGATCAACATATGTATATCTCACATGATAAACCTGGAGATCTGAGGTGAGATGTCAAAAAAAACCAACAAAGAGGTTAGAGGAAAACGGGTTAGATCGGATTAGAGTTAAGGCAATCGCAGCCACAGAGACCAGATCACCAGAAAGAAGACACAGTCAGAAGTGAGAGCTGAGCAGTGTGTGAGAAGAGAAGTGACCATCTTATCTATATTTTGACTGGGTGCATTTCTCAGCAGAAGAATGGGTGATATAGGGTACATGTTTTCTTTTCTTTCTTCTCACAGCTAAGGATTTAATTTCTCTGAGTAAAATATTCCACTTAGTCTCAAACCAGCACATAAGGAGAATTTGGAGCATTTAAGGACAACACATACAAAAGCAAAACTTGAGTTCTAACTAGCAACAAAATAGTAAGATATTGCCAGGAGGAAAACTATGTAGAAGGTTAAGTTGGTCGTTAAGAAGATGCCACATTTAGTGGTAGGAATGGTCTTTTAAAAGATGAAGTGCTTGGTTTTGCTTCAGTTTTCATTAAAAAAAGGAGCAGGTGATTGATAAGGCAGATGATTGATACTAATGGCAAAGGGACATGGCAGCTGAGAATAGGGAGTAAGCGGTCCTAAGGGGGTACTTAGACAAATATTTTCAGAAAATTTGGACTTGTTGAACTTCATCCTACAATATTTAGATGTTTGAAGCAATTTTTGAGAGATTTTGTAGAAAAATCAGAGACACCAAAAGACCTCATCCTAAGTCCTGAGTTGGATATAATGAATATAATGCTCTGTTGAAATATGAAATTGTACTTTTCATGAGAAATGTTAAGGTTTTAGAGAAACAACTTACAGTAATTATTTTAAACTACTCCTGGATTTAACAATATAAGAATATGATTTGGTATGGCTGCAGCAATAGCAAATTAGTGCAGAAAGTAGTCAAAGGTATGTTTAATGTCACCAGCCATATGTAGCCATGTGTATCTCTATTGGGTATGCACCTTTTACTCATAGGTAGTCCAAACACAAACCCAACATGGATACTTGAAAAAAACTTGAGGCTATGAAATAAAATTAAAGATCATTTTATACATTGAAAAATTTTCATTTCAGCCAGTTTTGATTTCCAACTTTTTAGAAAACAAGTAAGTGGCAGTAAAACAGCAAAGATCTTTTTCCAAAGGACAACAGTGAAAAGTTACTTCCCTTCTACTCCAGTCAAGACTGTATTCCTGGAAACTTCAATGTTGAAAATAGCTCACTGATAATAATAATTTTTTTTTTTAAATCACAGTATCACCAAGGTTGGAAGAGACCTCATGGATCATCAAGTCCAATCCTTTACCACAGAGCTCAAGGCTAGACCATGGCACCAAGTGCCAGGTCCACTCTTGTCTTGAACAGCCCCAGGGACGGTGACTCCATCACCTCCCCAGGCAGCCCATTCCAGTATCCAATCACTCTCTCAGTGAAGAACTTTCTCCTCACCTCAAGCCTAAATCTCCCCTGGCACAACTTGAGGCTGTGTCCTCTTGTTCTGGTGCTGGCCACCTGAGAGAAGAGAGCAACCTCCCCCTGGCCACAACCACCCCTCAGGTAGTTGTAGACAGCAATAAGGTCACCCCTGAGCCTCCTCTTCTCCAGGCTAAACAATCCCAGCTCCCTCAGCCTCTCCTCATAGGGCTGTGCTCAAGGCCTCTCACCAGCCTCGTCACCCTTCTCAGGACACACTCAAGCATCTCAACGTCCCTTTTAAACTGGGGGGCCCAGAACTGAACACAGTACTCAAGGTGTGGTCTATCCAGTGCAGAGTACAGGGGCACAATGACCTCCCTGCTCCTGCTGACCACTCCATTCCTGATGCAGGCCAGGATGCCACTGGCTCTCTTGGCCACCTGGGCACACTGCTGGCTCATGTTCAGGTGGGTATCAATCAGCACCCCCAGATCCCTCTCTGTTTGGCTGCTCTCCAGCCACTCCGACCCCAGCCTGTATCTCTGCATGGGGTTGTTGTGGCCAAAGTGCAGCACCCGGCACTCAGTCTCTCAAGTTTACGATGCTCATCCACAAATATAAAAGTAGATTTTGGCTAATGTACACTGGGACAATGATTATGATGAAAAATCAACCCTTAAAAAATTTCTAGGGGAAATATCATCTCAGAAGAGATCAGAGCTGGCTGCTCCCTAAAAAACACAAGTATCTCTATACTGAATTTAAAAAACCCACTCATTTTGCCATTACTGACTACTCCTTTCAAAAAGAATTTACATCTTTGATTGTGATAATAACACAGCATGGATCATGAATGAAGCAGACTGAACTATGTTACATATAAATATGCATTTTTTTTAAAAACAAACTATTCAAATATTTATCATTAATATTTTAATATCATTAATCATTAATATCATAGAGGGCTTATCTTACTGCATTTCTGCCAGAAACTTGTGGCTTCAGGAAACGGAAATGTTTATTAATGGAAAGGTGATGAATTAGCAACAGGAAATTTCAAGAAAATGGGAAAAAGAAAATAACAACATTAGCTTTAAATAGAAAGATGAAACAGAATGTTTTTCTCTATATCAGTACTTGTATGATCATACACAGAGACAATTCCCTGTAGTGTGAAATGCAAAATAGTTTTAATAAAATTAGTGTCATATATATGCCAATTTCTTCAGAACTTCTGAATCATGAAACTTCACCATCATCCCTTTCTTTTCCACAGTAAAGAAGGCCATTCACTTTAAAGTAACTACAGGAGGTGTTGAAATAATACAATACATGGTAAAAAAAAAAAGATCAGGGGAAAATCAACTGTGACACCTAGCAGCACTTTTCCATACTGTTACATCACTGACATCAACCAAAAAAAGTGCTTCAGCCTTTGATGCTTAAGTATATATTATAATTATTATAATATTCAGGAATTATTGGATATACAAGGTTCTGTTGCAGACAAAATTGAGACATTTACCTTTAAGGTGTTAAGGGAAGAACCTTGCAATTGAGTGTCTGAATACAGTTGAGAAAAATGTTTAATGCTTTTGTAATAGATGATGATCACAAAGTCACTTTTCACATTATTAAATATAATAGCAACCCGATTTTTGTTTTGTTTCCTGGGGGTGGGGTGGGGGGGGTGGTAGCATATTTCACTGTACCATAAAACACACTTTTCTGACTTATGAATAAATCACAGATGTTGTTTACATCTCTCATGGTATTGTTGCATCCTTCAGATACTCTGTACTTGCTGAATTGTGTATATATATATATATATATATATATATATATATATATATATATATATATATAAAAGAAAAAAAATTAATGTTGATAGAAATTACTGATCCTTGTTCCATTCATCACAGAAGGTGAATGGCCAGATGGTCACAGAGGAAAAAAATGAATAACTTCACAGCCTGTTGGTTGGAACAATAGCATCTGAACAAAAAGCCAGTAGCTCAAATTTGGAGACATGGATTTCACATGAAATGGCAGGCTTTTTAATCAGCATGCCATTATCACAGATTTATGAATTACAAAAATACAATAACATAAATAATGTAAAATATATGTTATTGCATAAAAGAAAGACCTAGCTGAACAGGTAACAAACATATTTGTTACTCTGGAATCTGAAGTACAGATATTTAATTAATAGCATCAGTTGATCTTGTTTCTTTATTACAGACTCTACAAAGATCACTGTAACTGAGAATTCATTAACAAGTTCTGGAAAACAGCTGACCTGAAAGATTACAGAACCTTTGTCAAGGTCCAGAGAACAGAAATGAACGGTATCTCTGTCTAGGGGAGCAAGATCTGTTCTTATGGATTTCTGTCTTGTGAAATTAAGGTGCAAACGAGACCATATATCACCACAAAACTATTTATTAAAAGCTATGTTTGAACAAAACAGAAGGAGAGAGGGGGAAGGAGGAGAGAGAGAGAGAGAGAGAGAGAGAGAGAGAAAGAGAGAGAGAGAGCGAGAGAGAAAGAGAGAGCGAGTGTGAGAAAGAGAGAGAGAGAGAGAGCGAGAGAAAGAGAAAGAGAATGATGGAGAGGGGAGGAGAGGGGAGGAGAGGAGAGGGGAGGAGAGGGGGAGGAGAGGGGAGGAGAGGGGAGGAGAGGGGAGGAGAGGGGAGGAGAGGGGAGGAGAGGGGAGGAGAGGGGAGGTGAGGGGAGGAGAGGGGAGGAGAGAAGAGGGGAGGAGAGAAGAGGAGAGAAGAGGAGAGAAGAGGAGAGAAGAGGAGAGAAGAGGAGAGAAGAGGAGAGAAGAGGAGAGAAGAGGAGAGAAGAGGAGAGAAGAGGAGAGAAGAGGAGAGAAGAGGAGAGAAGAGGAGAGAAGAGGAGAGAAGAGGAGAGAAGAGGAGAGAAGAGGAGAGAAGAGGAGAGAAGAGGAGAGAAGAGGAGAGAAGAGGAGAGAAGAGGAGAGAAGAGGAGAGAAGAGGAGAGAAGAGGAGAGAAGAGAAGAGAAGAGAAGAGAAGAGAAGAGAAGAGAAGAGAAGAGAAGAGAAGAGAAGAGAAGAGAAGAGAAGAGAAGAGAAGAGAAGAGAAGAGAAGAGAAGAGAAGAGAAGAGAAGAGAAGAGAAGAGAAGAGAAGAGAAGAGAAGAGAAGAGAAGAGAAGAGAAGAGAAGAGAAGAGAAGAGAAGAGAAGAGAAGAGAAGAAGCAGGGAAGGAAAAGAGCTGTGATCACATTACCCTCAGTTGCAGATGGAGGGGAGAGAGAGAGAGACAGGTGCGTGGCCCAGGGATGATCTTCTGTGGAGTTTGTCAGGGTTCTCCGGGTGGTGGTGCAGCTCTGGTGGTCTGGTGGTGGTTCGCCCTTGATGGTCTGGGAGAAGTGCCACTGGTGGTCTGCTGAAGGTGCCACTGGTGTTCCGGTGGGAGTGCCACCCTTTGGCAGGCATTCCTCCTCCTGCCTTTCATAGTTTTCTGCTCAGTGTCTGGCTGCAGCTCCCCAGGGAATCTTCCTGTGTTTTCTCATGCATTCGCAGGGGTCCTGAGCCACCGGGGAGAGAGCCTCCACCCCCTCCCTGGCTGTACTTGCCCATACCCTGAATGCATATAAACCTTTTCCCTTGGGGGTAGCTGAGATAAGATGTAGGCATCCTGGGCATTCCAGCCAGGGTGAGGTCCAGGAGTTTCAAGGCGTTGTCTGTTGATTTGCATCCCCGAGCTTTAGGCCAAGCACCGAGTCTGAGTGCCGGAGGTTAACAAAGGCAATCTTTGTCTTTGTTGATGAACAAGAGAGAGGATTTAGACTCTCACAACCGTCTTAAAGAATTAGATGCAACTACAAGGAGTGTGTTTATGTCGATCTCTAAAAAGCACAGAGATGTCCAAAATGGCACCTAAACATCAGACTTAGGTACTAAAATTCCAAACTTCACCTACTTAATCTGTTGTTTAAAATCCACAAACACCTGCTGAGTATGTAGGCAGGATGCTCAGTCAGAAGAGCTAGGAGTTGGATTGAATTCTTGCATGGAAATATGTGTGTCCTGTGTAGTTCAACATGAAAGTTTCTTTGCTGAAACAAACGCAGAGGCGCAATGTAATAAGACATTGGCACAGCTACCTGACATGCTTTAAAGAAATGTGGCTATTATAAAAGATGAACACATTATGTTGAAGTTTGTTTAGCCTTACAAAGAAAGTTTTTAACTTCAGACTGATGCTGTTTGCAAAACACATCCAAAGATTTAAGATTAATGCAGTCTCTATGTTACCTTACTGGCTGTTTTGGAGCACTTGCTTGGCTGATTGTGAGACTCCAGACCTCCATCAGCTTGCAGCCCCCGGGTAGTACAGGCAGAGCAGGCACATAATGCTGGGCTTGCAATTCTGTTTGAGAGGTCACACACCGAAAAGTTCATAGTTGCAATGTATGTTTTATCTTTTCAACTCTTTTGACTCTTATTCCATTTCTTACTATTCTTTGACTAATAGCTTTGTTTTTTGAGAAGGGTTTTTACGCTTCTTTGTACCCTTTCACTAGCATGACTTTACCTAAAGAAAAAGTCCTGTTTCTAAAGAATGTAGTTTACTGCTTTTAGAGACATCTGCAATAGTTTTAATGTCATACTACCTACAAGCAACAAACACTTGAAACACTTAACTTATACCCAAACAGCATAAAAGTGAAATGATATAAGCAAAGTGCTAAACATATCAACAGAAAACAAAAATATGAGATGCCACTAAGTTTATCAAAGATTGCTGTTACTATTCTCTGATCTCAAAGGAATAATAAATCATTTCTTTAATAAGTTCAAGATGTATTAGTAGTAAGAAATGTAAGATTGCAAATGGCTACCTCTGCATGAAAATATGAATTTTCACTGCTAGGCTTATGCAAGGGGACATGACTGGCCTTTGTATATGTACTACTCATTATGCTAAGTCATAGAAGACAGCAACATCCTGGGGACTTCTTTTGTCCACCTGTGAGAAATTCAGTCACTGGGAAACATTTCTAAATATTTTTTTACTAAGTAACTGGAAGTGCTGCCAACACTGGATTGTCACTGCACACAATTCCTTCTGTCACACAGCAGAGGATACATGGAGAGATGGGGATAAATCGAGATCTAAAATTAGCAATCTGTCATTTTCAGAACTCTCTATGAGACTGTCTCGAACTGTAGAGGTCAAACAGGAGACTTTTAAATGTGCTGAAAGCAAGACAAATACCATTTTCTGTACATTGAAGAGAATGCCTCAGTGTATGTACCAAAAAAGCCCAACAACTGGAAAGAAACATAACCTCATTACTTCACACTAGGTTGAAAGCATTAACGCAGTATACATCATCAACCTTAACAACATGAAAATAGGCATGAGAGAGATTTTTGATACCTTTGTGCTGCCAAAGATGCATAGCCAAACCAGATGATTGTTTCTGCAGAAATCAGTTAGAATTCTGTTATTTTATAGAGGATACTCAAAAAACATCCCTAACTTTTACCTGAAACAGCACCTTTGTGTGCTTCCTGTAACCAGAATCCAAGACCAGTACTGTAAAGCTATACTCTGGGCCATAGTGTTAGGTGAAAGATTCATTAATCCATCTAGCCCTATTCTAAACCTCACAAATCAGCAAAGCACACTTACTCAGTGTTATTATCAGCACAAAGAATAAGATGAGTATATCCCTCCTATAAGCCAATGGGAGCTGGTGTGGGTATGCTAGAGCATCCCCTAAAGGACAGAATAACAGAATACAGTGCTTCATATTTACATACCATATGTTAATAATTTTCCAGCACTCGAAGTGTTTAAAAAACCAAAATATACTGCAATTAAAGGAAATATATCTCACAGAAACACTGGGTGTCATTTTATTCTCATTACACATGTATCAAGAACAAGTGTCAATTCAGTGGAATTACAGTAGTATAAAAGTGTTCTTTACAATTAAGCAAATTGTAAAGAACAGACAGTAAATAATTTAATATAACCTGCCCCATGTTTCTTAGGTGTATCAATTCACCGAGGCAGAGTAACGCTTGAAGTTGTCTGTGCTTGACTGTTACAACACCAGAGGTGCATGAGAACGGAATGTTCCTACCAACTCTGCAGTTGATAGACTACTGTAGCTTCCTCAGTACCCTGATGATTATAATCCACTTACGAATCAGTCATAGAATCATAGAATCAACCAGGTTGGAAGAGACCTCAAAGATCATCCAGTCCAACCTAGCACCAAGCCCTATCCAGTCAACTAGACCATGGCACCGAGTGCCTCATCCAGTCTTTTCTTGAAGACCTTAAGGGACGGTGCCTCCACCACCTCCCTGGGCAGCCGATTCCAATGATTCATGAGTTGCACAAGAGGCTGATAGTGAGTTTATGTCAGAGAACAGCATGCAAAACTCAAGATTAAATACATTAACCTTCACAGTCTTCAAAGTGGAGAGCTTTTAATTTTACAACTCAACAAAATCATGTAACCAACTATACCACAAACTGTAGATGAGTGAATTGTCACTGAATTTTCCCCACAGCAGAATGCTGAAGGACATGTTCCAAATGTTACATGCTTATACATTTTTATATATTTATAAACTTCAGCTACAATGAGATGGCTCATTACTGCCTACAGAAATCGCTCTTCACTTGCCTTTTCTATATGATTCATAAAAAAAAGCTAAAAGCAAACTCAATGCAAAACCTACTCAAAACAAGGGTTTGAAAAAGTGGAGCCAGTGAGATAGCACAGGAGTAGGAACCATGCAATAAACTCAGTGGTTTCATCATGTAAACTGAGAGCAGAAAGCAGCAGATAAACCTATCTGACTTCTGTTGCCCAAATTAGAAGAAGGTGAATTTCAATCATCCAAAGATGCTTAGCCTACCTCTAAGTATTGAGTGTTGAACACTGATGAAACAACTGGGAGAAGCTTCTCCTCCAGCCAGCATTTAGAGTCCAGTGTGGCAACGATTTGCTGGGGAAGAATCGCTAAGATCAGCTAACTGGTTTTCAAGGATATATAAACATAACAAGTCCTACTCTGTCTCTGTCAGTGCAGTCTATCAGACAGCTAGAGTGTATGAAGACTGATAACTTTTCTCAGATTGTTAAATAATGATGCTGCTATGAACAGAAGCTACCATGAGTTGCTTAATTTCAAGAAGGCTTAGAAAGCAGAGAAGGACACATTCAAAATGCTTTTGCTCTGGTTAATGCAGTGTGAAAACATTATTAGATGCATTTTGCATGTGCAATTGTATTATAACTTCTCTTGCACAGGAACTGGTTGGTTTTTGGCTTTGTTTTTTTTTCAGAGAACCATTTACAATATCATGTCTGTACACATTCAGATCCATTCACAGAATCACAGACTCACAGAACAGTATAGGTTGGAAGGACCTCTGGAGATCATCTAGTCCAACCACCCTGCTGGACCAGGACCATCTAGAGAATATTTAATTTATTTAACTTGGCTCTGCATTCAGAGGGCAATAGATCACAGCTGTACAGCGTACTTCAAAATGTTCTTCCATTACTGCAGTCTTTACAACCACTTTAATTAACTACAGAGAAGTCTGGCACTTTATTATATCAAGAAGCGACACTACCTCGCCATCTTCTTTCCCTTCTTCTGCTCCAAAAGAAGTTTCCACTCTCAATTGTGAGGACACAGCTCAGAACTGGATATTCCTTCTATTCTGATCACCAAGCCTCAGTTTATGATGTCACATATCTCCTATGTATGCCTATTAAGGTGAAAACTAGATTTAAGTGGAATAAAGATTAACTTTGATATGTACTTTAGCAATCTTCAATAACCTGAACTGCCTCTCTCTGTAATGGGATGTTAGACACACTCAACGTAAATGATAATTCATAAGAAAAAAGTTGCTGTCAAAGCCATTCAAATCCATCTGTGCATTACTCAAGCTATTAAGATGTGCAACAAATTACTTCAGTGTGACATATCATTGCACACTGGACTGCTGTCATGTTCACATGAAAGATCCCGATGTTCCCATCTCAGATCCCAGCACTCTTGGCAAAATTAACTTCTGCCTCCACTTTTCTGTGCCTCAGTAAGGACTTGCTCTGACATAGCTCAAAAGTTAAAACAATCAAATGTCTTAATTATGTTAACATGACAGATACAGTGATGTGATATTGACAGTGATAAATACACTGACTGCAAGATGATCTCAGGATTAACAAATCCTGAGTAACATCCAACAAAATCAGAAATTCACACCTCTGCTGTGGCTCTCATATGAATGTTAATGAAGACAGCTGTGGGATTAATAACCCCTGGGTAACATCTGGCACAGCTGGAGATGCAAATCTTCGCAGTGGCTTTAACAGTAATGCAACATAAGTTCTGCTTTATATTGAAGGTGCAGTTCTCACTAAGAAATGTGTCTCCGTCTTGGGTGGAGGAGAAGCAGCACAGCCCACTGACTGTCTTCATCTCTGTCTTTTCCCCTAGTCTCAGCTGCTTCTACAGCTGGTGGTGGTGCTTGTCCTGGCCTATGCTGCACCCCCATGGCTGACCCTGGGTACCACTGTCAACAGTGCAAGTGCACTCTGATGCCAGGGATAGCATACCCCAGATATCTGTTTCATGGGTTTTCTTACTCCAGCTCACATTGTTCTTGCCTTCTAGGTGACATTTGACATGATCTGGGAGGAATATTGAGTAACATAGTTATATGTTAGCCTGGAGAAGAGGAGGCTCAGGGGTGACCTCATTGCTGTCAACAACTACCTGAAGGGACATTGTAGCCAGGTGGGGGCGGCCTCTTCTCCCAGGCAACCAGCAACAGAACAAGGGGACACAGTCTGAAGTTGTGCCGGGGAAAGTATAGGCTGGATGTTAGGAGGAAGTTCTTCACAGAGAGAGTGATTTGCCATTGGAATGGGCTGCCCAGGGAGGTGGTGGAGGCACCGTCCGTGGAGGTCTCCAAGAAAAGACTGGATGAGGCACTCGGTGCCATGGTCTAGTTGACTGGATAGGGCTTGGTGCTAGGTTGGAATGGATGATCTTGGAGGTCTCTTCCAACCTGGTTGATTCTATGATTCTGTATGTTTGGCATGTACTTGATTTTCCTCATTAGCATAATGAGAGGTGTCACCTTTAATACTAAAATTAATTATTTAGGCAAAGATGTTCATTTGGGAACCCTCAGCCTCAAGTGTGACTTTGAAGTTGGGTGCTTATGTTATTTGAGCCCTGCTTCATCAGTTTTAGCCAAATATGGGCCATCTTATCTTCCTAAGTCTCTCTCATTGACAGGCCAGCTTTGCAGATCTTCATTTAAAATAGCACCTGCTGACTGTAAATTACCTTGAAGTGTGGTAAATTGACTTGCCTTCCTGTACCACAGCCAGCTAGGTGGTTTCACAACACTTACAGATGATGATATCAAGGTATTTTGAAAATGGGTTATTTTCTTTGATTTCCCCCAAATTGGGACTAAACTAATTAAAAGAAAGCCAAGCAAACTACTTTCAGCCTTTAGGGACAGTTTAGAGTGCAAAATTAATATGGTGCATCTGCCAGACTTTCCATATGTAATTAATCCAGCCCATCATCACTACACTGTGTTGATTCCTTCATCAAAACCTTCAGTAACACTCTGTAACTTTCCTTCACAATAAAAGAGTGGACCATTCCAGCAGAAAAACCTACAAGTAAACACACATATATGGGGAAAGGGTAAACATTTTGCTGCCACACTTTTCACTGCTGGAAACCAAAGAATTCCATCAGTGTTTCTGAGTTTGTCTTCTGCAGCTGTGGAAAGCTAATATGCCCATCCTGTTTCACACTCATTGGCAAACATGAAAGTACTTGAAAACCAGAATCTCCCTCTTCAAAACTGCCTGTGGCTGGGAGGACAGAATACAGTAAATGGACAAGACACAACGGTTTACAAAAGCAAGACATTTCTATTCTGTCTACAACAATCACCGGCTGTGTTTCATCAGGTTTCATCAGTTAAAACACCACAGTTTCTTGTTTCTCTACTGAGAGGGTTCCCACTCCAATTTGCATGGTCAGACATCCTCTTATGAGTAACAGAGGTATGTGTCGGTAGCTAGGTAGTTCGAGGAGAACACGTACACAAGTCAAAAGAGGGGTTACCACCCAAACATAAAAAAAACTCTATAATTAGGGCTTTTTATTTTACTTTAGAAAGATTGTGCTCATTGTATTAAGAATGTTTCTCTGTCAAATTGCTTCTTCCTGATGTAGTTGGTGTGAATGGAATGGAGTCATTTTAGAGCTTTGAGCATGCTCAAATGATTTTACAGCTCCCATCATTTCATGTGTCAGAGGGAAATGCTACTGTGTAAATTGTCAACTCAGATGCTCCTTTGGTGTCATTCTCATAAACATGAGTTGAATAGTTCATGATCAACTGTGCAACTATGGCAATGCTGATAAAGCAGCAAGGTCAGGTTCATTCAAAAACAGAAGAAGCATTTGTGGAAAGTTTTACATTTGATTAAAGAATATAAAATTTGAGCTAAATAGGCATGGCTAGGAGCACTAGTTTTGAAACTATGCTGTATAATTCTGTGATTCAGAAATGTGAATTAGCTGGTGCTCAAGGCAATGAACTGTTGAAACGTTAATAAAGTTCTGTCTATTGCTGTCAATAAGCCCTGACAAATACTTCTTTCTCATGTGCTCTGTATGTCCATGCAATGACATCCAGCAGGACATGGGTACTAATGTAATGGGTTAAAAAGACTTTTTCCCTACAACACAGAAGGGAAAATTACACACATGAAAACCAACCAACCAACCAAACCAACCCACAAAAAAAAACCCCCAAAACCCACAACAACAAAAACAAAAACAAAAAAAACAAACAAACAAACAAACTCTGGATTGAGGCAAAAAATTGAGAGAAAAAGCTTTCCTGAGAAATCAGAGGATACAGTACACAACTAATTTAGCCTATCTGCAGAAAAAGAACAGTGAAATGCAAGAAATGTAAAGCAGAAACCAGCAAGCTAACCAAC
The DNA here is from genome assembly GCF_015220805.1 of Pogoniulus pusillus. NCBI lineage: Eukaryota > Metazoa > Chordata > Aves > Piciformes > Lybiidae > Pogoniulus > Pogoniulus pusillus. Next base: position 97,565,103 of record NC_087309.1, read on the forward strand.
TCTCACCTGTCCCACCACCATCCCTGCATCAAAAACAAACACTCAAAACTCAAAAGCAGCAACTGGAACGGGAAGCCTCACATGTTACAATCTGAACTTCGAGCCTCACAATACTTTGCTCAAGCCAGCACTTTCATTTTGAAGACCACTCACTGGATAAGGAATTGGCTGGATGGTCACACACAGAGAGTGGTGATCAACAGCACAATGTCCACTTGGAGACCAGTACCAAATGGCATCCCTCAGGAGTCAGTGCTGGTACCAGTGCTGTTTAACATCTTTGTCAGTGATATATACAGAGTGCAGCCTCAGCAAGTCTGCAGATGACACCAAGCTGTGTGGCACAGTTGACTTGCCAGAGGGCAAGGATGCCATCCAGAAGGACCTGCACAGGCTGGAGAGGTGGTCCCAGGACAACCTCATGAAATTCAACAGGGCCAAGTGTAAGGTCCTGCACCTCAGTCAGTGCAATCCCAAGCACAAATACAGGCTGGGTGGCAAATGCCTGGAGAGCAGCCCTGAGAAAAAGGACCTGGGGGTCTGAGTTGATGAAAAGCTCAACATGAGCTGGCAGTGTGCACATACAGCCCAGACAGCAACCATGTCCTGGGCTGAATCAAGAGAAGTGTGGCCAGCAGGGCAAGGGAGAGGATTCTGCCCCTTTACTTTGCTCTCATCAGACCCCACCTGGAGTACTGTGTACGGTTCTGGAGCCCCCAACACAAGAAGGACATCAAACTGTTGGAATGAGTCCAGAGGAGGGCCACAAGGATGATCAGAGGGCTGGACCACCTCTGCTATGAGGACAGGCTATGAGAGTTGGGGCTCTTCAGCCTGGAGAGACCTTATAGTAGCCTCCCAGTATCTGAAGGGGGACTACAAGAAGGCTGGGGAGGGACTATTTACAAGGTCTTGTAATGACAGGATGAGGAGTTATGGTATAGACTGGAAGACAGGAGATTCAAACTAGATGTTAGGAAAGGGTTCTTTACAGTGAAGGTGGTGAGATACTGGAACAGGTTGCCCAGGGAGGTTGTGGATGCTCCCTCCCTGGTGCTCAAGGCTAGGCTGGATGAGGCCTTGAGCAATCTGCTCCAGTGGGAAGTGTCCCTGTCTATAGCAGGGATCCTTTTCAACCTAAACCATTCTATGATTGCACATAGTTTTGAATAATAGCAGCCAGTTTCAACTCAACCCACAACAACTGACTGCAACTTCTTCCCAAATCTACCTTTATACATGACAAGAATTTTCATAACTGACACTTTCAGAAAGTGAGTAATTCATGATGACAAAAAGGACCATGAGGTTCAGATTTCAATTAACCTCTGTTTTGCATGTGACAATAAAGGCAAAATTCATCAAAACGCTGAATATATGGGAGTGGCAAAGCAATGAGGCACAACACTCATACATCCCTTCTATCAGTAATGTCATATTAACAGAATATTTTGTCACATAATAACTATCCAGGATGGGGAAAACAACTGTAATACAGAATAACTGTCTGAAAAATCTTCCTGAAAGTATGAGCTCAGATCTTTAACAGGTGCTGGCATGAATATTGCTCCTTAAAGCATCTCAGTACTAAAGAATGGAAAATCAGGTTTGCATATCTTAAACAAAAGAGTACCATGACAGTACATTTGAACCTACATTTAGTTTATTGTGTCTGCTGTTCGGCTTCACTTGTGATGTTTTAATTCTTTAAACCACTTCCATACTGAAATATGAAGTTCAACTAAGATCTCATTTAATTAATTTCAGCGCTGAGAAAGTCTGCTTCTCTTTGAACTTTTGATGCAATGTCAAGTAAATCTCCATCCAGCCCAAACTAAGTATCTGTTCAAAGCCAGCATAAATCACCAGAAACTGCACAGGAACTATTTGCATTTATGTGCTATACTACTGAGTTTGTGTTATAGTTATTGTGATCTTTCACAACATAGACTGCCCATCTGTTCTTGAAAAAGCTCTTACAGCTTAATGCAAAAGGTAGATCTATAAGCACTGAGCCAAAATTCTGAAAAATGCCAGAGAACAGACCTTAAACCAAAGGAAAATACACATAAAAAAAGAACTCACTATCATTCACTTCCATTTTACAAGAGCATTTCTCCTAAACCATGAGATCATAAAATATAATTAATTAGCATTTTTCTTGCTTCTTTTTAATCATTAATGTGGTTGTCTTAACAGCTCATCGAGATTTTTATCTTGTCTGATTATGACCAAAAAATTAAACTTTCAAGCTCTTAGATGCAAATCAAGTTTATTTTTTTTTCAAAACTCCAATATGTGTACAGTTTACTGTGTTTTCAGTTTTCAGATGAAATGCTTGGAAACTTCAGTTTGCTGCTATATGTGTATTCTTTTGTACACTGAATTTAAAGGCAAATTTCCAGCTTAGTTCAGCAAAGTACTAGAAAATCTCCTATCAACATAGAGACTCTATTAATAAAAAACACAGAAATATCTGCATGCTTTTATTTCATATACTGTCATAATACCAATAACCTATGTTAGATAAACAACCTCTTTATTATAAAGCTTCTCATAGCTGAAGCTACTAAAGCTTCAGCCTTTCCATAAAATCCATTTTTCCCTTTTGTATTTTTAAGTATTTATTTCATCTGTTAATACAGCACATGGACACAAAAATACTGAAAGCAATACAGTAATAGAAAACTAGTGTACCTTTGCATTTTCATTATCATAAATAAAAAAATGGGGAAAATATTTTAAGCGGCAGCATAGTAATAAAATGGGTGTCCTGATCACTACATAAACACTATCTACTGCAGTTAGAAAACAACAAATAGTGATTATTCTTTAGCTTCTTTATCTATAAACACTAATTAGCTCATATTTTGTTTGGTTGTAAAATCTCTCACTACTTTTTTTCCTTGCTTATTCATTTCACAAAAGCTTGGCTTTTGGTTTTATCCCTGTATTTTAAAAACTCACTGAACATTGATAGAAACAGTAATAAGATTATTGATCACAGAAATAAATAAAATCTTCCTAGATCAAATTATATGTACTTCAGTGCTTACAGCAAGGACTATTTTGGCAGGATTCTGGTTAAAGTGAAATGAATCCCAAAAATCACAGTTACTTTGGTGGGAACAAGTCTTTGCCTCAAGTGGCATCAGTATGTTTCAAGTTACATAAGACAAATAATCTTTAAAATAATTCATCTATAATGAAAGACTGCTAACAATGATTTAAGGAATAAAAAAGTATTTTGATGAAATTATAGATATTACCTCAAGTAATGTTACAGAAAAGTTCCTACTAACTACTTTCTGTAAAATAAATCATAACTGTGACATGTTTCATCGGCAAGTGACTGTTTATTACTAGAATTTACTACGACTTATTTGCAACACTCATCTCTGCCATTTTGTGTATGTTCTGTATCATTGCTCTTTAAGTTCTTATACTAGAAAAAAAGTACCTTCAAGGTCTTCTGTGCCAGAATGTGCACTTAATTTACAGACTAATATTTTTAGTACTAGGCTTTGGAAATAGGTTACTGGTAAATTTGTTCTAGATCACTGGTAATACCTTGATTTTTTTTCCCACAATGTGTTTATAATGAACTCAAAATAAATTTGTAAGGCAATCTAATGCTCACATCTCTGTGAACTTATTATGAATTAGTGTGAACTTACGTGAATTAGTAATACACAGCAGTGGATGACACTTTTAAAAGCAGACAGCGCAGATGTTTAGTTGCCAGCTTTTTGATGGATGGGAGTAATTAGCTCAGTATTGGGCACCTCAATATAAGGCGTATGTTGAGGTATTGGAGTGATTGCAGAAGAGGGCAATGAAGCTGGTGAAGAGTCTGGATAATAAATCTTATGAAGATCAACTGGGCACACTGCTTGCTCGTGTTCACTTGATGTCAATTACAATCCCCAGGTCCCTTTCAGCCAGGCAGCTTTCCAGTCACACTGCCCCAAGCCTGGAGCATTGCTTGGGGTTGCGGTGACCCAAATGGAGGATGTGGCATTTGACCTTGTTGAAGCTCATGCCCTCTCTACCCTCGTGGTAATCAACACTCCACATAACTTGGTGTCATCTGTGAACTTACTGATGACACACTTTATGTCATCATCAAGCCCATCAGTAAAGATGTTAAACAGAGGTGGTCCCAAAACTGAGCCCTGAGGGACACTACTTGTGACCAGCTGCCAGCTGCATTTAACCCCATTGACCACCACCCTTTGAGTCCTTTCATCCAGTCACTCTTTATCTATCAGAGCTGTGCTCATCCAAGCCATACACAGCCAGTTTGTCCACGAAAATTCTGTGGGGAACAGTGCTAAAGGCTTTTCAGAAGTCTAAGTAGACAATAGCCATAGCCTTTCCCTCATCCAACAGTCAGGTCATCTTGTCATAGAAGGAGATCATTTTTGTCATGCAGGACCTGCCCTTCATAAACCCATGCTGACTGAGTCTGATCTCCTACTTGCTCTCTATATGATGTGTGATGGTGCTTCAGATGACCTACTCCATGAACTTTCCCGATACCAAGGCCAGACTGACAGGTCTGGAGCTTCCCAGATCCTCCTTCCTTCCTTTCTTGTAGATAGGTGTCACATTTACTACCTTCCAGTCCATTGGCACCTCCCCACTTAGACAGGACTCCAGGTAAATAGTGGAGAGTGGCTTGGTGAGCACATCTGCCAGCTCCTGCAGCACCCTTGGGTGTAGCCCATCCGGCCCCGTAGACTTGTGTGGGTCTAACTGGCTTAGCACATCACTGACCACTGCCTCATTTATTGCAATGACCTCATTCTGATCCCATGAGGTGCTGAGGTGACTGAGAAGATCATCAGCATCCTGGCTGGGATCAGCAAGAGTGTGGACAGAAGGACAAGAGCAGGGATTGTTCCCATGTGCTGGACACTGGTGAGGCTGCTCTTTGACTCCTGGGTTCAGTTTTGTGCCTTCACTCCACCAGCCACAGAATGAAGATAAGAGACCCCAAGTGCCCTGCTAAAGCAGGTACACCCAGGTCGGGTTGCACAGGACCATGTCTAGGCAACTTTTGAAAGTCTGGCTTAGACAGCCAAGGCAGTCAGGATGCAAGCTCACAGCACCAGCGGTGAGCTGGGCAGGGAAATCTCAGTCTGGGCAGCTGGGGGGGCTTCCTTCCTCAAGGGCTCTGGGCATGTCTTCCAGCTGTGCTCAGGCCAGCCCTTGCCCATGGCCTCTCTTTATTTTCTAGCATGCCAGTTGCTGCTGCAGCCCCAGGAGAGGGAGTAGGTAGACATCCCCAGCTCCTCCCAGCGTACTGCAGCAGAAGCAGGGCATGGCCATGGAGCTGGACATCTGCTGCCAAGTCTGCCTGAAGAGCTGTCAGGATGCCACATGGCCACCATGGCATGGCAGCTGATGGAGATGCCTGTGCAGCACCGCCACAGGGACCTTCTCTCCCATCACTTGCAGGCACAGCATGCAAGAAACTTTGGCCTTGAGCATGGTCTGCCTGGGAAGCCTTTAGAAATGGCTGTGCAAGCCTTGCTGTGAACACAGTTGGTGGGCTTTAGGTGTCTGGGGTGTGGAAGGATTCATCTGAGCTGATGTGTCTCAAATCCTACAGCTTGGTGATGTGACAGAGTCAGGGAGCTTCATGCAGGGAAACCACAGCCTCTAAGAGGCTGGGCACGGAGAGGCTTGCACCTGCCAAAGGAGGATCTTGCACCTCTCCACTGGCCCCCTGCATGCTTGTTGCATAAGGGGGGTGCTCAAGTCAGGAAGAGATGAATCCCCTCGCTTTCCACACAAGGCATCAGAGATCAGAGAGGCTTGGTGCAGCTGCACTTATCTCTTCATGGGGTCACCACTTGAGACAGGTTGTTACAGGTCCAACAGCAGGCACCCTGACAGCCCAGTCTGGCCGCAGGTCTGGGTCACTGCACTAAGCAGGAGAAGAGGAAGGCCAGGGCCAGCCCTGGACCAAATCAAACTTCCTTCTTGATGGCACAGTGTCTGTTCTAGATCTGGATGCTTGTCAACAGTGAGGAGCTTTCCTATTTCCAATATCTGTGCTTCCAACAGTGCCCACATGAGAATGTCCCAAGGCTGGATCAGCTCCTGCAAATGGGAAGCTCCTGCCTGCTCCAAATGCTTCCCAAAACTACTCAGTGCAAAGGTGGAGACATTCTGCTTGGTCTAAGTGTCCCTGAGATTCCCATGGCCACTAGCACTGGACTGAGATGCCCTCAGGGTAATGCTGAGAGAGCAGCAAAGCTGCAGGCCCAACCTGGCCAGCAAGCATTAAACATCCTGTGTCAAGTGTCCAGCTGGCATGTACAGGGCATTTCAGAGCCGTGGACCAGGCTACCACACACCTCCAACTGAAGCAGACTGCAGAAGCAACAGAGCCCACAGGCTGTTCGAGATGTTCTCCAGTCTCATGACTCCAAAGAAACGGACTCCAAAGAGAAGAGCTTCATGTGGAGAGGTGGCCCACATTTCACTGCTAAATGGGAAGTGCCCACCCCCAGCAGGAGTCACAGCAACATTCAATATGCAAAGTGTCAAGAAGCATCTCCTCAAAGTTCCACCTTGTGGAATATTCATTAAACGAGAGAGGTATCACCTGTTCTCCCCTAAATGCCACTGTGAGCTGATTTTGCTTGCTGGCTGCTTTTTAAAACAAATCCCAGACTTGTCTTAGGGAAAACCCCATGGTTTCTTCCATTCCCCATGGAAATGGGGAATAGAAACTCATCCTGCCTAGACCATGCTTTTGCCAAGAAAGGTTGTTCCAGGTGATCCCTGGGGTCTCTGCTAACCTGGGATTCTCTATCCTGTGGAGCATCTACACAGAGACCCTCCAATAATGCTCATAGAATCACAGAATGCTTTGGGTGAGAAAGGATCTCTCTCAGCCTCTCCCATAGAGGCGGTGTCCATCACCTTCATGGCTCTCCTCAGGACCCACTCCAACACTCTGATGTCCTTCTTATGTGGGACTACAGAACTGGAGGCAGTGCTGCAAGTGAGGTCTTAGCAGAGCAGAGCAGAAAAGCACAATTCCCTTCCTCTCCTGCTGCTCTCTCTGCTTTGGGTGTAGCCCAGCACACAGCTGGGCTGCCAGCAACCACCGCTAGCTCATGGGGAGTTTGTCATCAACAGATACCCCCACAAGTCCTTCTCCTCAAGACTGCTCTCAAGCCACTCCTCACTTGGCTGCTGTTAGTGCTTGGCCAAAGTCCCTACCCTGGTGTAGGCGCCCTGACCCTCAATTGATGGTGTCCCCAGACTTCTCTTTTGGCCTGGTGCCCATGCAGATGACTTTGTGTGTCTCAGCTGACCTCAGGCACCAGTCTTTTGGCAATTCAATAGAAGCCTTTCTGTTTAGGGACCCAAAAGTGATGGCAGAGCTGGGACGTCTCTGCTGTGAGAGCTGGTGGTGTTCAGCGTGGAGAAGAGAAGTCTCCAGAAAGACCTGCCCATAGCCCTGCAGTGCTAAAAGAGGCCCAGAAAAGGACCCACCCATTTAACTTCTGCAACAAAGCCACAACCCATTTCCAAGGCAACAGGAGCAGGACAGTGAGAGATGCCTCCACAGCTCACAAACACCTTTCCCTAGCCCTCCCTTCTCCCCTGGCTCAGCTCCGCTACTTCTTTGCTGCACCTTCTCACACTGAGCCATGCAGGAAGATGGGAAATGGGCTCGTGCTCAGTTCACACGTTGCCTCTGCTGCCCCTTCCTCCTCAGCACAAGAACTTCTTACATTCTTCCCCAGGTCCAGCCTGGTCTCCATCCCACAAGGCACAGTCTTCCATGAGGAGCTGCAGCTCTTTACAGATGCCCCAGCATGAGTCCTTCCACAGGGTGCACATGCTCAGAAATAGCCTTGGGTCCCTTTGGTGAGATGTAGTCCTGGCAGCTACAGACTGCTGCAGTGTGGGCATCCCTTGGAGTCCTGGCCTTCCACGCCACACCATGGTCTTCAGCACAGGCTGTGGGTGAGATTCTGCTCCCCTGTTAATCTCTGTGGGCTGCAGGTGGTCAGACTGCTGGCTAGCCATGGAGCTTGGTGTCTTCGGAGCTGTTCATCTCACATCCCTCTCCTCCAGAACTTTGTCAGTCCCATGGACACTGACATTGAGGGCACCCTCGGCAAGCCAGCTGATGACGGCAAGCTGTGTGATGCACTAGACTCACTTGAGGACAGAGGTCCCTCCAGAAGGCTTGTGACAGGCTGGGGAAATGGGCCAGTGACAGCTGCACGATGTTCAACAGCTGAAAGTGAGAGGTCTTGCATGTCGGTTAGGCCAACCCCAGGCACAAACATAGGCTGGGCAAGGAGTTACATAGAGCAGCCTTGGCAAAAAGGACTTGGGGGTATCAGCTGATGACAACTCAACAGCAGCCAGCAGTGCCCTCATGCAGGCCAGAAGGCAGCTGTGTGCTGAGCTGCATCCAGAGCAGTGAGAGCAGGGAAGGGATTCTGACTCTGCTCTGCTCTACTCTGCTGAGACCCCACCTGGTGCCCCCAGCATTTACAGGGACATAAAAGTACTGGATCAGGTCCAGGGGAGGGCCCAGAAGATGATCAGAGGGCTGCAGTACTTTGCCTTTGTGGACAGGCTGAAAGAGCTGAGGCTCTTGAGTGTGGAGAAGAGAAGGCTCCAGGGAGAGCTTAGAGCTGCCTTCCAGTACCTGAATTCAGCTATAAGAAAGCTGGAGAAGGACTTTTGAGGGGGGCTTGTTGTGACAGGACAAGAGTGGATGGACTGAACTTGAAGAGCGAAGATTTAGACTGGAGATCAGGAAGAAATTCTTTACAGCGTGGGTGGTCAGAAGCTGGAACAGGACCCCCAGGGACCTTAGCGCTGCCTTCCAGTATCTGAAAGAAACCTTTGTGAAGGGCAGAGGACGTTTCATAAGGGTGTCTAGAGACAGGGCAGGGGACAATGGTTTTGGGGTGAGGAAGAGTGGGTTTGGACTGGATCTTACAAAGATCAGCACAAGGGACATGGTTGCCAAGGGATGTTGTACATGATTCCTCCCTGGAGATGTTCAAGGCCATGCAGGATGAGGCCCTGGGCAGCCAGGTCTACTTAGAGCTGTCCCCGCCCATGGCAGGGAGGTTGCAGTAGATGGTCTCTAAGGTCCCTGCACCCTAACCCAAAGGTCCTGTTGGCTGCTGCTTGTGTGCATCCTTGTTCCCGCACAGTGGTCTGACAGGGACACAGGTTCAGCTGCTTCTGCATTGTCTGAACTACTCCTGGAAGTCCAACAAGACCAAATGCAGCATCCTGCACCTGGGTCAGGGCAATCCCAAGCACAAAAGAAGGCTGGGTGAGGAGGTACATAGAGCAGACTTGAGGAGAAGGGCTCAGGACTGAGGACAGCTCAACAGCAGCCAGCAACGGTTGTTGGCAGCCCAGAAGGGAGCTGTGTGCTGGGCTGCACCCAAAGCAGTGAGAGCAGCAGGACAGGGAGAGGATTCTGCTCTACTCTACTCTGCTGAGACCTCATCTGAAGCACTGTGCCCAGTTCTGGTGACCACAGCATAACAGGAACACAGAGGTGCTGGAGCAGGTTCAGAGCAGGGCCAAGAAGGCTCCAGGCAGACCTTAGAGCAGCTTTTGTATACCTGAAGGGGGCTACAAGAAAGCTGGGGAAGGACTTTTGACAGGGGCTTGTGGCCTGGCGAGGGCGGAGAGACTGAATTTAGATAGTGGAGATTTCGACTGGAGATGAGGAAGAAATGCTTTACAGTGGGGGTGGTCAGAAACTGGAACAGGTTGCCCAAGCAGGCTGTGGATTGCCCATCGTTGGAGGTGTCTGTGGCCAGCTTGGATGAGACCTTGAGCGCTCTGGTCTAGTGGATGTGTCTCTGCACATGGGGGTTGGAACTTTCAAGGTCCCTTCCAACCCAACCGACCCCACGGCTCCACGAATCCGTTCAGCAAGAGGTTATGGAGCATGAGCACTTGTGGTGAGTGTCTGGGACAGAGGAGAGCTGCCCAGGCCCTCCGTGCTTAGGCGCGCAGGGGCCCGGGCAGCTGCGCTGATGTCACAAGCACACCTCGCAGCGCTCTGCGGTGATGCCACAGCCCTGCCGCCTCAGGAGCAGGACCTGACGCCTCGGCGATCGCAGCGCTCTCCCGGTGCGCAGAGCACTCTCCCGCGCCTGCTCTTGCCAGAAGATCCTCTCGGGTAGCTGCCCAGGCAGTCGCTGCGTGGTGCTGCAGAGATGGCAGTGCGGTTCCTTGCTGGCATTGCCTTCCTCTTGGAGTGGGCCACTGCCGCCGGTTCTTTCCTGGACAAGCCCTGGCTGATGGCAGGGCTGTTGGCAAGTGAGTAGAGGCTGTTAGTAGAGAGAGCAGCGAATGTGCCTGCTGTGTGTCTGTGCTCTCGCAGCCTTCCTCAGTGGCCCAGCCGGCTCTTAAACAAGATCACCGCCGAGACACCTCTGGTTTGCTGGAGCTCCTGGCTACAGCAGTGCCAGGGCTAAGGGGCACTGTGGGGAAGCTTTCACGGGGAAACACTGCCAGCAGCTCGAGAGACAGGAGAGTGACAAAGCTGCTTTAGGAGCTCCTGTGCAGAGCGGGAAGCATTTTCTTGAGCAAGTTTCTACTTCTTTGACTTGCTGGCACAGCAGGGCAGAAACTAAACAGCAGAACTGTGCCAAAAGAACAACCTGGTAGAGCATTGTCCTGTTGCCATGAGTGCCAGTGCTGCTGGAGGGCTGCTGCGAAAGAAAGACGCCAGCCCTTTGGGTGTGCTTGCTCTGTGGGGCTGCCCACAGCAGAGGCTGCCGACGCCTCTGATGCCTGTTCCCTTGCTCCCTGCAGATCAGATCAGCCGTGGATTCAGGGCAGCCCATCCCTCGGTGAGTGAGGAAGTCTCCTTTGCTGCTTCTAGAGGGGTGGAGGAGCGTGGAGCGTGCCGTGAGGTGCGCTTGGAATGTCTGTCCTGCCATTCCCTGCTCTGGCCAGAGCAGCAGCCCCTTTCTGCACTTGCCTTTCACAGCTGGGTGCTGCACCTGACTCTCAGCCCAGCTACAAGCTTCTGTGTGTAGGCAGCTCTCTGACAGTGCGCTCCAGTCCAGGTGGGCAAGGGCAGAGCTGGTAACCAGCTGCTACAGGTGGGGAAGGCACAAAGCCAGAGCAGGTAACCAGCTGCCAGGGGTGGCTGTCTGTGATGTGCTGCAAAGTGAGACCGACTGAAGGCTGGGGTGATTTAGTTGTCTTTAGCCACACTGAAAAACACCAAATGGATTCACACGACAGGGTGGTGACAGCCACTCATGCTCCTGTCTGTCCACAGGACTCGGGGCCAGGAGCAGAGAATGCTGGAGTTGCTGCTGGCTCCGACGAAGAGGAGAAGGGCTTTGGAGAGAGGCCATACAGCTCTCACCAACATCAATCTCTCAGGCTGCACAAACCCGAAAGTGTAAAATCAGTAAGTGCCAGCCTTGGTCAGCACTGGATTTGGTGTCTTTCAGGGGCATGCTTCTGATCAGACAGCCCTTGGCTGAAGACTCCCAAGGCTACAGTCCTGCCATGACCTGAGCCAACTGCACCTTAGAGCTGAGGCTTGCAGGACTTTAGCCATGCCTAGACTGGTTTCTGATGGCTAAGCAGACTGAAGTGGTGTGTAGTGATTGCAGCTCCCAAGTGGTGACTGTCACCTGTGCTCCTGTCTGTCCACAGGAGACACCACCAGGATCAGGATGCCTGCTAGATGGATTGGCCTCTGCTGACGAGGATGACGATGGAGCAGGTGGCTATGACTATGAGGACTATGGCAGAGAGGAGCCTGCCAATGACACACCTGAAAGAGTCAAGGATGTCGAGGCTGAGGATGGCGAAAACTGGGATGATGACTATGAGCCCCTGCCTGTTGTGGTCCCACCATCTGAAGAGAGAAAATCAGTAAGTCCCAGCTCTGGTCAGCACCGTGTTTGGTGTCATGCGCAGTGAGAGGTTTCTGATCAGGCAGCTCCTGGATGAAGTCTCTCAGGGCTAATGTCCTGCCATGACCTAGTGCTTCACCAAAGCCACTGACAGCAGCACAATCTGTTGGCTATGTCCCGTAGCCATGAGTCCTCTCGGAGTCCTGGGACAGGGAGTGTGAATTCATCACAGTCCCAGGAAAAAGGTGGCTGTGTGTCTTTGAGTGTTGCTGGTGAGAAAGGGAACAGCTTTGCCCAAAGCATCCCTGCAGCCTATCAGTGCAGAGAGTCGCAGTCCCACACAGGTGGCCATTGTGCCCCTGCCATTGTGCAGCCTGCCACTGTGCCTCTGCAGTCTGGGACAGGGACAGCAAACCCACACAGCTCTAGAGCCCTGCATGCGGCAGACTGGATCTTGCTGAGGGTCTGCCCTCCAAGTGCCATTCTGGTGCAAGACTGCAAGCCTCCTTTCTGACCCTAAACCATTTCTCGTCACAGGTGTGGGCATCCTACAGCGAGAGGTGCAGGCAGCAGCAGCCAGATGAGGCCTCCCTGGACAAGCTTGGTATGTGTCCTGTACTCCTGTCTGAGACAGCACTGCACTTTGCGCATGCCTCAGGACGACCCCCGCCCAATGTTCATCCTCAGCTGAGTGCCAGCAGTCACTCACAGCTTCCTACACAAGCTGAGAGCGTCCTTGGAGGCAGCCAGAGCATTCTGGGGCTTGCTGCTGCCTCTGAGGGCAGCTGTGCCTGGGCTGGGTGTGCCTGAGCTTCCTTCTGCAGCCAAGGCAAAAGCAGAGATAGTTTCTGCTTGAGTACAAGGCTGTGAGCTGCTCTGCTGCATCTTCAAGGAAGCCTCTCGAATTTTCTGTCTTCCAGGGAGCATTGTGAGCACGGGAGAGCCTGAGAGTAAATATGCTGAAGCCGAAAAGCTTGGCCAAGGGTAAGTCCAACCACAGACATCTTCGAGGCACCTGTAAATGCCAGAGGACACTTGGAGCCACTGCAGGCAGCAGAGCTCTCGTGTCTGGGCTACCTTTTGCTCACAGGCACTAACCCCCTTCTCCTTTCTTTGCTGCTCTTGTGCTTCCAGGAGCTATGGAGCTGTTTATCGTGCTGTTGAGATGGCCACAGAACGAGAGGTGAGTGCCAGGAGTGCCAGCAGCTTCTGCAGCTCTTCATTGCCTTCCCCAGGACTGCAAACTGGGGATGAGGCTTTCAGGTCACCCTCATCCCTTTCCTCTGGAAGTAGCACCAGAAGGCAAAATCCATCCTCTGCTCTCTTCAGCTGCTCAGTGAAAGCTCTGTCGGAGCAAGGGGGTTTCTTTGCTGCAGTAACTCCACATGCCTTGTGTCCTGTGAGTAGCACCCGAGGCAGCAGAGAAAGGGGAGATTGTCATGCATGAGGCTGAGCTCCTGAGTCCCGGAAGGAGAGAGCTGGGCACAGCTTGCCTATGGCCCCACGCAAACACTCACAGTGACTCCATGCTGGTTTTGTGCAGCAGCCTGCTGAAGCTCATGGGTTTCAATGTCACTGCAGGTGGCCATCAAGCACATCCGTGTGGCTCCAGAGGACGAGGAGTATGTGGTGAATGAAATCCTCGTGATGCGGGACCATAAGAGCCCAAACATTGTCAGCTACCTGGACAGGTGAGTGCCTCTGTTCTTACCAGCTGAGGGAGCCTCTGCAGAGTGCCAGCCAGAGGTACTCCCTGGCAGAGAAGTGACCTCTCGAACACTGCTCTACTCTGCCACTGTTTTCCTTTCAGCTATCTGGTGGGTGCTGAGCTATGGCTGGTCCTGGAATATCTGGCTGGAGGCTCCCTGGGGGATGTGGTTAAGGCAACCCAGATGAATGAAGAACAAACAGCAGTGGTTTGCAGGGAGGTAAGAGATGCCACCTGTGGTTCCAGACATTGGGATAGGGTGGTCCTTCTGCACAGGTGGGTAGAAGAGGAGAGATGGCATCTTCAGAGGCAATAGGGCTTTTCTGTTTTGGCCAGCCAGAGTTTGCCATAGGGAAGGAGGCAGCACAGCCAGTGCAGCAGCAGCCACTCTGCCTGTGCTTTCGGGGGATACTCTGCACCAAAGGACAGAGTGGGCCTTCCTGTGGAAGGTCATTCCTTTGCTAGCACTACAGCAGCAAGCTATGCCTCTGGAGAGCACAAGACTCTGACATTGCTCACAGTCCCTCTAGAAGTGAAATCTCCTAGCGCCCTTTGCTAGCTCCTGGGATGAACTCAGGCCATGGATTTTTTACCCTCCTGTTTCTGTCTTATCCCTCAGTGTCTGCAAGGTCTGGATTGCCTTCATTCCAACAACATCATCCACAGGGATATCAAAGGCTGTAACATCCTGCTTGGGATGGACGGGTCTGTGAAACTGGGTAAGAAACCTTGGTCAGGGGTTACCTTCCCAGCATGTGGTGTGGGACTGCTTCTGACCGACTGCCAGGTAGCCAGAAGTGATGGCTGTGGCAGTGCCTGGAGCACTGCTGCCAGCTGAGAGTGCAATTCCAGCATGCAGAGGAGGACAGGAAAGGAAACAAGCGTGGAGAGTGGCTGTGGCTTGGGCAGCTCCTGCCACAGCGAGGGAGTGACAAGAGTTCAGGTGTAGCAAGGCCACTGCATGGAGCTGGAGGCCTTTGTAAAGAGATGGGTTCAGCAGGGCTTTGGCTGCTGTGCTGATAACCACTGCATGGCCACTTCTGCAGGCAGACCCAAGCGGATGGCCCTAGCAAGCCTGGGTGCAGAGGGTGTCTCTTTGGCTTGCTGTCCCCATTCCTCCTGGCTTTAACAAGGCTTGGTCTTCTTCTCAGCTGATTTTGGCGTCTGCGCTCTGCTCACCCCTGAGCAGAGCAAGAGGACCAGCTACGCTGGAACTCCACACTGGATGGCTCCAGAGATCCTGAAGGAAGAGCCCTATGGTGCCAAGGTGGACATCTGGTCCCTTGGCATCACGGCAGTGGAGATGGCCGAAGGAGAGCCTCCCTTTGCCAGCGAAAGTGACAACAGGGTAAGGGGCACAGCAGTAGATACTGTTGTACAACTGGAGCAGCTTTGCTGTGGGGAAGTCAAAGATGCTGGTGCTGGTGACTCCCTGGGTCAGCCAATGCAGTCAGCATCAAGGCAAGATGCTTTTGACACTGGAATAGCTGTGGCTGCAGCAGGGTGGAGTATTTGTTGGTCCAAAAACGTCATCTCTATGCCTCTGCCAGGGAAGAAGCTGCCCTTGAGACTGGGCCTGAAAGAACTGACAGGGGTCTGGAGGAACATTTGTGGATCTGAAAGAAGCAGATGAAGTCTTGTGCTTCCTTTTCATCTAGGTGTGTGATCTGCTAGCTGCTGGTGAGACACCAAAGCTGCAGAACCCTGAGGAGCTCTCTGCTGCCCTTCTCAGCTTCCTTCAGTGCTGCCTGGAGGTGGATGTGGACAGGCGCTGGTCTGCCAGGGACCTGCTGCAGGTAAACTGCAAAGCAGCTGCAAGTGCAGGGAAGGGTTTCCTCAGCAGCAACACTTGAAGGCATCTATGGACCCTCAGGTGCAATGATGCCAGGCAGGCCCTGCTCCCATGCAAGCCAGAGCTGAGCACCTCAGCACTTCATCATGTATCTGCCTGCTCTTGTCTTGCTGCTGAAACTCTGCACCTCAGCAGCCTTCGGAGCAGTCCTGGGCCTGGATCCTACAGGGATAAACATGTCCTAGAGCTGTTGAGGTGCCCTGAGCAATGGCTGATGCTCCTCAGCCTTTGTGACAGCTAAAGTAGCCCATGGCTTTAGGGAGCAGGAACCAAGGCAGGGTTTTGAGCTTCCTGGAAGCTACACGGTCCTGGCACAGCAGCAGCATTCCCAGAGGTCTGGCAGGGCCAAAGTCCCAGCCAGCTGAGAACACCTTGAGAAATGGATCGGCAGCACCATGGGCCATGCCCAGCTGTGGTAGCAAGGGACTGGGCAGGGAGACACAGGGGCAGGTGGTGCCCTCAGTTCTCTTTGTGCTTATGGCTGGGAAGCAGGGGAGCACTGCCTGAGCCTGTGAGCCCCTGAGTTTGGACAGAAATGGTTCATTTGTGTTTCTTCTTCTGCACAGCACCCATTTGTGACATCAGCGGGGCCAGTCTCCAGCCTGATCCCGCTGATCACTGCAGCCAAGGAAGCCAGGAACAGCGGCCATTAGTGCCTGAGGCCGGGTCCTGCTGTGACATCTGGGAGCAGGACTCAGGAGAACAACTCGGCACAGCCTTGGCTCTGGTGCTGCAGCACGGAGGGACAGCTCACAGACCCGTCCTCACAGTCTTGGCCTCTCCAACATAAATAGGATTGTTAGTGTTCCCTAGGAATAGATAGGATCATTAGTGTTCTGTAGGAGTAAATAGGATAAGTTGTGTTTTGTAGGAATAGATAGGGTAAGTTGTGTTCTTTAGGAATAAATAGGATTAGTTCTGTTCTGTAGGAGTAAGTAGGACAAGTTGTGTTCTGTAGAAATAAATAGGAGAAGTTGTGTTCTGTAGGAATAGATAGGATAAGTTGTTGGAATAAGTAGGATAATTTGTTGTCTAGGGGAATGAGACTACTCATATGAAAGGGGGATAGATTTATGAAGCATTTCACACATAGGACACAGACAGGACTGTTGCACTTTGGGTTCACCCATGGGTGCTATAACAACCGATTCACCTTCAGGGAAGGAAGAGTTGGTCTGTCAAGCATTACAGGAGTTACACCTGTACAAATCAATGGGCCTGGATGCTGTCCACTTGAGGATACTAATAGATCTGGCTGATGTCCTTGTGAGGCCACATTCCATAATCCAGAAGTCATGGTGATCAGGAGACATCCCTGTACACTGGAATAAGGCTAATGTCACCCTCATCTATAAGAAGGGTTCCAAGGAGGATCCAGGTAATTGTAGATCCACTAACCCCACTTTGATCCGTGGGAAAGTTACAGAATGAATCCTCCTGGAGAGTGTCACAAGTCAGTTGAAGCTCAAAACTGGAAAGAGCAAACAGAAATTCACCAGGGGCAATCTGTGCCTGACAAAACCAACCAGCTTCCACGACTAAGTAGCTTGCTTCATCAATACAGAGAGAGAGGCTGACATTTTCTACCTGGATTTCTCCAAGGCTTTTGACATGGTCCCTCCAACATCCTCCTAGAAAAATTGATATATTATGGCCTAGATAGGTGGTCTGTGTGGTAAGGAACTATCTCACAGACTATACTCAGAGGGTGGTAGTCAATAATTATTTCTCAACCTGGAAGTCATACACAAGTGTAGTGGGCCCGGTGTTGTTTAATATCTTCATACATGATCTGAATGTTGGAATCAAGAACACCCTGATGAAGTTTGCAGACAACACCAAAATGAGTGAGGAAGTTGACACTTCAGAAGAGAGAGCTACCCTCCAAGACAGCCTGGAAAGGCTGAAGGAATGAGCTGGCAAGAAGCTTGTGAAGTTCCATGGGTACAAATATAGAGTCTTGGACCTGCGAATGCATAACCCAGGAGTGCAGCTCAGACTGCGATCCACCTGGATGGAGAGCATCCCTGTGGAAAGGGGCCCTAGGGATCTTGGTGGATAGCAAGTTTAGCATGAGTGAACAGTGTGCTGCAGTGACAGAGAAGGACAACAGAGTGCTGAGTTGCATCAAAAAGGGCATTACCAGCAAAGATAAAGAAGTCATTGGCTCACTCTTCCCAGTGCTTGTCAGGCCCCACCTGCAGCACTGGGAGCAGTTTTGGTCCCTGCTGTGGAAAAAAGATGCAGACAGGCTGCAAAGCATCCAGAGAAGGGCCATGAGAATGCTCAGAGGACTGGAAGAGCTGCTGTCTGAGGAAAGGCTGAGAGATCTGGGTTTGCTCAGCTTTGAGAAGAGAAGGCTTAGGGGAGACCTGACTACCTTGTGCCAATACATGGAGGGTGACTACCAGGACAATGAAGACTCCATTTTTACAAAGACTCACAAGGAGAAGACAAGGAGTAATGAATACAAGTTTCTGCTGGAGAGAATCTTACTGGAATCCAGAAGAAACCTTTTCACCATAAGGCCAATTAGACATTGGAATCATCTCCCAAGAAAAGTAGTGGATTCCACTGCACTGGTCAGTTTTAAGACTGAACTTGACAGGGTACTGGCCCATCTCATTTAAAATACACTGCCTTCTAGAGAGGTTGGAGCATGTGACCCTTTCAACCTGGAGTTCTGTGATTCCGTGATTCTGTGCCTTGTGTTATGTACATTTAAAGGCAAATAACAAAAACTTTTTCTGCCATACACATGGTTCAGTGATTTTCAGTTTTCTCCACTTTCCTTATGTACTGATGACAACTTAACCAGTGATCAGGGTGCATGTACAGTGAATAATGGGGCTCTTTGAATGGAATCTCCCCAGCCTAACTGATGATAGGAAAGGATACAGCACGAACACATTACAGGGGTACCAGAACCCAGTTTTCATTAGTTGATATACAATAAGAATAAATAACTGGCCTATTGTAATTAAAGAAGTGCCAAGGTCAAAGTGTCTGAACGACAGTGCAAAAAATTAATATACATGTACACAGAGCCTGTATGAATTCATCCCTGAACTACCAAGTGCTATTTTCCAAAAAACTGAAAATGCAGACATCCACAGAGAACACAGAGGAAAAAAAATCATCGAACAATCAGCCCTCTGAAGTAGCTGTATCCAATTATTCTACATACAGAATCATCTTCCTTACCACAGCGTAAAAGTCTCAACAGTATTCTCGCAAAGCAGATACGGCTCTCAAATTAACAGATGTGGTGTTTCACAGGCAAATCAGAAAAGCAAATATTTTCTTACTGAAATGCACATTTGAAAATAAATTTTAGCTCTGAATCTTGTAAATGCCTTTCTAAAGGATCAAACAGAGAGAGAAAAAAAAGAAAGGTATTTTTCTATTTGGCAGGAAACAGAGAGATCTTAATTTGTAATTGTAATGTAATTTACAACAATTTCTTCTATTAAATGTTTCTTCTATATATAAAATAGCACAAATTTGGACTTATGAAGAAAGAAAATGTCTGTCTTTCCCTATAAATTTAAAAAAAAAAATAAATCCATAAATTCATTCTCTATTTTTAAACTAATCAGAAGACCACAAGACCATCCCTAGACATTTCAGACCACCACAGACCATGGAAGGTCTCCAGTTCAACCCTCTGCCCAGACCAGGTTGCTCAGGTTTTATAATGTGGAGGTTGGAAACCTTGTAAGCAAGGAGATGGTACCACTTCTCTGGTCATTGAACCAATAATTTGCCCACACCCAAAAACTTTTTCTTATTTTCAGCCTCTCTGGCCCTACTTACCTGACTGCTGGACAGAACCTAGGACGTTCTACCCAGAGCTGTTTCTAGGCCCACCATCATCACTACCAGGACTTTGTCTGCTTAGAGCAGAGCTGCACAGTGCTCCTGCTCCAGGGGCAATGGAGATATTGTCAAATTCTTCCTGCTGCCAGTCACAGTGAATGACAAGCCATGTTCTCACACCTATAGGTCACTTCCTCTCCCTGGAGAGGAGAGTGGCCCAAGAAAGCTGGTTGGTATTTAAGGATTACCTCTCCCAAGCCCAGGAGCAATGAATCTCAACAAAGAGGAAGATGGGCAAGAATTCCAGGAAGCCTGTAGGGATGAAGAGTGAGATCCTGGACATTGTCACCTGCAAAAAAGAAGAGTATAGAGAGTGAAAACAGGATGGGTAAATTGGGATGAATGCAAAGAAGTTGTCCAAGCAGCCACAGATCAGGTTAGGAAAGCTAAGATCCAAGTAGAATTGCATCTGGCCACGGACATCAAGAGTAACAAGATAAAAAATACACGGACATCAGTGACAGAAGAAAAAAAGAGGCAAAATGTAGGTTGTCTGCATAAGGAAACAAGGGACCTGGGCACACAAGATACAGAGGCATTTGGTGGCAACCAACATAGCTTTCACCAATGACAAATCCTGCCTGACAATATTTGTCCCTTTTTTTGATGGAGTTGTGCAAAGCAATCAACACTGTCCCTCATGACATCCTGGTGTCTAAATTGGAAGGACACAGATTTGATGGATAGACCACAGAGTAGATAAGGAATTGGCTGCACTCACACAGTTGTGAACAATGGCTTAGTATCCAAACAGAGACCTGTGATGAATGCAGTTCCTCAAGGATCAGTACGAGGACTGGTGTTAAATATCTTGGGTGGTGACATGGACAGACGGATTGAGTATATCTTCAGCAGGTTTGTGGACAAAACCAAGCTGTGTCCAGTTGACACACATGAGGGAAGGGTTGCCATATGGATGGACCTTGACAGGCTGGAGAGGTGGACCCATGCCAACCTCATGAAGTTCAGCAAGGAAAAGGGCAAGGTCCTGTATCTGTGTCAGAGCAAACCTAATCACAAATGCAGGCTGGGTGACAAGTGGGTTGAGAGAAGCCCTGCAGAAAAAGACTTGGGTATACTGGCTGCTGAGGCACTTGACATGAGGCAGCAGTGTGTGCACTGGCAGCACAAAAAGCCAGCTGTGTCCTGGGCTGCATGACCAACAGATCAAGGAAGGCGATTTTGCCACTGCTCTCTTTTAGTGAGATCCTATGTGGAATACTGCATCCAGCTCTGGAGTCCTGTCATAGGTTGAATTTTAGTCTGCTGCTATTCATACCATCCTGCCTCATGCCAGCTTCAAAATGAAAGTGCTGACCAGAGCAAAGAGCTATGGGTCTTGAAGTTTTTGTAACATGGGAGACTTCTTGTTCTGATTGCCATTTTTGGGTTCCAGGTTATGAGTGTTGGCCTTTCCACTAAGGTAGGAGCAGGATTGTTGAGTTGGCTTCACTGAGGCCACACAGGAGCAGGAAATACACGAACTCACACCAATATGGTGCACAAGTGGTCAATTCCTTTATTGAAGCTAAGTGTGATGCTTATATGGTGGAGTTTGGTACAGGGGAACATACTTCTGATAGGCTTACAAAGCAGAGTATGGGCTGTCCACACACACAGTGGCAAACCTGACCAACTACTCCCCTTAATCCCCCTCTGCACAGCTAGCCACAGCATTTACTTGTTCCCAGGACTGACCAGCCTGCCCTCCTCGCACAGTTCAGAGCTTTGTCAGTTTTTCTATTAGCCTCCCAAGGCCACTTTTCTGCATCTGTACTTCCTTATCAGAACGACCTAAGTCTGTTCAGTTATTCAGCCCTGCTCAAAACCTGACACAGGATAAGGAGGGATAGGGGCATAGATCTGGCTTGAGTTTTTAGCTCACTTGCTTCTGCCTGCTGCTTGCTGCTGCTTTCTGCTGTGCTTTTTCTGCAAAAATGCTGAGATAATTGTGCATTCATATGATGATTATCTGATTTGCTCAGTGAACTCTTATCTCACTCTTTCTGATCTCAACCTGGAGATTGGAATGGGCTGCCCAGGGGGGTGGTGGAGTCACCAACCCCGATGGTGTTTAAGAAGAGGCTGGATGAGGCACTTAGTGCCATGGTCTAGTTGATTGGATAGAGCTGGGTGATAGGTTGGACTGGATGATCTTGGAGGTCTCTTCCAACCTGGTTGAATCTATAATTCTATAATTCTTGTTGCTTCTCCTTCATTTCTGTATTGGAGAGGCAGACAGGTTAACCATTTGGTTTTGCTTTAAACCATTACAATCCCCTGACAAAAGGATCCAGAAGAGGGCCACAAAGATGATCAGGGGGTTGGAGCACTTCTCCCATGAGGACAGGTTAAAGGAGTTGGGTCTGTTTAGCTTGCAGAAGATAAGGCTTAGGGTGACCTTATGCCACCCTTCCAACACCTGATGGGAGGGCAGCCTACAGGAAAGCTGGGGGAGGACTTTTTATAAAGGCATGTGGTGGCAGGACAAGAAATAACAGTTTTAAAACAGAGCAGGGAGGGTTTGAATCTGACATTAGGAAGAAAGTTCTTTACTATGAGGGTGGTGAAACACTGGAACAGATTGTGGATGCAGTTTTTCATAGTTTGCAATACACCAAAAAAACAAAAACCCCAAACAAACAAACAAAAGAACCACCAAGATTAATTACATGTATGTGATCTTCAAGAGGACTTAATTCTCGTAAGTAACGAGTATTTGATTATCTGCCCTATCATCTAGCTTGAGCAACTGCCTTTGCCAGAAGTACAACCTTTAATACATGTGATGTTTGCAATGCCAACAGTCTAGCAGTGTGATGTTTTTCCTAGGAGAGACACACCATGAAGATGGCATTGTCCTGACTCAAGTGCACATTAAATTATTCACCTGGTTATTCTATTTGTTTAAGTAGATGACTGTTCTCATGAGAACAGCAAAAATTCAGATAAATTTCCAGGCCTTCTCTGTGAACTCCTTTATCTGCTGAATATTCCACCACAGCACAAAGAGTCACTCTCTAGTCTCAGTTACTGTGCAGAAAACTCAGAGAGAAAACAGAAGTGGAAAAGAGGTTGAAGGGCAAGTGCCTGGGAGGGGAAAGCTGTTCTTTGCTCTTTTTATTTTTTTTTTTTCTGGGGGGAGAGGGGGTTGGTATGTGTAATTATTACTGTCAAATTATTTGTGAATAAATTATCAATTTAAAAAAATACTAATACATTAACAGAACTGCAATATTTGCAAATGTAGGTGGTATTTATTTTCCACATGCATAAGAGCTAATTTCAGAAGGTCTCAGCTGTAGCTGCTGCTTTTGTGTAACTCCAGACAGAGATTACCTCTTGAAATCTCCCGATTGTCTCACTAAACAGGTTCTATTAAGGAATTGTAAAACAATTTGCATTACCTAATCTTCTGAATCCAGATGAGGCTTTAATCGATTACAACCATTAACTATAGATGCATAATGTAACAAGAAACCTAATGCATTCAATTAAGAGTCAGGTGGGTCACCACATCTTTCCTGTCATAGACAAAAAGTTATAAAAATAGCTAAATAAAGCCATGTACCATGTGAGGCAAGAAGCTTATTGGTCAAGAGAACAAATGCTTTTGTGATGTGGTAGCCTAAGACAAAAAAGGACCCCAGTAAACTCATTCCCAGGATTAAGGCATAGAGAATTTGGCTGTAGTTTAAGCTGCAAATTTACAAGGAAAGAAAGGGGAAATTTATTGCAGGTTCTCCAGCCTCTGAGCAAATATTCAAACACCTTGTGATGCAGTTGCACTGGCAAACTACACAAACTGTTTCCTCTTCATACTCTGTGTATTAGGGATTCAGTTTATCAGAAAGGATCACTCTCAGCCTCTCCCATAGAGGCGGTGTCCATCACCTCCATGGCTCTCCTCAGGACCCACTCCAACACTCTGATGTCCTTCTTATGTGGGACTACAGAACTGGAGGCAGTGCTGCAAGTGAGGTCTTAGCAGAGCAGAGCAGAAGAGCACAATTCCCTTCCTCTCCTGCTGCTCTCTCTGCTTTGGGTGTAGCCCAGCACATAGCTGGGCTGCCAGCAACCACTGCTAGCTCATGGGGAGTTTGTCATCAACAGATATGCCCACAGTCCTTCTCCTCAAGACTACTCTCAAGCCACTCCTCACCTGGCTGGTGTTAGTGCTTGGGCATTGTCCCGACCCTGGTGTAGGCGCCCTGACCCTCAATTGATGGTGTCCCCAGACTTCCCTTTTGGCCTGGTGCCCATGCAGATGTCTTTGTGTGTCTCAGCTGACCTCAGGCACCAGTCTTTTGGCAATTCAATAGAAGCCTTTCTGTTTAGGGACCCAAAAGTGATGGCAGAGCTGGGACTTCTCTGCTGTGAGAGCTGGTGGTGTTCAGCGTGGAGAACAGAAGTCTCCAGAAAGACCTGCCCATGGCCTTGCAGTGCTAAAAGAGGCCCAGAAAAGGACTCACCCATTTAACTTCTGTAACAAAGCCACCACCCATTTCCAAGGCAACAGGAGCAGGACAGTGAGAGATGCCTCCACAGCTCACAAACACCTTTCCCTAGCCCTCCCTTCTCCCCAGGCTCAGCTCCGCTACTTCTTTGCTACACCTTCTCACACTGAGCCATGCAGGAAGATGGGAAATGGGCTCGTGCTCAGTTCACACGTTGCCTCTGCTGCCCCTTCCTCCTCAGCACAAGAACTTCTTACATTCTTCCCCAGGTCCAGCCTGGCCTCCATCCCACAAGGCACAGTCTTCCATGAGGAGCTGCAGCTCTTTACAGATGCCCCAGCATGAGTCCTTCCACAGGGTGCACATGCTCAGAAATAGCCTTGGGTCCCTTTGGTGAGATGTAGTCCTGGCAGCTACAGACTGCTGCAGTGTGGGCATCCCTTGGAGTCCTGGCCTTCCACGCCACACCATGGTCTTCAGCACAGGCTGTGGGTGAGATTCTGCTCCCCTGTTAATCTCTGTGGGCTGCAGGTGGTCAGACTGCTGGCTAGCCATGGAGCTTGGTGTCTTTGGAGCTGTTCCTCTCACATCCCTCTCCTCCAGAACTTTGTCAGTCCCATGGACACTGACATTGAGGGCACCCTCGGCAAGCCTGCTGATGACGGCAAGCTGTGTGGTGCACTAGACTCACTTGAGGACAGAGGTCCCTCCAGAAGGCTTGTGACAGGCTGGGGAAATGGGCCAGTGACAGCTGCACGATGTTCAACAGCTGAAAGTGAGAGGTCTTGCATGTCGGTTAGGCCAACCCCAGGCACAAACATAGGCTGGGCAAGGAGTTACATAGAGCAGCCTTGGCAAAAAGGACTTGGGGATATCAGCTGATGACAACTCAACAGCAGCCAGCAGTGCCCTCATGCAGGCCAGAAGGCAGCTGTGTGCTGAGCTGCATCCAGAGCAGTGAGAGCAGGGAAGGGATTCTGACTCTACTCTGCTCTACTCTGCTGAGACCCCACCTGGTGCCCCCAGCATTTACAGGGACATAAAAGTACTGGATCAGGTCCAGGGGAGGGCCCAGAAGATGATCAGAGGGCTGCAGTACTTTGCCTTTGTGGACAGGCTGAAAGAGCTGAGGCTCTTGAGTGTGGAGAAGAGAAGGCTCCAGGGAGAGCTTAGAGCTGCCTTCCAGTACCTGAATTCAGCTATAAGAAAGCTGGAGAAGGACTTTTGAGGGGGGCTTGTTGTGACAGGACAAGAGTGGATGGACTGAACTTGAAGAGCGAAGATTTAGACTGGAGATCAGGAAGAAATTCTTTACAGCGTGGGTGGTCAGAAGCTGGAACAGGACCCCCAGGGACCTTAGCGCTGCCTTCCAGTATCTGAAAGAAACCTTTGTGAAGGGCAGAGGACGTTTCATAAGGGTGTCTAGAGACAGGGCAGGGGACAATGGTTTTGGGGTGAGGAAGAGTGGGTTTGGACTGGATCTTACAAAGATGTTCTTCAGCACAAGGGACAGGGTTGCCAAGGGATGTTGTGCATGATTCCTCCCTGGAGATGTTCAAGGCCATGCAGGATGAGGCCCTGGGCAGCCAGGTCTACTTAGAGCTGTCCCCGCCCATGGCAGGGAGGTTGCAGTAGATGGTCTCTAAGGTCCCTGCACCCTAACCCAAAGGTCCTGTTGGCTGCTGCTTGTGTGCATCCTTGTTCCCGCACAGTGGTCTGACAGGGACACAGGTTCAGCTGCTTCTGCATTGTCTGAACTACTCCTGGAAGTCCAACAAGACCAAATGCAGCACCCTGCACCTGGGTCAGGGCAATCCCAAGCACAAAAGAAGGCTGGGTGAGGAGGTACATAGAGCAGACTTGAGGAGAAGGGCTCAGGACTGAGGACAGCTCAACAGCAGCCAGCAACGGTTGTTGGCAGCCCAGAAGGGAGCTGTGTGCTGGGCTGCACCCAAAGCAGTGAGAGCAGCAGGACAGGGAGAGGATTCTGCTCTACTCTACTCTGCTGAGACCTCATCTGAAGCACTGTGCCCAGTTCTGGTGACCACAGCATAACAGGAACACAGAGGTGCTGGAGCAGGTTCAGAGCAGGGCCAAGAAGGCTCCAGGCAGACCTTAGAGCAGCTTTTGTATACCTGAAGGGGGCTACAAGAAAGCTAGGGAAGGACTTTTGACAGGGGCTTGTGGCCTGGCGAGGGCAGAGAGACTGAATTTAGATAGTGGAGATTTCGACTGGAGATGAGGAAGAAATGCTTTACAGTGGGGGTGGTCAGAAACTGGAACAGGTTGCCCAAGCAGGCTGTGGATTGCCCATCGTTGGAGGTGTCTGTGGCCAGCTTGGATGAGACCTTGAGCGCTCTGGTCTAGTGGATGTGTCTCTGCACATGGGGGTTGGAACTTTCAAGGTCCCTTCCCAACCCAACCGACCCCACGGCTCCACGAATCTGTTCAGCAAGAGGTTATGGAGCATGAGCACTTGTGGTGAGTGTCTGGGACAGAGGAGAGCTGCCCAGGCCCTCCGTGCTTAGGCGCGCAGGGGCCCGGGCAGCTGCGCTGATGTCACAAGCACACCTCGCAGCGCTCTGCGGTGATGCCACAGCCCTGCCGCCTCAGGAGCAGGACCTGACGCCTCGGCGATCGCAGCGCTCTCCCGGTGCGCAGAGCACTCTCCCGTGCCTGCCCTTGCCAGAAGATCCTCTCGGGTAGCTGCCCAGGCAGTCGCTGCGTGGTGCTGCAGAGATGGCAGTGCGGTTCCTTGCTGGCATTGCCTTCCTCTTGGAGTGGGCCACTGCCGCCGGTTCTTTCCTGGACAAGCCCTGGCTGATGGCAGGGCTGTTGGCAAGTGAGTAGAGGCTGTTAGTAGAGAGAGCAGCGAATGTGCCTGCTGTGTGTCTGTGCTCTCGCAGCCTTCCTCAGTGGCCCAGCCGGCTCTTAAACAAGATCACCGCCGAGACACCTCTGGTTTGCTGGAGCTCCTGGCTACAGCAGTGCCAGGGCTAAGGGGCACTGTGGGGAAGCTTTCACGGGGAAACACTGCCAGCAGCTCGAGAGACAGGAGAGTGACAAAGCTGCTTTAGGAGCTCCTGTGCAGAGCGGGAAGCATTTTCTTGAGCAAGTTTCTACTTCTTTGACTTGCTGGCACAGCAGGGCAGAAACTAAACAGCAGAACTGTGCCAAAAGAACAACCTGGTAGAGCATTGTCCTGTTGCCATGAGTGCCAGTGCTGCTGGAGGGCTGCTGCGAAAGAAAGACGCCAGCCCTTTGGGTGTGCTTGCTCTGTGGGGCTGCCCACAGCAGAGGCTGCCGACGCCTCTGATGCCTGTTCCCTTGCTCCCTGCAGATCAGATCAGCCGTGGATTCAGGGCAGCCCATCCCTCGGTGAGTGAGGAAGTCTCCTTTGCTGCTTCTAGAGGGGTGGAGGAGCGTGGAGCGTGCCGTGAGGTGCGCTTGGAATGTCTGTCCTGCCATTCCCTGCTCTGGCCAGAGCAGCAGCCCCTTTCTGCACTTGCCTCTCACAGCTGGGTGCTGCACCTGACTCTCAGCCCAGCTACAAGCCTCTGTGTGTAGGCAGCTCTCTGACAGTGCGCTCCAGTCCAGGTGGGCAAGGGCAGAGCTGGTAACCAGCTGCTACAGGTGGGGAAGGCACAAAGCCAGAGCAGGTAACCAGCTGCCAGGGGTGGCTGTCTGTGATGTGCTGCAAAGTGAGACCGACTGAAGGCTGGGGTGATTTAGTTGTCTTTAGCCACACTGAAAAACACCAAATGGATTCACACGACAGGGTGGTGACAGCCACTCATGCTCCTGTCTGTCCACAGGACTCGGGGCCAGGAGCAGAGAATGCTGGAGTTGCTGCTGGCTCCGACGAAGAGGAGAAGGGCTTTGGAGAGAGGCCATACAGCTCTCACCAACATCAATCTCTCAGGCTGCACCAACTCGAAAGTGTAAAATTAGTAAGTGCCAGCCTTGGTCAGCACTGCATTTGGTGTCTTTCAGGGGCATGCTTCTGATCAGACAGCCCTTGGCTGAAGACTCCCAAGGCTACAGTCCTGCCATGACCTGAGCCAACTGCACCTTAGAGCTGAGGCTTGCAGGACTTTAGCCATGCCTAGACTGGTTTCTGATGGCTAAGCAGACTGAAGTGGTGTGTAGTGATTGCAGCTCCCAAGTGGTGACTGTCACCTGTGCTCCTGTCTGTCCACAGGAGACACCACCAGGATCAGGATGCCTGCTAGACGGATTGGCCTCTGCTGATGAGGATGACGATGGAGCAGGTGGCTATGACTACGAGGACTATGGCAGAGAGGAGCCTGCCAATGATACACCCGAAAGAGTCAAGGATGTCGAGGCTGAGGATGGCGAAAACTGGGATGATGACTATGAGCCCCTGCCTGTTGTGGTCCCACCATCTGAAGAGAGAAAATCAGTAAGTCCCAGCTCTGGTCAGCACTGTGTTTGGTGTCATGTGCAGCGAGAGGTTTCTGATCAGGCAGCTCCTGGATGAAGTCTCTCAGGGCTAGAATCCTGCCATGACCTAGTGCTTCACCAAAGCCACTGACAGCAGCACAATCTGTTGGCTATGTCCCATAGCCATGAGTCCCCTCGGAATCCTGGGACAGGGAGTGTGAATTCATCACAGTCCCAGGAAAAAGGTGGCTGTGTGTCTTTGAGTGTTGCTGGTGAGAAAGGGAACAGCTTTGCCCAAAGCATCCCTGCAGCCTCTCTGTCATCAGTGCAGAGAGTCGCAGTCCCACACAGGTGGCCATTGTGCCCCTGCCATTGTGCAGCCTGCCACTGTGCCTCTGCAGTCTGGGACAGGGACAGCAAACCCACACAGCTCTAGAGCCCTGCATGTGGCAGACTGGATCTTGCTGAGGGTCTGCCCTCCAAGTGCCATTCTGATGCAAGACTGCAAGCCTCCTTTCTGACCCTAAACCATTTCTCGTCACAGGTGTGGGCATCCTACAGCGAGAGGTGCAGGCAGCAGCAGCCAGATGAGGCCTCCCTGGACAAGCTTGGTATGTGTCCTGTACTCCTGTCTGAGACAGCACTGCACTTTGTGCATGCCTCAGGACGACCCCCGCCCAATGTTCATCCTCAGCTGAGTGCCAGCAGTCACTCACAGCTTCCTACACAAGCTGAGAGCGTCCTTGGAGGCAGCCAGAGCATTCTGGGGCTTGCTGCTGCCTCTGAGGGCAGCTGTGCCTGGGCTGGGTGTGCCTGAGCTTCCTTCTGCAGCCAAGGCAAAAGCAGAGATAGTTTCTGCTTGAGTACAAGGCTGTGAGCTGCTCTGCTGCATCTTCAAGGAAGCCTCTCGAATTTTGTGTCTTCCAGGGAGCATTGTGAGCACGGGAGAGCCTGAGAGTAAATATGCTGAAGCCGAAAAGCTTGGCCAAGGGTAAGTCCAACCACAGCTATGTCTTTGAGGCACCTGTAAATGCCAGAGGACACTTGGAGCCACTGCAGGCAGCAGAGCTCTCGTGTCTGGGCTACCTTTTGCTCACAGGCACTAACCCCCTTCTCCTTTCTTTGCTGCTCTTGTGCTCCCAGGAGCTATGGAGCTGTTTATCGTGCTGTTGAGATGGCCACAGAACGAGAGGTGAGTGCCAGGAGTGCCAGCAGCTTCTGCAGCTCTTCATTGCCTTCCCCAGGACTGCAAACTGGGGATGAGGCTTTCAGGTCACTCTCATCCCTTTCCTCTGGAAGTAGCACCAGAAGGCAAAATCCATCCTCTGCTCTCTTCAGCTGCTCAGTGAAAGCTCTGTCGGAGCAAGGGGGTTTCTTTGCTGCAGTAACTCCACATGCCTTGTGTCCTGTGAGTAGCACCCGAGGCAGCAGAGAAAGGGGAGATTGTCATGCATGAGGCTGAGCTCCTGAGTCCCGGAAGGAGAGAGCTGGGCACAGCTTGCCTATGGCCCCACGCAAACACTCACAGTGACTCCATGCTGGTTTTGTGCAGCAGCCTGCTGAAGCTCATGGGTTTCAATGTCACTGCAGGTGGCCATCAAGCACATCCGTGTGGCTCCAGAGGACGAGGAGTATGTGGTAAACGAAATCCTCGTGATGCGGGACCATAAGAGCCCAAACATTGTCAGCTACCTGGACAGGTGAGTGCCTCTGTTCTTACCAGCTGAGGGAGCCTCTGCAAAGTGCCAGCCAGAGGTACTCCCTGGCAGAGAAGTGACCTCTCGAACACTGCTCTACTCTGCCACTGTTTTCCTTTCAGCTATCTGGTGGGTGCTGAGCTATGGCTGGTCCTGGAATATCTGGCTGGAGGCTCCCTGGGGGATGTGGTTAAGGCAACCCAGATGAATGAAGAACAAACAGCAGTGGTTTGCAGGGAGGTAAGAGATGCCACCTGTGGTTCCAGACATTGGGATAGGGTGGTCCTTCTGCACAGGTGGGTAGAAGAGGAGAGATGGCATCTTCAGAGGCAATAGGGCTTTTCTGTTTTGGCCAGCCAGCGTTTGCCATAGGGAAGGAGGCAGCACAGCCAGTGCAGCAGCAGCCACTCTGCCTGTGCTTTTGGGGGATACTCTGCACCAAAGGACAGAGTGGGCCTTCCTGTGGAAGGTCATTCCTCTGCTAGCACTACAGCAGCAAGCTATGCCTCTGGAGAGCACAAGACTCTGACATTGCTCACAATCCCTCTAGAAGTGAAATCTCCTAGCGCCCTTTGCTAGCTCCTGGGATGAACTCAGGCCATGGATTTTTTACCCTCCTGTTTCTGTCTTATCCCTCAGTGTCTGCAAGGTCTGGATTGCCTTCATTCCAACAACATCATCCACAGGGATATCAAAGGCTGTAACATCCTGCTTGGGATGGACGGGTCTGTGAAACTGGGTAAGAAACCTTGGTCAGGGGCTACCTTCCCAGCATGTGGTGTGGGACTGCTTCTGACCGACTGCCAGGTAGCCAGAAGTGATGGCTGTGGCAGTGCCTGGAGCACTGCTGCCAGCTGAGAGTGCAATTCCAGCATGCAGAGGAGGACAGGAAAGGAAACAAGCGTGGAGAGTGGCTGTGGCTTGGGCAGCTCCTGCCACAGCGAGGGAGTGACAAGAGTTCAGGTGTAGCAAGGCCACTGCATGGAGCTGGAGGCCTTTGTAAAGAGATGGGTTCAGCAGGGCTTTGGCTGCTGTGCTGATAACCACTGCATGGCCGCTTCTGCAGGCAGACCCAAGCGGATGGCCCCAGCAAGCCTGGGTGCAGAGGGTGTCTCTTTGGCTTGCTGTCCCCATTCCTCCTGGCTTTAACAAGGCTTGGTCTTCTTCTCAGCTGATTTTGGCGTCTGCGCTCTGCTCACCCCTGAGCAGAGCAAGAGGACCAGCTACGCTGGAACTCCACACTGGATGGCTCCAGAGATCCTGAAGGAAGAGCCCTATGGTGCCAAGGTGGACATCTGGTCCCTTGGCATCACGGCAGTGGAGATGGCCGAAGGAGAGCCTCCCTTTGCCAGCGAAAGTGACAACAGGGTAAGGGGCACAGCAGTAGATACTGTTGTACAACTGGAGCAGCTTTGCTGTGGGGAAGTCAAAGATGCTGGTGACTCCCTGGGTCAGCCAATGCAGTCAGCATCAAGGCAAGATGCTTTTGACACTGGAATAGCTGTGGCTGCAGCAGGGTGGAGTATTTGTTGGTCCAAAAACGTCATCTCTATGCCTCTGCCAGGGAAGAAGCTGCCCTTGAGACTGGGCCTGAAAGAACTGACAGGGGTCTGGAGGAACATTTGTGGATCTGAAAGAAGCAGATGAAGTCTTGTGCTTCCTTTTCATCTAGGTGTGTGATCTGCTAGCTGCTGGTGAGACACCAAAGCTGCAGAACCCTGAGGAGCTCTCTGCTGCCCTTCTCAGCTTCCTTCAGTGCTGCCTGGAGGTGGATGTGGACAGGCGCTGGTCTGCCAGGGACCTGCTGCAGGTAAACTGCAAAGCAGCTGCAAGTGCAGGGAAGGGTTTCCTCAGCAGCAACACTTGAAGGCATCTATGGACCCTCAGGTGCAATGATGCCAGGCAGGCCCTGCTCCCATGCAAGCCAGAGCTGAGCACCTCAGCACTTCATCATGTATCTGCCTGCTCTTGTCTTGCTGCTGAAACTCTGCACCTCAGCAGCCTTCGGAGCAGTCCTGGGCCTGGATCCTACAGGGATAAACATGTCCTAGAGCTGTTGAGGTGCCCTGAGCAATGGCTGATGCTCCTCAGCCTTTGTGACAGCTAAAGTAGCCCATGGCTTTAGGGAGCAGGAACCAAGGCAGGGTTTTGAGCTTCCTGGAAGCTACACGGTCCTGGCACAGCAGCAGCATTCCCAGAGGTCTGGCAGGGCCAAAGTCCCAGCCAGCTGAGAACACCTTGAGAAATGGATCGGCAGCACCATGGGCCATGCCCAGCTGTGGTAGCAAGGGACTGGGCAGGGAGACACAGGGGCAGGTGGTGCCCTCAGTTCTCTTTGTGCTTATGGCTGGGAAGCAGGGGAGCACTGCCTGAGCCTGTGAGCCCCTGAGTTTGGACAGAAATGGTTCATTTGTGTTTCTTCTTCTGCACAGCACCCATTTGTGACATCAGCGGGGCCAGTCTCCAGCCTGATCCCGCTGATCACTGCAGCCAAGGAAGCCAGGAACAGCGGCCATTAGTGCCTGAGGCCGGGTCCTGCTGTGACATCTGGGAGCAGGACTCAGGAGAACAACTCGGCACAGCCTTGGCTCTGGTGCTGCAGCACGGAGGGACAGCTCACAGACCCGTCCTCACAGTCTTGGCCTCTCCAACATAAATAGGATTGTTAGTGTTCCCTAGGAATAGATAGGATCATTAGTGTTCTGTAGGAGTAAATAGGATAAGTTGTGTTTTGTAGGAATAGATAGGGTAAGTTGTGTTCTTTAGGAATAAATAGGATAAGTTGTGTTCTGTAGAAGTAGGATAAGTTGTGTTCTGTAGGAATAGATAGGGTAAGTTGTGTTCTGTAGGAATAATAGGATCATTAGTGTTCTCTAGGAATAGATAGGATAAGTTGTTGGAATAAATAGGATAAGTTGTTGCTACAGCGTGCACTCTGTCTTTGCATGGCTGTGATACTGCCCACCAGCACATTTCTGTTGATAGTGTGCATTAAGGAAGCACATCTGCAAGGAGTCAATTGACTGGGACCCATCTTACCTGTAAGATGCTCAGAAAGGGTCTGTGGTGTCCTGTTCAGCTAACTGATATAGGAAAGTCATCTTTACAGTCCAAAATGGGAATCCTGCTGCTCTACACCATATCCACAGGGGAAAGTCCTGGAAATTATGTGACAAGAGGAATAATGGTGTGGAAATTATTTATTTATCTCATAGAAAACTGCTAATAATTTGACATCAATGCCTAATCTTGCCAATAAAATACTGTGTGGAAAGTGCCACTATGTTTTGTTGCACAAGTCTGTGTATCTGACATCAAGATGATTATAACCTTTTAGAAAAACACAGGTGTCAACTGCAGATTTATAATTTAAGTATCTGAATTCTCAGCCTCTCTGGGAATAAATAGGATCATTAGTGTTCTTTAGGAATAAATAGGATCGGTTGTGTTCCTCCTGCCTGTTGCTTCCTTCCTTTATTCTGAAACAGGGGTTAAGGCAGGCAGGTGCTGACTAGAAATGCTCTGAGGCGGGGAAGAAAGTGAAAGTGCATTTGGAAGCCCAGCTGAGTGGAGCGGGCAGACAGAGCAGGCTGCTGAGGTGCAGGCTGCCAGCTGTGAAGTGTTTGGGCAGTGTTTGCTCAGGCGCCTGCAACTGAATTCAGCAGAGAGGAGGCAGTCCAGGAGATTTCTAGAGTGCATGGAGGACAGCTTCATGACGCAGCTGTTAAGTGAGCCTACTAGGGGTCAAGCTCAGGTTGACCTGCTGCTCTGCAACAGAGAAGGGCTGGTGGGAGATGTGGCAGTGGGAGGCTGCCTGGGGTGTAGTGATCACGAGATAGTGGAGTTTTCAATATGCAGGGAGATAGGGAGGAACTATAACAGAACCCTCACCTTGGACTTCCGGAGGGGAAACTTCAATTTGTTCAAGAAACTTATTTCCAAAGTCTCCTGGGCAGCAGTCCTTGGGAACAGAGGGGTCCAGGATGGTTGGACCTACTTTAAACAGGAGCTCTTGAAGGCACAGGAGCTGGCAGTTCCCATGTGCCAAAAGATGAGCCAGTGGGGAAGGCAACCAGCCTGGATGAGCAAACAGCTCCTGAAGGAATTGGGGGAAAAAAAGAGGGTGTATCACCTCTGGAAGGAGGGGAAGGCTTCTCCTGACGTGTTTAAGGAGGTAGCCAGATTATGCAGGAGAGAAGTTAGAGAGGCTAAGGCCCAGCTAGAACTTAGGCTGCCACCTCTGTGAAGGATAATAAAAAGCACTTTTATAAATTTATCAATGCTAAAAAGAAGGGCAAGAAGAGCCTCCACTGCTTACTGGACCAGGAGGGGAACATTATAACTGACGACGAGGAAAAAGGCTGAGGTTCTGAATGCCTTCTTCACCTCAGTTTTCAACAGTAAGGAGGGAGGAGTTCAGGGCAAGTGGCCTCTTGAACTGGGGGATGGGGTCAGGGAGAGGTGTGTTGCCCTGGAAATTCATGAGGAATTAGTTCAGGACCTGCTGAGACAACTGGACACCCACAAGTCCATGGGACCAGATGGGATCCATCCCAGGGTGCTGAGAGAGCTGGCAGCTGAGCTGGCCAAGCTGCTCTCCATCATTTTCCAGCAGTCCTGGCTCACCGGAGAGGTCCCAGGAGACTGGAAAATGGCCAACGTGGTCCTCATCCACAAGAAGGGTCGGATGGAGGAACCTGGGAACTACAGACCCGTCAGCCTGACCTCACTGCCAGGGAAACTGATGGAGCAGGTTATCTTGGGGGCAATAACTGCGCACCTGAGGGATGGCCAAGGGCTCAGGTCCAGCCAACATGGATTTAGGAAGAGCAGATCCTGCCTCTGCAACCTGATCTCCTTCTATGATCAAGTGACCCGCTTGGTGGATGTGGGGAGGCCTGTGGGTGTGGCCTACCTGGACTTCAGCAAGGCCTTTGACACTGTCCCCCACAGCAAACTGCTGGCTAAGCTGTCAGCCCATGGCTTGGATGGCAACACTCTGTGCTGGGTTAGGAACTGGCTGGAGGGCCGGACCCAGAGAGTGGTGGTGAATGGTGCCACATCCAGCTGGCGGCTGTCACTAGCCGTGTCCCTCAGGGATCAGTGCTGTGCCCCATCCTCTTTAACATCTTCATAGATGATCTGGATGAGGGCATCGAGTCAGTCATCAGCAAGTTTGCAGATGACACTAAGCTGGGGGCAGATGTGGCTGGGTTGGAGGGCAGAAGGGCTCTGCAGCAGGACCTTGACCGCCTGTACAGATGGGCAGAGTCCAATGGGATGGCGTTCAATAGCTCCAAGTGCTGGGTGCTGCACTTTGGCCACAACAACCCCATGCAGAGATACAAGCTGGAGTCGGAGTGGCTAGAGAGCAGCCAAACAGAGAGGGATCTGGGGGTGCTGATTGATACCTGCCTGAACATGAGCCAGCAGTGTGCCCAGGTGGCCAAGAGAGCCAGTGGCATCCTGGCCTGCTTCAGGAATGGTGTGGTCAGCAGGAGCAGGGAGGTCATTCTGCCCCTGTACTCTGCACTGGTTAGACCACACCTTGAGTGCTGTGTTCAGTTCTGGGCCCCCAAGTTTAGGAGGGACATTGAGATGCTTGAGTGTGTCCAGAGAAGGGTGATGAGGCTGGTGAGAGGCCTTGAGCACAAGCCCTAGGGGGAGAGGCTGAAGGAGCTTGGATTGTTTAGCCTGGAGAAGAGGAGGCTCAGGGGTGACCTTATTGCTGCCTACAACTACCTGAGGGGAGGTTGTGGCCAGGAGGAGGTTGCTCTCTTCTCTCAGGTGGCCAGCACCAGAACGAGAGGACACAGCCTCAGGCTATGCCAGGGGAAATTTAGGCTTGAGGTGAGGAGAAAGTTCTTCACTGAGAGAGTCACTGGACACTGGAATGGGCTGCCCGGGGAGGTGGTGGAGTCGCCGTCCCTGGAGCTGTTCAAGGCAGGATTGGAGGTGGCACTTGGTGCCATGGTCTAGCCTTGAGCTCTGTGGTAAAGGGTTGGACTTGATGATCTATGAGGTCTCTTCCAACCTTGATGATACTGTGATACTGTGATACTGCCAGGCAAGGCAAGGCATAAATAAGCCTCTTTTCTGGCCTACAGGCCCTCCACAACAGTGAAACACTGCAAGAAGATCTCCCCAGAGGCCCCTCTAGTCCAGGATGGAAAGTACCAATCTTGTTAGCCTTTCTTCACAGCAGAGGTGTTTTGTGCCCCAATCATTCTCATGTCCCTCTTGTGAAGCCTCTGCAAGAGGTTGTCATCTGCCCAGACTGACCAGTAAATGGGCAGTTTCACCTCCTTCCACCAATGGCCACTCTTGTGATGCAGTCCGGAACATGGTTGGTCTTCTGGGCTGTTGGTGCACACGCTGGGCTCATGTCTTGGCCAGCACAAGGACTGGGAAGCTGCCACAAGTAGAAAGCCTGCAGAAATCAGATTTGTTCATTCTGAGAAAAGGTCTCGTTAGCCTGTTGCAGCAGTAAAGGTAGTAAAGGAGGAATGGAAACTCCCTTTTCACAAGCAGTCCCTTGGCAAATATGAGGGGCAACAGGTAGAGGTTGCTTCTGGGGAGCTTCCAACTGGACACAAGGGGACAATTTTTCACAACGAAAATAATCAGCCAGTGGAATAATCTCCTTGCTGAAGTGGTGGAGGTCCTCATATCCTTCTTGTGTGGGACAGCAGAACTGGAGGCATGTGCTAGTTTGAACCTAGAGAGAATGTTTTGGTGAGAAGGATTAGATTACTGGCTGTGAAAGGAAACAAACAGGATGATGCCTACTTCACTCATAGGCCTGCTGAGAGATACAAGAACAAGAATCCAAACATAGTCACTTCTGATGTGGAGTTCAGAGCTGCATTTTTTACTCTCTAGTCTCTCTGCCATCTCTCTGATTAATCCACTTGGCTTCCTAACCCCCTGGCCGAATCTCCATGCTTCCTTGAGAGTGGGGTAAGGTTGAGAGGT
This sequence comes from Pogoniulus pusillus, assembly GCF_015220805.1. NCBI lineage: Eukaryota > Metazoa > Chordata > Aves > Piciformes > Lybiidae > Pogoniulus > Pogoniulus pusillus. The sequence goes on from NC_087309.1 coordinate 97,601,975, forward strand.
GGTGGGGAGAAGGTGGAAGGGCAGTTGGCAGCCCCTCCTGGAGACTCAGGTTTCTGGGAGGGGAGTTGTGTTTCTGTATTACCTTTTACCTTGTATAATTCTGTCTATGACCGTATCTGCTGTAAATATCTGCCTGTATATTGTGCTAGCTGTAAACATAAACTTCATTCAATTGTCCAGAGCTGGCTGAGTCTAGTCTGGGTGATTTCCAAAGTGGAGGGGGGTAACAGCCAAACCACCACAAGGCAGCGCTGCAAGTGGGATCTTAGCAGAGCAGAACAGAGCAGAGAAGCAGAATTCCCTCCCTATCCTGTTGCTCTCTCTGCTTTGGGTGTAGCCCAAAAGCTAGCACTCACGGGGAGTTTGTCATCAACAGATACCCCCACAAGTCCTTCTCCTCAAGACTGCTCTCAAGCCACTTCTCACTTGGCTGGTGTTAGTGCTTGGGCATTGTCCCTACCCTGGTGTAGGCACCCTGACCCTCAATTGAGGGTATCCCCAGACATCTGTTTTGGTCTTGTGCCCATGCAGATGTCTTTGTGTGTCTCAGCTGACCTCAGGCACCAGTGTTTCGGTAGTTAAATAGAAGCCTTTCTGTTTAGGGACCCAAAAATGATGGCAGAGCTGGGACTTCTCTGCTGTGAGAGCTGGTGGTGTTCAGCGTGGAGAAGAGAAGTCTCCAGAAAGACCTTCCCATGGCCTTGCAGTGCTAAAAGAGGCCCAGAAAAGGACTTGGGATGTTGGTTGATAGCCTGCTGAAAATTAAAGCAAGGAGTGCTGAGGTGACCAAGAAGATCACCAGCATTCTGTCTTGGATCAGCAAGAGCAGAGATTGTCCCCATGTGCTGGGCACTAGTGAATCCTTTGAATCCTGGGCTCGGTGTTTTGCCCTCACTCCACCAGCCACAGAACCATGGAGATGGAAGGGAAGAGAGCCCACGTGCCCAGCTAAAGCAGGTACATCCAGGTCAGGTTGCACAGGACCATGTCCAGGCAGCTTTTGAAAGTCTCCAGAGAAGGACTCTCCACAACCTCTCTGGGCAGCCTGCTCCAGGGCTTTGTCACCCTCCAAGCAAAGGAGTTTTTCCTCATGTTCATGTGAAAGCTCCTGGGCTCCACTTTGTTCTTGTGACTTCTTGTCTTGTCTCCCACCACCACTGAAAAGAGCCCAGCCCCATCCTCATGGCCTCCACCCTTTAGACATTTACATGCCTTGAGAAGATCCCCTCAGGATTCCTGGAAGTATTCAGAATATTCAGAAACCTTGTGGATGCAGTGCTGAGTGACGCAGTATAATCTACTTGGTTAGCAGACCAAGGCTGCGCTGGGCTCTTGTCATTGCTCAGCCTGAGCTACTGGTGTGTGGAAGCCACAGACTGCCTTGTGGAGAGCAGACTGCTGTGGTGTGGTTAAGGACTAGAATCTCATCATGTGGAGGTGGCCAGGATGTGAAAGAGGATGAAGGACTGAAATGCTCTGAGACATCACGTGTCCTCAGTGGAGGTCAGTGTGTTAGGTCCTTTCCCTTGAAGGAATGGACACTTACAGGTGCTGATAGGAATGATGGGGAGGCACTTTTCAGCAGCATGTGTTGTCACAGGACAAGTAGTGATGGACCCTGGTAGATGCTGGGCCCTGCACTTGGGATGTGCCATGCAAGTGGTCCCTGCCTCAGCGCATCTGCAGCCCCATTCTTCAACTCTGTACAGGACCATGGACTGCTGGGGAAGGCAGGTGTCCAAGAGCTCTGCATGCCTGCTGTGTGACAGCCGTGGCTCCGTGCTGCATGCCAGGATGCCCTCTCAAGAAGCTCTCTCACAGAATGGCAGAATGTTAGGGGCTGGAAGGGGCCTCTAGAGAGCACTAAGTCCAACCCCCCTGCCAAGGCAGGATGGCCTAGGGAAAGCCACACAGGAACACATGCAGGTGAGTTTGGAAAGTCTTCAGAGAGTGAGACTCCACAGTCTCTGTGGACATCCTGTTGCAGTGCTCCATCGCCCTTTGGAGGACTTTACCCAGCTGTGCCAGGCTCAGGCAGCCAGAGCATATATGTATATTTACAAGTCTTTACAATTGTATACAATTTAGGAATTATAGCAAAATCCACTTTTCCCCTCTGGGCAAAGAAAGCCCAGAAGGAGCCAGGGCCAGCCTCTCTCTCTCCCCACATAGAAAACAAAGAACAAAGCTCCCTGTCATCTGATCAGTCAAAGTTAGTGGAAGAGGTTAAAGCGGAGTGAAGGAGCAACAAACAGACTCAGCGCCCAAGAGCCAAGAGGAAAACATTGTTTATACATTAGCTTTTTAAATCTCTAAGCAAACTGGTGACTGATATAGACTTTAACATTCTTATTCTTTTACAGCCTGTGACCTGCTCATTCAGATTCTGCACTGATTTCTTTTGTTAGTGTGTTCCAATAAGCCTTAAACCACTACAATCCAATAAAGTGTGGAGACTTTCCCGAGTCCTTCTTTTGTTGTTAATGAATTTGTATAAATATGTATTATTATCCTTAATGGCTATAGCTAGTTGAGCTCTAGCTATGCCTTGGCTCTCCTAGTTTTCTCCCTGCATACTTTTATTGCATCTTTTTAGTCCTCATGAGGGGCCTGTCATCTCTTTCAAAGGCCACAGACTCTCTTTTTTCTTGAGGCCCAGCCAAAGGTCCCCATGCAGCCAGGCCAGATGCCTTCCCCATCAATTTGGTTTTTGGCACACTCCTGTGTGCCAAAAAGGCTCCTGTGCCTTCAAAACTTCCCTCTTGAAATATGTCCAGGCTTCTACTACAGACTTCTACTACCAGACTACTATATCCTTCAGGGTGGCCTCCCAGATGACTTTGTCAATCAGCCTCCTGAACAGGCCAAATTTGCCCTTCAGAATTTCATTGTGACAGTTTTACTAAAGCTCTGCTTGTTTCCTGAAGGATAGAGAACTTAATCATCTCGTGATCACGGAGCCCCAGACCATCTCCAACCTTTACTTCATCCACAAGTTCTTCCCTGCTCATAAGAAGCAGGTCCAGGGGGCCCCTTCCCTGGTTGGCTCCCTCACCAGTCGTGTTTAGGAAGGACATTGAGATGCCTGAGCGTGTCCAGAGAAGGGCGACGAGGCTGGAGAGAGGCCTTGAGCACAGCCCTATGAGGAGAGGCTGAGGGAGCTGGGATTGTTTAGCCTGGAGAAGAGGAGGCTCAGGGGTGACCTTATTGCTGCCTACAACTACCTGAGGGGAGGTTGTGGCCAGGAGGAGGTTGCTCTCTTCTCTCAGGTGGCCAGCACCAGAACGAGAGGACACAGCCTCAGGCTGTGCCAGGGGAAATTTAGGCTCGAGGTGAGGAGAAAGTTCTTCACTGAGAGAGTCATTGGACACTGGAATGGGCTGCCCAGGGAGGTGGCGGAGTCGCTGTCCCTGAGGCTGCTCAAGGAAGGATTGGATGTGGCACTTGGTGCCATGGTCTAGCCTTGAGCTCTGTGGTAAAGGGTTGGACTTGATGATCTGTGAGGTCTCTTCCAACCTTGATGATACTGTGTGACACTGTGTCAGGAAATCATCCTCCACACACTCCAGGAACCTCTGGGATGGTTCTCCCTGCTGTATTGTACTTCCAGCAGACATATGGGAAGTTGAAGTCTCCCATGAGAACAAGGGGTAGCAATTGTGAGGCCTCTCTCAACTGCTTATGAAAGATTTCATTTGCCACTTTGTCCAGGCTGGGTAGTCTACAACAGATCCCCACCACAATATCACTCTTGCTGGCCTTACTCCTCTCTCAACCCTATCATCATCTTCATTAATTTGTATGTTTTCACGTCTCTCTAACACAGAGGGCCACTCTGCCACCTCTTCTTCCTTGCCTGTTCCTTCTGAAAATTGAGTAGGTGCATGAGAGTGAGAGACAATCTTGCATGCAAGAGCCTTGAGTATTTTATAGTATCTTAGATATAATATAATATTATAATATCATCTTTACAGCTTCAAATTATATGAATATAATTATATGATTATTATTACAATAATATAATTGTTATAATAATATGATTTTATTATAATAATATGGTTATTATATGAATACAGCTTCTAATTATGTGAATAAAGAACTAACCATGCTCCCACAACAAACTCAAGTAGCAGAAATAAGCAAATCCACAGTGTAACATTGACTGCATAAGGTAACAAAAATTAGAAAATTTAGAGCAAACTCTCTATTTTTATGCCTTTATTTTGGTGTTAAAATATTGCCAACCTAATAAAAGCAATAATCAGAGCATGATGGATATCTCAATTTAAAGTATAGAATATTAAAAAAATTAAAAGAAAGTAATTGTATTTGCCTGGTTTTATGTAGGGTACAGTTTCTATGATTCTCCTGAATGCTTTGAATCGGTGGACAGTCTTATAAATATCAGCTGTAGGGCATATTAACATTCTCATTTCCATTGATTGTGTCCTATTTTCCTGAAGGCATCAGTGATGCCTCTATAATGAAGATGTTGTAAGTACTGCTTGGTCATAATTACCACCAAAAAATCCACCACTTATCTTGATAGTATCTGGAATAAACAAGTTCTCCATAAATCATGAGTTTATTGAAGAACACTGAGCACCTGAAAAACAGAACTTCAGCACATGCAGGGGTTCAGAAACAGCCTTTCAAGTTTTGCAGCCCCAGTTCTGCTTCTCAGGCAAACTTTACACAGCCAAAGCACAAGTTTTCTGCCCTATTTCCTCTCAAATCTTATAATAATTCATAAACAGCAAAAGACTCATGCTTATCAGCCTGTCTTGCCTTTGAAGGTCAAAGTGTTCATCTTGCAACAGCTGTGTGTAGACAGTACAGAAAAGAGTAAGAAGTGGTGCAGGTGGTACCAAAGAATTAGCAATTATTTGTGTGTAGGATACAGATTTACAGAATGGACCATTTTGTTAGTGTGCACCACAGTCTGCCAACTGATTTACCCAAGCCGTTGATGGAGCTACAGTATTTAGTGTGCAGTCCTGTTCAAAATCTCACCATTTAAAATCCTACAAAGATAAAAGCTGCTAGAAAAAGAGAATTGGATCTAGCTTTCTGAACTGAACACAATGTGTGATTTAAGTAAATTTTCTCATATAGACATAGAAAATGACCATTATGTTTTCTGGATAATTCTTTTTCATCTATTTAAAGTGCTCATATTGCTGAAGAAGGGCATAATTCATTTGGGCTTTTAAAAGAGTATGTCATAAAGCTCTTTTCTCCAGGGAGTACTTGTATATAAGTTGTGTGAAAAGCCTTTTCTTTTTTCTGAGGTTCTCTGCATCTTCTGAATAAAAGGTACTGTCACATGTGGCCACACATTTGTTGAAAGAATTTTCCATGAATAGAAATAAATAGTCTAGGCATAGGAAGAGTAATGCTTTAGTTCCTTTTAATTCAGAATCCTTCAATAGTGCTTATTAGGAACTGGAAGAGGAACCGAGTAATGGCCTGGGTTTGGTGACCCACAGTAGGTCCAGATAAATACAAATGATATGAAGTATGAATGTTTTATTAGACCCTTTTTAGGCTCTTGCTTCTCCTCTCTCCACCCCCACCCCCCACCCCGAAATAAAAATGCAAAGAAGATAAAATCTTCTCAATGGAATTTTGTTATTTGCCCTGGCCACCTCAATCAAGAAGTAATTTGTACATAAAAGCAGAGAAGACTGCAAAAGGGCTTGCACCTGAGCAAAGAGATTTTTCAGAAAAAAATAAATCTTCTGAGATTAAGCAATAAAATATTCAGCTTAAGAAGTTTCTGGACCTGAAAAAAAAAAAAAAAGGTAGGAGAAGCACTCATAATATCTCATTTCCCTATTCCCATTCCACTTAAAGGTGGATATCTGTCAACCCTTTTACCTTCACATGTGGACAGTTCATGCTGGCGATGCCCTTTTGGATACATGTTTCTTCCTTCTTTCAAAGCCTTAGGCATACTGTTTCATATTTCACCTGTGTTATCTGTATGTCATAACTGTGGTGTCATCTGGAAACACTTGCAAAGCTTAAAAATTAATATTCACGATCTAGCAAAAATGTGGATATTTGCTACCTCTCCTTCTTGGGTTGTCTCATTGCTTTCTGTACTCCCAGTAGCTCCAAACTGCCCAAGGTCCTTGGAAGAGTCAGCTATATATGTTTATATACAAATAAGTGTATCTGCAAATTGTGTATAGGTGTTACATGTGTAGATCAATTTATATGGAGATTTACCAAGATCATCAGTTTGGGGAGTTTTGCATTTGCCATTTTCTTCCACATCCTATAGTTTTTCTCTAGGTAACTTCCCTGCATGTTCTTTGAAGCAGCAAGAAAGGTGAGTTTTACATTTAGATATGTTTCAGAATACATCATTGATTCGGACAAAGATATTTCAATGCTTTTGGCATGATCACTGTGTTGCAAATATCAAATAATCCCCTACATACAAGCAAGCATTTTGTAGCCATGCTGATTGATATACAAATTTAAACCCTGTGTAAAGATCCACAGGCCTGAGTACATTTGAGCACTAGGACTTACACAGAGCACTGAAAAAGCAGCTTAAATACATTTAATGTTTGTTTGTTTGTTTGTTATTGTTTAACTTAGTACAATCAACAGCCCATTTTCATTTTCTTAGAATGTGTACTAGCTCTTCAGACCTCTGTGGAATATTCTGTTTTTACAGAATCACAGAAACATTCAGGTTGTGAAAGACCCTCAGGATCAAGTCCAACCACTAACGCTATTCTACAAAGTTCACCTCTAAACCATATTCCCAAGCACGACATCTAAGTGAGACCTAAACAAATCCAGAAGTGGTGACTCAGCCATCTCCCCAGGCAGCTCATTCCAAAGCCTGACCACTCTTTCTGTGAAAAAATCTTCCTAATTTATAGTCTAAACCCACCCACTTGTAGCTTGATGTCATTCCCTCCCTTCTTACATGTTAATTACATGTAAGGAGAAACCAGCACCCCTTCTCCACAATGCCCTTTCAGGTAGCTTTAGGCAGTGAGGAAGTCTCCCCTCGGACTCCTCTTATTCAAACTAAACAGCTCCAGTTCCTTCAGTTGTTCTTCATAAGATTTATTATCCAGACTCTTCACCAGCTTCATTGCCCTCTTCTGCAATCACTCCAGTACCTCAACATACGCCTTATATTGAGGTGCCCAATACTGAGCCTAATACTCAAAGTATGACCTCACCAGTGCTGAATACAAGAGGACAGTCACCTCCCTACTCCTTCTGGACACAGCATTTCTAATACAAGCCAGGATGCCATTGATTTTCTTGGCTGCCTGGACACACTTCTTCCTCATACTCAGATACTTCTCTAGTAGAATCCCCTGATCCCAGAGGCTGTGATATAGTTTGAGTATAGTCAACATGTAAATGAGGTTTGGCTAAAGTCCAACAGTCATATTGCAAAGATGCTTTAGAAAGCCTTTCTGCTGTGATCTTAGCTACCAATAAGTATCCTGATAAATTCAGGATATTGCATAGATAGCAGATTTATCAACAACCTGAGGGATTACGAGATTCTTTTTTTTCAGGCAGACATCACTGGCGTTTGGGAAAAGTCTTAGAGTCCTCATCTCCTTTTACACTGAGAGCTGCTGTGTTGCTGCTTCTTCGTACAGTTCATGCATACTGAGGTACAGCCAGTACAAAACCCCTTGTGATTGGAGCGTGCATTATTTTTAGTGCTTCAAATTCCATCCAAAGGCTTACTTGTCTTACTTCACTTTAAAGCACCCTTCTCTTATGCAAGTCCTCTCTTCCAAACAGGACTACTTCGTACTTTGAGATTTACCAGAACACACAGGGACATATTTTATATTGTCTTTAACCAAAAGAACTCAGGATACGTTTGCAAGAAATTATGATTTACACTCAGTAGAAGTAAGACTGTCAAGAGGTAGTCGTAGCCTTATTGATTTATTGCATGATTGAGAACGTAAGTTCTGTGAATCTGTGATACTGTAATTCTTATGGTTAGGTAGGCAAGAATCTGTTAGCCTTGAAGAATTGCTTTAAATGTAAGTCCAAAAAAATTGTAGGAAATGAGAAAACATAGAGGGACACATAATGTCCACATAGCACTAATGAAAACCAGCATATATGGACAGAGGCTAGTCTGTATCCTCCATTTAACATCAAATTAAGAGGAACTTAATTTATTTCATACACTTAATTACTGAAGATATGTTTTATGAGCAGTGAAACCCATAAAATATAGCTATGCTTCATGGTGTTACGACTTTTCCAAACCGAGGAAAGACAGGAAAAGAAGAATATTAGCTATGGCAGCAACTACTCTTAATCCAGGAGGAATGGCTAATACTAATGACTAAAGTTTGCTGGTTCATATACTGAAAGAATATATATCGATGGTCCTGTTGCTGACCTAGAGAAAAATTCCTTTTAATCACTAAACAGTTAGATTCTTGGTAGTATAGTGAATGTGATGTAGAAGAGGATAGTGTCTGCTGTTCTAAAGATCTACACTGCTGTTCTAAAGATCTACACTACCAATCCACAACACAGATGAATTCAAAATTGCCTAAGCGATCAGTATTAATATGCGTTTTGCTTCTTGTGCCACAAAATCAAAGACAGATTGCAAGGGATTGAAAGTGAAAGAGATAGCTTGCTTGTTCTTTCACTTGCATCATCATTATTATTACTACTTTTATTGTTGCTGTGGTAGTGGTGACAGTGCAGGTTGTTATTTAGCAATGCAATACTAAGTCAATATTAAAAAAAATAATAATAAAAGCCTGTATACCCCAGAGACTGGGAAGATTTATCATTTCTCCCTCAATCCGGGAAGATTCCAGCCTCACAGAGTCCACAGAGAGACCCCTGGAAGTCCAGACACCGGGCAGAGGCTGTGACAAAACCCGGAGGGTGATCAGTAATTAATAACAACACTTATAAGTAAAGCTTAAATTCCTCTGTAATATAAGTAACCTCTGCCTTAGAGCAGACAGAGTTTCAGCCCCTCTGCTGGGCAAGTAGCATAGCTCTCAAGCAGCACTAAGTCAGAAGGGAAATACCTCTCTCTCTGTTCATAGTTGACGTTTACAAGTTATTGACCAAATCCCTGTATATATTATAGCCTCATTGTTTTCATAACCTTGCACAAAAGGACTCAATATTATTACACAGTGGTTGGGGGTGGCACCTCAAATTAGTTTCTCACCTCTGCCAAATAGACGTAGGCACAGAGAACCCCCTCTGCAACGACATATTCAGCATAAAAGAACAAATTGTGAATTAAAGCCACACTTTATACTGAGGCATTTCAGACCAGTTCTGTTAATCACAGAACCACAGAAATGTGTAGGTCCAACCAACAACCCTACTCTACAAGGTGCACTCTAAAACCATATCCCTAAGCACCACATCCAAACAACTTTTAAACACATCCAGGGCTGGTGACTCAACCACTACCCTGGGCAGGCCATTCCAATATCTGACCACTTTTGCTGTGAAAATTTTTTTCCTAATGTCCAGTCTCAAGCTACCCAGTCTCAGTTTGAGGTCATTCTCTCTTGTTCTATCACTGTTTACCTGTGAGAAGAGATCAGCACCAGTCTCTCCACAACGTCCTTTCAGGTAGCTGTAGACAGTGATGAGGTCTGCCCTCAGTCTCCTCTTCTCAAACTAAACATGCCCATCTCCCTCAGTCACCTTTCATAAAATTTATTCTCCAGGCCCTTCACCAGCTTTGTTGTCCTCCTCTGCACTCACTCCAGCACCTCAATATCCCTCTTGTAATGAGGTGGCCAAAACCAAACACAATACTCGAGGTGTGGTCTCACCAGAGCAGAGTATAGGGAGACAATCACTTCCCTACTCCTGCTGGACACAGCATTTCTGATACAAGCCAGGACGTCATTGGCTTTCTTTGCCACCTGGGCACACTGCTTGCTCGTGTTCACTTGATGTCAATTACAATCCCCAGGTCCCTTTCAGCCAGGCAGCTTTCCAGTCACACTGCCCCAAGCCTGGAGCATTGCTTGGGGTTGCGGTGACCCAAATGGAGGATGTGGCATTTGACCTTGTTGAAGCTCATGCCCTCTCTACCCTCGTGGTAATCAACACTCCACATAACTTGGTGTCATCTGTGAACTTACTGATGACACACTTTATGTCGTCATCAAGCTCATCAGTAAAGATGTTAAACAGAAGTGGTCCCAAAACTGAGCCCTGAGGGACACTACTTGTGACCAGCTGCCAGCTGCATTTAACCTCATTGACCACCACCCTTTGAGTCCTTTCATCCAGCCACTCTTTATCTATCAGAGCTGTGCTCATCCAAGCCATGAACAGCCAGTTTGTCCACGAAAATTCTGTGGGGAACAGTGCTAAAGGCTTTTCAGAAGTCTAAGTAGACAATAGCCATAGCCTTTCCCTCATCCAACAGTCAGGTCATCTTGTCATAGAAGGAGATCAGGTTTGTCACGCAGGACCTGCCCTTCATAAACCCATGCTGACTGAGTCTGATCTCCTACTTGCTCTCTATATGATGTGTGATGGTGCTTCAGATGACCTACTCCATGAACTTTCCCGATACCAAGGCCAGACTGACAGGTCTGGAGCTTCCCAGATCCTCCATCCTTCCTTTCTGGTAGATAGGTGTCACATTTACTACCTTCCAGTCCATTGGCACCTCCCCACTTAGACAGGACTCCAGGTAAATAGTGGAGAGTGGCTTGGTGAGCACATCTGCCAGCTCCTGCAGCACCCTTGGGTGTAGCCCATCCGGCCCCGTAGACTTGTGTGGGTCTAACTGGCTTAGCACATCACTGACCACTGCCTCATTTATTGCAATGACCTCATTCTGATCCCATGAGGTGCTGAGGTGACTGAGAAGATCATCAGCATCCTGGCTGGGATCAGCAAGAGTGTGGACAGAAGGACAAGAGCAGGGATAGTTCCCATATGCTGGACACTGGTGAGGCTGCTCTTTGACTCCTGGGTTCAGTTTTGTGCCTTCTTACATTCTTCCCCAGGTCCAGCCTGGCCTCCATCCCACAAGGCACAGTCTTCCATGAGGAGCTGCAGCTCTTTACAGATGCCCCAGCATGAGTCCTTCCACAGGGTGCACATGCTCAGAAATAGCCTTGGGTCCCTTTGGTGAGATGTAGTCCTGGCAGCTACAGACTGCTGCAGTGTGGGCATCCCTTGGAGTCCTGGCCTTCCACGCCACACCATGGTCTTCAGCACAGGCTGTGGGTGAGATTCTGCTCCCCTGTTAATCTCTGTGGGCTGCAGGTGGTCAGACTGCTGGCTAGCCATGGAGCTTGGTGTCTTTGGAGCTGTTCCTCTCACATCCCTCTCCTCCAGAACTTTGTCAGTCCCATGGACACTGACATTGAGGGCACCCTCGGCAAGCCTGCTGATGACGGCAAGCTGTGTGGTGCACTAGACTCACTTGAGGACAGAGGTCCCTCCAGAAGGCTTGTGACAGGCTGGGGAAATGGGCCAGTGACAGCTGCACGATGTTCAACAGGTGAAAGTGAGAGGTCTTGCATGTCGGTTAGGCCAACCCCAGGCACAAACATAGGCTGGGCAAGGAGTTACATAGAGCAGCCTTGGCAAAAAGGACTTGGGGGTATCAGCTGATGACAACTCAACAGCAGCCAGCAGTGCCCTCATGCAGGCCAGAAGGCAGCTGTGTGCTGAGCTGCATCCAGAGCAGTGAGAGCAGGGAAGGGATTCTGACTCTGCTCTGCTCTGCTCTGCTCTGCTGAGACCCCATCTGGTGCCCCCAGCATAAGAGCGACATAAAAGTACTGGATCAGGTCCAGGGGAGGGCCCAGAAGATGATCAGAGGGCTGCAGTACTTTGCCTTTGTGGACAGGCTGAAAGAGCTGAGGCTCTTGAGTGTGGAGAAGAGAAGGCTCCAGGGAGAGCTTAGAGCTGCCTTCCAGTACCTGAATTCAGCTATAAGAAAGCTGGAGAAGGACTTTTGAGGGGGGCTTGTTGTGACAGGACAAGAGTGGATGGACTGAACTTGAAGAGTGAAGATTTAGACTGGAGATCAGGAAGAAATTCTTTACAGCGTGGGTGGTCAGAAGCTGGAACAGGACCCCCAGGGACCTTAGCGCTGCCTTCCAGTATCTGAAAGAAACCTTTGTGAAGGGCAGAGGACGTTTCATAAGGGTGTCTAGAGACAGGGCAGGGGACAATGGTTTTGGGGTGAGTGTATAGGGTTAACACTCCTGGGGGAGTGACCCTGAACCTGACCCTAGGGGTCTTGGCCCCTCCTCAGGGGTGGGCCACACTCCAGGTGATGGTTAGCCCACTCCCCCCACTTCCTGTGGTATAAAAGACAGGAGTTCTCCTGTCTCTTCCTCTTTTCGCCCTCTTGCTCACTACCTGCGTTCATGACCGCACACACACACTGATACTGTATACCAGCCACGAGGCAGAGACACCATCACACTACTCGGGTTGTATCCATCCCTGCTTTGTATTTTGCTGTTTTCCCTTCCTCATCCTTTGTAAACTCCCCTACCTCCAATCCCTTTTTTTCTAAGTTATTGTTAAACTTTTCCTTTTTAACTTCCAAATCGAGTGAGATTGATTTATTGGGGTGTCCCTACCTTTTATCTCTCTCCCTGTCTTTTGGGGAAAGGAGGGGGAGGAGGGGAGGGCACTCTATAAACTCTATAAATTCTATAAATTGTCATTGGGTCTACCAAATTTATAAGAGTCTCTGGGAACTTGCATTTGAACCCAAGACAATTTATTTGGCGCCCAACGTGGGGCTAGGTAGAAAGAATTCTTTCAGAGAAGATTTGGAAGTTAAAAAATGGATATTCTGAAAGTCTTAATCATTAACGCATTTGCATGGCTGTTGTGGGGCTGGCTGTTAAAGTTTATAAGTTACCATGTCTTCTGGATTGTCATTGATATGCTCTGGGAATATTCTAAGCATTTGCCTGCCCGAGTCTATGCCTATTTCCTGAATTCTGTTAGTAATATCACTGTGTTTAGAAATGTTTCTGGAACATGGAATCAATCTGAGTATATGCATTGGAGCACAGAAGCTCCAGATATTTTGGGGGAAAAATGGTACTGGATAGCTGTTATTTCACTGTGTGTAAATTTGGGTTTGGGAATTAATAAGATAGCGGTGAACTGGGACACGTGGAAATATCGAGTGGGCGCCGCCATTAGGGTGCTTAGGGGGAGGGGTAGTCCTCACTGCCCCAGCTGCAGCTGCGGGGGATGGGCGACAGGGCAGACCGCCCCTAGCGCGGCTCCGCCCCGAACTCCGCCTCCGGTCCCGCCCAGGGCAGCCCCCCGGACCCTGCCCCCTCAGCCCAGCCCCCTTCACCTGGCGCCAATTACGACGCGGCCCGCAAGATCAAATCAAAACCCTCCCGCAGATACCGATCCAGGGCAAGGGACCTCTTCGGGAACCAGCACCCCCCAGCAACAGCAACCAGCTGGAAATGGACCTGATAATGGAGTGATCCTTATCAGCTCCACGCCCAGAAAGGAAATCAGGCACATAAGGCAGGAGTATGCAAGGGCAAACGGACAGTCCCTTTTAGCCTGGCTTTTGAAATGCTGGGATGCAGGAGCAGAAACAGTGGACCTAGATCACAGGGAGGCGAAGCAGCTGGGATCCTTGTCGAGGGATGGAGGTGTGGATAAGGAGCTGGGAAGGCTCGATGGTACCCACTCACTTTGGGCCAGGCTTCTGATAGCTGTGAGATACAGGTACCCGACTAAGGATGACATGATTTTCCATCCCCTTAGATGGACAGATATGGAACAGGGTATCTCATACCTGAGGCAAATGGCGGTTCAAGAGATAATTTATGGAGCCGACCAGAGGCCCTCGGACCCTGATGATGTCCGCATGAAGCCAGCCCTCTTAAAGAAACTGACTCAGTGTGCCCCTTCCACATATGCCCCCACATTGGGAGCACTGCTGCTGGGCAGAGACCCCAACAACCTTCCCACAATCAGGGAGTTTGTGAATGACCTGAGACAGTTTGAAGACAGTTTGTCGAGGAAAACCTTAATTGCCACTGTAGAGACCCTCACCCAAGAAATGAACGAGCTGAAAGCCTCTTTCTCTGAAATGCAGAAGGCAGAGGATGACTGCTCTTCACCTTCAGAATGGGTGCAAGTCTCAGCTATAAGGAACACACGCCACCGTGCTCCTCCTCCTCCCCGCAGGAGACCAGCCCAGAGCAGACAGGGTACACACAGGGGGTCACTCTGGAGAACACTGTGTGACCATGGGGAAAACATGGATAGATGGCATGGCCAGCCCACCTCAGCTCTATCGGCCAGGGTAAGGGAACTGCAGGGGGCAAACACAGGGAATAACTCCTCCAGAAGAGGGGTTGCCCCAGTGTCCCGCAGGCAGCGCTCTCGCTCAAGGGGTGGTGAAGCCAGTAACTCAGGTCCATGTGCCTCATGCAGCCACACTGCTCAGAATTAGAGGTGCCCTGTCTCCAGCCAGGCGGAGGCCAGGGATAACAGAGTATATTGGGACGTGTTTGTGAAATGGCCTGGCACTTCTGAAGCCGAGAAGTACAGAGCGTTGGTAGACACCGGTGCCCAATGCACTCTGATCCCCTCCAGCCACAGGGGGACAGATACTGTTACAATTGCAGGAGTCACAGGGGGGTCTCGGGAGTTGACTGTGCTGCAGGCTGAGATAAGCCTCACCGGGAATGTGTGGGAGAAGCACTCCATAGTAACTGGCCCTGATGCACCTTGCATCCTGGGGATTGACTTTCTCCGGGAAGGGTACTTTAAAGATCCGAAGGGGAACAAGTGGGCATTTGGCATAGCAGCTGTAGAGACTGCAGACAAAGAGCAGCTGTCTATCATGCCTGGCTTGTCAGATGACCCTTCCGTGGTTGGTACCCACAAGGTGGAAGATGTCAAGTTACCTATTGCTTCTCGTGTAGTTCATCGCAGGCAATACCGCACCAACAGAGACTCCCTGCTACCCATACAGCAGCTGATTCGCCACCTGGAGCAGCAGCTTGTCATCAGCAAGAGCCACTCGCCCTTCAACAGCCCGATATGGCCAGTGCGAAAGGAGACAGGGGAGTGGAGACTCACGGTGGATTTCCGAGGCCTGAACGAAGTGACTCCTCCAATCAGCGCAGCCGTGCCTGATATGTTGGAGCTGCAGTATGAACTGGAAACAAAGGAGGCCAAATGGTATGCCACAATTGACATTGCTAATGCTTTCTTCTCCATCCCCATTGCAGAAGAATGTAGGCCGCAGTTTGCCTTCACCTGGAGAGGAGTCCAGTACCACTGGAACAGACTGCCTCAAGGGTGGAAGCACAGCCCTACAATCTGCCATGGCATCATCCAGACTGCACTGGAGAAGGGTGGAGCTCCGGAACATCTGCAGTACATCGATGACATCATTGTATGGGGTGAGACAGCAGAGGAGGTCTTCCAGAAGGGTGAGAAGATCATTAATATCCTGTTGGATGCAGGTTTTGCCATTAAGAGAAGCAAAGTGAAAGGGCCTGCCAGAGAGATCCAGTTCCTGGGAGTTCGATGGCAGGATGGCCGACGCCACATCCCTATGGATGTGGTGAATAAAGTGGCCACTATGGTGGAACCCACTAACCGGAAGGAGACACAATCCTTCCTGGGGTTTGTGGGCTTTTGGAAGATGCACATTCCCGGGTACAGTCAAATTGTGAAACCCCTCTTTGACGTTACAAGAAAGAGAAATAACTTTGAGTGGGGACCTGAGCAGCAAGTGGCATTTGACCAGATCAAACGAGAGGTGGTCCATGCCATGGCCTTGGGACCAGTTCGAACCGGCCCAGAGATTAAGAACATTCTCTACACAGCAGCCGGTGAGAATGGTCCTAGCTGGAGCCTATGGCAGAAAGCTCCTGATGAGACAAGAGGCCGCCCACTCGGGTTCTGGAGCAAGGCGTACAAAGGCTCAGAGACCAAGTATACCCCCACAGAGAAAGAAATCCTAGCTGCCTATGAGGGAGTCAGAGCTGCCTCTGAGGTGATTGGGACGGAGTCACCACTCCTTTTAGCTCCAAGGCTTCCAGTCCTGACTTGGATGTTTAAAGGGAAGGGTTCGACTCCGCACCATGCCACAGATGCCACTTGGAGTAAGTGGATGGCTCTGATAACTCAGAGGGCTAGGATGGGGACTCTCGAGCGTCCAGGCATTGTGGAGGTCATCACCAACTGGCCAGAGGGCACTGACTTTGGAAAGCCAGCAGAAGAGAAGGCAGTGACCCGTGCCGAGGAAGCCCCCCCATACAGTGACCTCCCTGAGGAGGAAAAGGCATATGCTCTCTTCACAGATGGATCCTGCCGCCTGGTAGGCAGCAAGCGGAGATGGAAGGCTGCCGTCTGGAACCCCACACGCAGGGTTGCAGAGGCAAGAGATGGAGAAGGCGAATCCAGCCAGTATGCTGAGGTGAAAGCCATCCAGCTGGCCCTGGACATTGCAGAACGAGAGCAGTGGCCAATGCTATACATCTACACCGACTCATGGATGGTAGCAAATGCCTTATGGGGGTGGCTGAAGGAGTGGAAGAGAAATGATTGGCAGAGAAAAGGGAAGCCTATTTGGGCTGCTGATCTCTGGCAAGACATTTCTGCACGCCTGGACAAACTGCCAGTTAAAATCCGACACATCAGTGCTCACATCCCAAAGAGCAGAGCCACTGAAGAGCAGCAGCATAACCACCAAGCTGACCAGGCTGCCCACATCTGCCAGATTGACCTGGACTGGAAGCACAAAGGTGAACTGTTCTTAGCTCGGTGGGCACATGACTCTTCTGGTCACCAAGGAAGAGATGCCACATACCAATGGGCCCGAGACAGGTCCGTGGACATATCCATGGAGGCCATAACTCAGGTTATCCATGAATGTGACATCTGTGCCACCATAAAGCAAGCCAAGCGCATGAAGCCTTTGTGGTACGGGGGAAGGTGGTCAAAGTACAGGTATGGGGAGGCCTGGCAGATTGATTACATCACTCTGCCTCGGTCTCGTAGTGGCAAGCAGTATGTGTTAACCATGGTGGAGGGAAGCACGGGGTGGCTGGAAACCTACCCAGTACCTCATGCTACTGCCCGTAACACCATTCTGGGCCTGCAGAGCCACATCCTGTGGAGACACGGTACCCCAGAGAGAATAGAGTCAGACAATGGGACCCATTTCAAGAACCACCTTGTAAGCAACTGGGCAAAAGAGCATGGGATAGAATGGGTTTATCACATCCCATACTACCCACAGGCTGCAGGAAAGATTGAGCGACATAATGGTCTGCTGAAAACCACCCTGAAGGCTATGGGAGGTGGAACTCTCAGAAACTGGGAGAAGCACCTTGCAGAAGCCACTTGGCTGGTGAACAGCAGGGGATCAGTTAACAGAGCTGGTCCTGCTCAGTCTGCCCTACTGCCCACAGTTGAGGGAGATGGAGTTCCTGTAGTCTGTGAAAGGAATCTACTGGGAAAGACTGTGTGGGTTGCTCCTGCCTCTGGTGGGGGAAAACCTATCAAAGGGGTGGTATCTGCAGAGGGTCCTGGTCACACATACTGGGTGATGATGGAAACTGGTGTTATCGAGTGTGTCCCTCAGAGAAACCTCTCTTTAGCTGAAAAGGTTTTGAAATCTCAGAGTTGATTCCATGTGTTCCAGATACTTTCAGGTTATCTTGTATTATAGTTGTATCATAGTTGTGCAATACTTGTATCATAGTTGTGCAATACTTGTATTATAGTTCATAAGGGGTTACAAGTTGTTTTTGTAGTTATACCCTCACCACTACACGGCGTCCAACAGAACCTACATCACAGCAGCAGCTATCCAGAGTCCTACAACATCGCATCACACCACGGCGTCCAACCAGAACCCTGCATCTGATTCGTCACTGATGCCCTGCAGTGAGAGACTGTTCCTGACTTCCCTCCAGAGGATGTCTACAGCCATCTCATCTACACCTGTTCCCCTGATGCCAGACACCAAGAGAGACTGTTCCTGATGTTTTCTTCACAGAGGGAAAAGACTTTCCTGAGTTCCAACAAGAACTGTTCCTGATTCACTGACTTTTCTTCCGTTCCTGCCCTGCTCACATCTCAGCAACCTGCACCGGGCCAGAGGAGCACATCGCCTTGAGATACAGCCGGGGACCAAGAAGGACTTCACGAACTCTTAACCCATGGACACTTTTCCCATCTTTGGAGAAGAAGACTGTTCTTAGGAAGGTGGAAGTGGTCTAACCAAGGGGTGGAATGTATAGGGTTAACACTCCTGGGGGAGTGACCCTGAACCTGACCCTAGGGGTCTTGGCCCCTCCTCAGGGGTGGGCCACACTCCAGGTGATGGTTAGCCCACTCCCCCCACTTCCTGTGGTATAAAAGACAGGAGTTCTCCTGTCTCTTCCTCTTTTCGCCCTCTTGCTCACTACCTGCGTTCATGACCGCACACACACACTGATACTGTATACCAGCCACGAGGCAGAGACACCATCACACTACTCGGGTTGTATCCATCCCTGCTTTGTATTTTGCTGTTTTCCCTTCCTCATCCTTTGTAAACTCCCCTACCTCCAATCCCTTTTTTTCTAAGTTATTGTTAAACTTTTCCTTTTTAACTTCCAAATCGAGTGAGATTGATTTATTGGGGTGTCCCTACCTTTTATCTCTCTCCCTGTCTTTTGGGGAAAGGAGGGGGAGGAGGGGAGGGCACTCTATAAACTCTATAAATTCTATAAATTGTCATTGGGTCTACCAAATTTATAAGAGTCTCTGGGAACTTGCATTTGAACCCAAGACAGTGAGGAAGAGTGGGTTTGGACTGGATCTTACAAAGATGTTCTTCAGCACAAGGGACAGGGTTGCCAAGGGATGTTGTGCATGATTCCTCCCTGGAGATGTTCAAGGCCATGCAGGATGAGGCCCTGGGCAGCCAGGTCTACTTAGAGGTGTCCCCGCCCATGGCAGGGAGGTCCTGTTGGCTGCTGCTTGTGTGCATCCTTGTTCCCGCACAGTGGTCTGACAGGGACACAGGTTCAGCTGCTTCTGCATTGTCTGAGCTACTCCTGGAAGTCCAACAAGACCAAATGCAGCACCCTGCACCTGGGTCAGGGCAATCCCAAGCACAAAAGAAGGCTGGGTGAGGAGGTACATAGAGCAGACTTGAGGAGAAGGGCTCAGGACTGAGGACAGCTCAACAGCAGCCAGCAACGGTTGTTGGCAGCCCAGAAGGGAGCTGTGTGCTGGGCTGCACCCAAAGCAGTGAGAGCAGCAGGACAGGGAGAGGATTCTGCTCTACTCTACTCTGCTGAGACCTCATCTGAAGCACTGTGCCCAGTTCTGGTGACCACAGCATAACAGGAACACAGAGGTGCTGGAGCAGGTTCAGAGCAGGGCCAAGAAGGCTCCAGGCAGACCTTAGAGCAGCTTTTGTATACCTGAAGGGGGCTACAAGAAAGCTGGGGAAGGACTTTTGACAGGGGCTTGTGGCCTGGCGAGGGCAGAGAGACTGAATTTAGATAGTGGAGATTTAGACTGGAGATGAGGAAGAAATGCTTTACAGTGGGGGTGGTCAGAAACTGGAACAGGTTGCCCAAGCAGGCTGTGGATTGCCCATCGTTGGAGGTGCCTGTGGCCAGCTTGGATGAGACCTTGAGCGCTCTGGTCTAGTGGATGTGTCTCTGCACATGGGGGTTGGAACTTTCAAGGTCCCTTCCAACCCAACCGACCCCACGGCTCCACGAATCCGTTCAGCAAGAGGTTATGGAGCATGAGCACTTGTGGTGAGTGTCTGGGACAGAGGAGAGCTGCCCAGGCCCTCCGTGCTTAGGCGCGCAGGGGCCCGGGCAGCTGCGCTGATGTCACAAGCACACCTCGCAGCGCTCTGCGGTGATGCCACAGCCCTGCCGCCTCAGGAGCAGGACCTGACGCCTCGGCGATCGCAGCGCTCTCCCGGTGCGCAGAGCACTCTCCCGTGCCTGCCCTTGCCAGAAGATCCTCTCGGGTAGCTGCCCAGGCAGTCGCTGCGTGGTGCTGCAGAGATGGCAGTGCGGTTCCTTGCTGGCATTGCCTTCCTCTTGGAGTGGGCCACTGCCGCCGGTTCTTTCCTGGACAAGCCCTGGCTGATGGCAGGGCTGTTGGCAAGTGAGTAGAGGCTGTTAGTAGAGAGAGCAGCGAATGTGCCTGCTGTGTGTCTGTGCTCTCGCAGCCTTCCTCAGTGGCCCAGCCGGCTCTTAAACAAGATCACCGCCGAGACACCTCTGGTTTGCTGGAGCTCCTGGCTACAGCAGTGCCAGGGCTAAGGGGCACTGTGGGGAAGCTTTCACGGGGAAACACTGCCAGCAGCTCGAGAGACAGGAGAGTGACAAAGCTGCTTTAGGAGCTCCTGTGCAGAGCGGGAAGCATTTTCTTGAGCAAGTTTCTACTTCTTTGACTTGCTGGCACAGCAGGGCAGAAACTAAACAGCAGAACTGTGCCAAAAGAACAACCTGGTAGAGCATTGTCCTGTTGCCATGAGTGCCAGTGCTGCTGGAGGGCTGCTGCGAAAGAAAGACGCCAGCCCTTTGGGTGTGCTTGCTCTGTGGGGCTGCCCACAGCAGAGGCTGCCGACGCCTCTGATGCCTGTTCCCTTGCTCCCTGCAGATCAGATCAGCCGTGGATTCAGGGCAGCCCATCCCTCGGTGAGTGAGGAAGTCTCCTTTGCTGCTTCTAGAGGGGTGGAGGAGCGTGGAGCGTGCTGTGAGGTGTGCTTGGAATGTCTGTCCTGCCATTCCCTGCTCTGGCCAGAGCAGCAGCCCCTTTCTGCACTTGCCTCTCACAGCTGGGTGCTGCACCTGACTCTCAGCCCAGCTACAAGCCTCTGTGTGTAGGCAGCTCTCTGACAGTGTGCTCCAGTCCAGGTGGGCAAGGGCAGAGCTGGTAACCAGCTGCTACAGGTGGGGAAGGCACAAAGCCAGAGCAGGTAACCAGCTGCCAGGGGTGGCTGTCTGTGATGTGCTGGGGTGATTTAGTTGTCTTTAGCCACACTGAAAAACACCAAATGGATTCACACGACAGGGAGGTGACAGCCACTCATGCTCCTGTCTGTCCACAGGACTCGGGGCCAGGAGCAGAGAATGCTGGAGCTGCTGCTGGCTCCGACGAAGAGGAGAAGGGCTTTGGAGAGAGGCCATACAGCTCTCACCAACATCAATCTCTCAGGCTGCACCAACCCGAAAGTGTAAAATCAGTAAGTGCCAGCCTTGGTCAGCACTGCATTTGGTGTCTTTCAGGGGCATGCTTCTGATCAGACAGCCCTTGGCTGAAGACTCCCAAGGCTACAGTCCTGCCATGACCTGAGCCAACTGCACCTTAGAGCTGAGGCTTGCAGGACTTTAGCCATGCCTAGACTGGTTTCTGATGGCTAAGCAGACTGAAGTGGTGTGTAGTGATTGCAGCTCCCAAGTGGTGACTGTCACCTGTGCTCCTGTCTGTCCACAGGAGACACCACCAGGATCAGGATGCCTGCTAGATGGATTGGCCTCTGCTGATGAGGATGACGATGGAGCAGGTGGCTATGACTATGAGGACTATGGCAGAGAGGAGCCTGCCAATGATACACCTGAAAGAGTCAAGGATGTCGAGGCTGAGGATGGCGAAAACTGGGATGATGACTATGAGCCCCTGCCTGTTGTGGTCCCACCATCTGAAGAGAGAAAATCAGTAAGTCCCAGCTCTGGTCAGCACCGTGTTTGGTGTCATGCGCAGTGAGAGGTTTCTGATCAGGCAGCTCCTGGATGAAGTCTCTCAGGGCTAGAATCCTGCCATGACCTAGTGCTTCACCAAAGCCACTGACAGCAGCACAATCTGTTGGCTATGTCCCGTAGCCATGAGTCCCCTCGGAGTCCTGGGACAGGGAGTGTGAATTCATCACAGTCCCAGGAAAAAGGTGGCTGTGTGTCTTTGAGTGTTGCTGGTGAGAAAGGGAACAGCTTTGCCCAAAGCATCCCTGCAGCCTCTCTGTCATCAGTGCAGAGAGTTGCAGTCCCACACAGGTGGCCATTGTGCCCCTGCCATTGTGCAGCCTGCCACTGTGCCTCTGCAGTCTGGGACAGGGACAGCAAACCCACACAGCTCTAGAGCCCTGCATGTGGCAGACTGGATCTTGCTGAGGGTCTGCCCTCCAAGTGCCATTCTGGTGCAAGACTGCAAGCCTCCTTTCTGACCCTAAACCATTTCTCGTCACAGGTGTGGGCATCCTACAGCGAGAGGTGCAGGCAGCAGCAGCCAGATGAAGCCTCCCTGGACAAGCTTGGTATGTGTCCTGTACTCCTGTCTGAGACAGCACTGCACTTTGTGCATGCCTCAGGACGACCCCCGCCCAATGTTCATCCTCAGCTGAGTGCCAGCAGTCACTCACAGCTTCCTACACAAGCTGAGAGCGTCCTTGGAGGCAGCCAGAGCATTCTGGGGCTTGCTGCTGCCTCTGAGGGCAGCTGTGCCTGGGCTGGGTGTGCCTGAGCTTCCTTCTGCAGCCAAGGCAAAAGCAGAGATAGTTTCTGCTTGAGTACAAGGCTGTGAGCTGCTCTGCTGCATCTTCAAGGAAGCCTCTCGAATTTTGTGTCTTCCAGGGAGCATTGTGAGCACGGGAGAGCCTGAGAGTAAATATGCTGAAGCCGAAAAGCTTGGCCAAGGGTAAGTCCAACCACAGCTATGTCTTTGAGGCACCTGTAAATGCCAGAGGACACTTGGAGCCACTGCAGGCAGCAGAGCTCTCGTGTCTGGGTTACCTTTTGCTCACAGGCACTAACCCCCTTCTCCTTTCTTTGCTGCTCTTGTGCTCCCAGGAGCTATGGAGCTGTTTATCGTGCTGTTGAGATGGCCACAGAACGAGAGGTGAGTGCCAGGAGTGCCAGCAGCTTCTGCAGCTCTTCATTGCCTTCCCCAGGACTGCAAACTGGGGATGAGGCTTTCAGGTCACCCTCATCCCTTTCCTCTGGAAGTAGCACCAGAAGGCAAAATCCATCCTCTGCTCTCTTCAGCTGCTCAGTGAAAGCTCTGTCGGAGCAAGGGGGTTTCTTTGCTGCAGTAACTCCACATGCCTTGTGTCCTGTGAGTAGCACCCGAGGCAGCAGAGAAAGGGGAGATTGTCATGCATGAGGCTGAGCTCCTGAGTCTCGGAAGGAGAGAGCTGGGCACAGCTTGCCTATGGCCCCAAGCAAACACTCACAGTGACTCCATGCTGGTTTTGTGCAGCAGCCTGCTGAAGCTCATGGGTTTCAATGTCAGTGCAGGTGGCCATCAAGCACATCCGTGTGGCTCCAGAGGACGAGGAGTATGTGGTGAATGAAATCCTCGTGATGCGGGACCATAAGAGCCCAAACATTGTCAGCTACCTGGACAGGTGAGTGCCTCTGTTCTTACCAGCTGAGGGAGCCTCTGCAGAGTGCCAGCCAGAGGTACTCCCTGGCAGAGAAGTGACCTCTCGAACACTGCTCTACTCTGCCACTGTTTTCCTTTCAGCTATCTGGTGGGTGCTGAGCTGTGGCTGGTCCTGGAATATCTGGCTGGAGGCTCCCTGGGGGATGTGGTTAAGACAACCCAGATGAATGAAGAACCAATAGCAGTGGTTTGCAGGGAGGTAAGGGATGCCACTTGTGCTTCCAGACATTGGGACAGGGTGGTCCTTCTGCACAGGTGGGTAGAAGAGGAGAGATGGCATCTTCAGAGGCAATAGGGCTTTTCTGTTTTGGCCAGCCAGCGTTTGCCATAGGGAAGGAGGCAGCACAGCCAGTGCAGCAGCAGCCACTCTGCCTGTGCTTTTGGGGGATACTCTGCACCAAAGGACAGAGTGGGCCTTCCTGTGGAAGGTCATTCCTCTGCTAGCACTACAGCAGCAAGCTATGCCTCTGGAGAGCACAAGACTCTGACATTGCTCACAATCCCTCTAGAAGTGAAATCTCCTAGCGCCCTTTGCTAGCTCCTGGGATGAACTCAGGCCATGGATTTTTTACCCTCCTGTTTCTGTCTTATCCCTCAGTGTCTGCAAGGTCTGGATTGCCTTCATTCCAACAACATCATCCACAGGGATATCAAAGGCTGTAACATCCTGCTTGGGATGGACGGGTCTGTGAAACTGGGTAAGAAACCTTGGTCAGGGGCTACCTTCCCAGCATGTGGTGTGGGACTGCTTCTGACCGACTGCCAGGTAGCCAGAAGTGATGGCTGTGGCAGTGCCTGGAGCACTGCTGCCAGCTGAGAGTGCAATTCCAGCATGCAGAGGAGGACAGGAAAGGAAACAAGCGTGGAGAGTGGCTGTGGCTTGGGCAGCTCCTGCCACAGCGAGGGAGTGACAAGAGTTCAGGTGTAGCAAGGCCACTGCATGGAGCTGGAGGCCTTTGTAAAGAGATGGGTTCAGCAGGGCTTTGGCTGCTGTGCTGATAACCACTGCATGGCCGCTTCTGCAGGCAGACCCAAGCGGATGGCCCCAGCAAGCCTGGGTGCAGAGGGTGTCTCTTTGGCTTGCTGTCCCCATTCCTCCTGGCTTTAACAAGGCTTGGTCTTCTTCTCAGCTGATTTTGGCGTCTGCGCTCTGCTCACCCTTGAGCAGAGCAAGAGGACCAGCTACGCTGGAACTCCACACTGGATGGCTCCAGAGATCCTGAAGGAAGAGCCCTATGGTGCCAAGGTGGACATCTGGTCCCTTGGCATCACGGCAGTGGAGATGGCCGAAGGAGAGCCTCCCTTTGCCAGCGAAAGTGACAACAGGGTAAGGGGCACAGCAGTAGATACTGTTGTACAACTGGAGTAGCTTTGCTGTGGGGAAGTCAAAGATGCTGAAGACTCCTTGAGTCAGCCAATGCAGTCAGCATCAAGGCAAGATGCTTTTGACACTGGAATAGCTGTGGCTGCAGCAGGGTGGAGTATTTGTTGGTCCAAAAACGTCATCTCTATGCCTCTGCCAGGGAAGAAGCTGCCCTTGAGACTGGGCCTGAAAGAACTGACAGGGGTCTGGAGGAACATTTGTGGATCTGAAAGAAGCAGATGAAGTCTTGTGCTTCCTTTCCATCTAGGTGTGTGATCTGCTAGCTGCTGGTGAGACACCAAAGCTGCAGAACCCTGAGGAGCTCTCTGCTGCCCTTCTCAGCTTCCTTCAGTGCTGCCTGGAGGTGGATGTGGACAGGCGCTGGTCTGCCAGGGACCTGCTGCAGGTAAACTGCAAAGCAGCTGCAAGTGCAGGGAAGGGTTTCCTCAGCAGCAACACTTGAAGGCATCTATGGACCCTCAGGTGCAATGATGCCAGGCAGGCCCTGCTCCCATGCAAGCCAGAGCTGAGCACCTCAGCACTTCATCATGTATCTGCCTGCTCTTGTCTTGCTGCTGAAACTCTGCACCTCAGCAGCTTTTGGAGCAGTCCTGGGCCTGGACCCTACTGGGATAAACATGTCCTAGAGCTGTTGAGGTGCCCTGAGCAATGGCTGATGCTCCTCAGCCTTTGTGACAGCTAAAGTAGCCCATGGCTTTAGGGAGCAGGAACCAAGGAAAGGTTTTGAGCTTCCTGGAAGCTACACGGTCCTGGCACAGCAGCAGCATTCCCAGAGGTCTGGCAGGGCCAAAGTCCCAGCCAGCTGAGAACACCTTGAGAAATGGATTGGCAGCACCATGGGCCATGCCCAGCTGTGGTAGCAAGGGACTGGGCAGGGAGACACAGGGGCAGGTGGTGCCCTCAGTTCTCTTTGTGCTTATGGCTGGGAAGCAGGGGAGCACTGCCTGAGCCTGTGGGCCCCTGAGTTTGGACAGAAATGGTTCATTTGTGTTTCTTCTTCTGCACAGCACCCATTTGTGACATCAGCGGGGCCAGTCTCCAGCCTGATCCCGCTGATCACTGCAGCCAAGGAAGCCAGGAACAGCGGCCAGTAGTGCCTGAGGCCGGGTCCTGCTGTGACATCTGGGAGCAGGACTCAGGAGAACAACTCGGCACAGCCTTGGCTCTGGTGCTGCAGCACGGAGGGACAGCTCACAGACCCGTCCTCACAGTCTTGGCCTCTCCAACATAAATAGGATTGTTAGTGTTCCCTAGGAATAGATAGGATCATTAGTGTTCTGTAGGAGTAAATAGGATAAGTTGTGTTTTGTAGGAATAGATAGGGTAAGTTGTGTTCTTTAGGAATAAATAGGATAAGTTGTGTTCTGTAGGAGTAAGTAGGACAAGTTGTGTTCTGTAGGAATAGATAGGGTAAGTTGTGTTCTGTTGGAAAAATAGGATCATTAGTGTTCTCTAGGAATACATAGGATAATTTGTTGTCTAGGGGAATGAGACTACTCATATGAAAGGGGGATAGATTTATGAAGCATTTCACACATAGGACACAGACAGGACTGTTGCACTTTGGGTTCACCCATGGGTGCTGTAACAACCGATTCACCTTCAGGGAAGGAAGAGTCTGTCTGTCAAGCATTACAGGAGTTACACCTGTACAAATCAATGGGCCTGGATGCTGTCCACTTGAGGATACTAATAGATCTGGCTGATGTCCTTGTGAGGCCACATTCCATAATCCAGAAGTCATGGTGATCAGGAGACATCCCTGTAGACTGGAATAAGGCTAATTTCACCCTCATCTATAAGAAGGGTTCCAAGGAGGATCCAGGTAATTGTAGATCCACTAACCCCACTTTGATCCGTGGGAAAGTTACAGAATGAATCCTCCTGGAGAGTGTCACAAGTCAGTTGAAGCTCAAAACTGGAAAGAGCAAACAGAAATTCACCAGGGGCAATCTGTGCCTGTCAAAACCAACCAGCTTCCACGACTAAGTAGCTTGCTTCATCAATACAGAGAGAGAGGCTGACATTTTCTACCTGGATTTCTCCAAGGCTTTTGACATGGTCCCTCCAACATCCTCCTAGAAAAATTGATATATTATGGCCTAGATAGGTGGTCTGTGTGGTAAGGAACTATCTCACAGACTATACTCAGAGGGTGGTAGTCAATAATTATTTCTCAACCTGGAAGTCATACACAAGTGTAGTGGGCCCGGTGTTGTTTAATATCTTCATACATGATCTGAATGTTGGAATCAAGAACACCCTGATGAAGTTTGCAGACAACACCAAAATGAGTGAGGAAGTTGACACTTCAGAAGAGAGAGCTACCCTCCAAGACAGCCTGGAAAGGCTGAAGGAATGAGCTGGCAAGAAGCTTGTGAAGTTCCATGGGTACAAATATAGAGTCTTGGACCTGCGAATGCATAACCCAGGAGTGCAGCTCAGACTGCGATCCACCTGGATGGAGAGCATCCCTTTGGAAAGGGGCCCTAGGGATCTTGGTGAATAGCAAGTTTAGCATGAGTGAACAGTGTGCTGCAGTGACAAAGAAGGACAACAGAGTGCTGAGTTGCATCAAAAAGGGCATTACCAGCAAAGATAAAGAAGTCATTGGCTCACTCTTCCCAGTGCTTGTCAGGCCCCACCTGCAGCACTGGGAGCAGTTTTGGTCCCTGCTGTGGAAAAAAGATGCAGACAGGCTGCAAAGCATCCAGAGAAGGGCCATGAGAATGCTCAGAGGACTGGAAGAATTTTATTTTATTTTTTCATATTATGTCTTTCCATGTTTTGTTCCAGCTGATATTTCTTTTAATTTATATAAATCCGTGGGGTTTATATACCAAGGTATCTTTTTTTAAAAACTTTTCTATTCATTATACCGTCTTTTGAGGGGAGGAGGTTTCTGCCCTGTTTCCTTTTCTTTTACCTTTCCTGGGTATTTATTTTTCTAGTCACCAAATGACAAGAGAACTTGAAGATGTTAGAAATAATCCTGTTTTTTCAGCATTTTTTTTATTAGTTTAATAAAAAATCTGACTTTGTGCCATAGAATATCTATGTTGGTTTCTGCTTTCCCTAGCAGTCCAGTGCAAGAGTAGCACATACAAATCGTTTTACTGTTTAAAACTTTTGAATAAAACATGCTAACCTTGTCATAGTAACTGACAGACAGAAATGTCACCATTGTTTGCCTGGGACAAATAATCCATACACTTCATGTATAATTCATCTGATCTTTAAGAATGTTTAACAATATTGAATTTAGATAGATTTCAATAGCATGGTGAATCATACTCCCTTTATCAATTTACACACGTGCTTTACCAACATGTAAGTCTCTGTCTGTATCACTCTAATCCTGACAGGTTTAATGGTAGTTCTTATTTTATAGTAGACAGACACTAACACTGTCCGTGCTTTATCATTCAGTGTCCTTTTGTAACCTGCTCTCTATCATTCTGAACCTGAGAACCTGCAGCAAACCAAGGTCATACCTCTATCACAGTGGTGTTAGCTGCAGGGACATGTACCTAGTAGTAGCTTGCCTCAGGGCTGCTGGATTATGAAAAGGGATTGAAACCCTATTCCAGATAAGATCTAAATCCCCTCCAAAATAAGATTTCAGTCCTTTCCTAAAACTGCCTGTCCATCAAACTTGAAAAAGTCTGAAAACAAAAGATCTTGAGTGGTAAGGGAGAAAGGAACATGTTTTACAGTAAAACACATGTGTACACACACATATACACTCATACATGCGGAGTCCCACTGGTACTTCTCAGCCTCAGATGGGAAAAGATGTGGCCTTGGTAGCTTCTAAAGTGTCACTTCCATGAAAGGTTCTATCTCTGTACTTCCCGCTTTGCATCAGCTCAGTACAGTGGCTTAGAGGGCTGTAATATGGTGGGATCAGGAATGTAAGAGCTGTGGCTGGACATTTCTGAAACCATAGAATCGTAGAATGGTAGCGGCAAGAAAGGATCTTGGAGATCATTAAGTCCAGTCTCCTGCCAAAACAGGATGATCTAGGGCAGAACACACAGAAATGCATCTAGACAGGCCTTGAAAGTCTCTAGAGTAGGAGACTTCACAAAAAAAAAAACAAAAAAAAACCAAACAAAAAAAAACCAAAAAACCCACCACATTTTTTTTCCTTAAGACACACAATAGGCTCTGACAAAGCAAATACAGAGAGAAATTGAATCTATCTGAATGTTTTATGTGATAACAACAGCCAATTACAAATAGGTTCCCTTTCCTCTAGTACTTAATAAGTTTGCATGATAAATACAACAGATAAACTAAAATCTCCATGCACAGGCACAGAGATAGGCTAGGAACTGGGATGAAATCTGTTGCAATGAACAAAGTTTTTTCACTTATGTTGTTTTTTCCCAAATATCTTTTGATCTTGCCAAAACATTCTTCCCTCAATGAGTTTCTTTTGTCTTTGTTAAGGAAAACAAAGCAGCAATATATTGCAAACAAAACCAAACAAAGAAAAAAAAAAAACCACAGCAAAAGATGTATTAAATGAACATCAAACCAAACCACAAAACAGAATGTAACAAAGTGACATGAAATAACATAAAACCAAAGCAACTAAACAATAACAACCCTCAGGATACAGCTCTTCAGACAACAGAGACTTGACAGACAAATGAAATTCTTAGGTCTTCGAAGTAGCATGAAGTACATTGAGTTGTATGGAAGTGCATTCTGCTTCTACTTAAAAGAATAAAGAATGATAATAAAAATAGAAGTATTTATTGATTTGAATTTATTTAGGCCCAAACAAAACAAAATAAAATAATTTTTTTCCCCTATGGTGGTTTGAGTGTTCCCTGCCCCCACACACACTTTGGAAATCACCCAGACTAGACTCAGATGGCTCTGGAAGTTTTTAAGTGGAGCTTATATTTACAGCTTAGCACAATATACAAGCAGATATTTACAATATATAGAGTTATATACAGAAATATACAAGGTAAAAGGTAATACAGAAACACAACAGCCCTCCCAGAAACCTGAGTCCCCAGCAGGGGCTCCCAACTGCCCTTCCTCCTTCTTCCACTCCCCTACCTTATCCCAGACATTGCCTTGTGCCCCAAGGAAGAATGAAGGTTCAGCCAGGGGGTTAGGAAGCAAAGTGGATTAATCAGAGAGACAGAGGGTGAGGTTAGAGAGAGGTGCAGCTCAGAGCTCTGGCTGTGCTTGAACTCCCTTATCTATGTTTTCACTCTTGTTCTTATACATCTCAGTAAGCCTATGAGTGAAGTAGACATCACCATTGTTTTCCTTTCACAGCCTGTGATCTACTTCTCACCAAAACATTCTAGCTAGCTTCAAACTAGCACACTTTCTGAGCAGATTGACTTAATGTTTGATACTGTTTTCATTCAGAAATATCTCTGTCCATGAATATCCTAATGTCTCTTTTGGCACGAGGTTAGCTTTTCAGTTCTGTCAGAGTCAAAAGCTCATTTTTTTAAATGCTTTCTGAAATATTTGGTACCTTGGTGACAGCAGTCAAGCAGTAAGTGGAAGGTTACAAGTATGACGGCAGATGAAGCAGCATTATCAATATTTACATCTCTGAAAGAAAAAAGAAAGACAAAACCAAACAAACAGAAGTAGTTTTTAATTAATGGTTACCTCAGTAAGCTAGTTAAGCAAGTAATAAGAGAGAGAATAAAGACTATTCCTTTATGTCTTGACTTCCTTGGACTTTTCTGTTCTATCTTCTGCCTATGAATGATCACATCTACATTTGAAACACAGCTATAAACCATTTAAAGACTTGTTCCATTCTATTGTGACATATCTAAAACTATCAAATAGTGAGGAGAGCAATATTAACTTGAAATCTGTCTGAAAGGCCTCAGAATTACCTGAATTCCTTACATAAAGTCTAGATAGTGGAATAATCCAGCTTGGCTCCAAAAGTCTTCTATATCTAAAGATCAGCAAGATAGTCCAGTTCTCTAAGATGCTTCCAAAAATTTGTTTTGATTTGTGGCCAGGACACATGGAGTGTGACAGCAGTTGTGATACCTTTAAATGATGGTGCTGATCTGTGCAATCTCAAAGCTAGAAGGTGAACAAGTGGAAGTATTTCTGCATATGAATTTAGATGGGAATGTAAATCTGATTAGGTTATATGCAGGCAAATAAACAAAGATAGGAGATGGCTTCTATTCTTTGCACAAAATCTGATATAGAATGACCTTGGATTTCCACTTCTCTCAGTGTGTTAATCTCTGCTTAGTACATGGGGTACAAAAAACCTTTATGTCATTACAAAACTTCTGTTATGAGAATAAATACAGCAGTAAATTAATATCTATAAAGGCTTTTAAACTCTTTAATTTAATACTCAAAAAATTAAATCCAGAATAAAAATTAATTATTTCAGTTGAGATCATCTTACCCATCTGAGCATGAGCATACTAAATAATGCAGCTCAGAGCCAAGGGAACTACTCTACCATCTCATTTAATAGTCACATACAAGTGATAAGTAGAATTAGTCACAAAAGAAGCATTGTGTCAATACAAATTCTAAAGATGGTGTTCTTCTGCAGTAAAGAACTAAGATGCAGAAAACTGCATGAAATAGTTCTATTACTTTTATTTTTCCACCTAGCTTTCTATCTCTCACCTATCTTAAACTACCCAATCTGGTGGACTGTTTTACTTTTTGTCACTAGGATAACACTTTTACATAGTAGAACAGTAGCAGATAATAAAGGCCAGGTCATTATAAAATGCTAAGGCCACTGCAAACATTTCTATTCTATATAGGTTTTTTTTAATGGGATAGATTTCCTTTCTAAAGAAATCATATCTTGGTTCTCTGTCATGAGAAATCATAGACATTCCACTTCTATATTGATTCTTCACCAGATTTTTCCCATAATGATTTAGTAGGTAGTAAGCATTATGAATAACAATGTATTAAAATTTTTTGATTGCAGCCTTGGGGTCCCTGAATTTAGAATGAAAGTATTACATTGCTTTCAGCTATGCTACCTTCAAAAATAAAAGGTCAAAACTGATGGATTTTTTTTTTGTTATTAATTTTAATATTTTTGTTAATAAATTCTTCCTGATGATACACTGCAATCACCTCATCCTTGAAAATTAGCCCTTCCTGTATTGAAGCATCATGTGAAAGATTTTCTTATGGAAACATCCTCTGTAGTACTAACACAAATAAACAAAAAATGAATGGTCGAATCAAACTTGGGAATATAAACCACTAAACCAAAACCTGTAGAGCTTTCATTATGAACTTTAGGAATGACTATAACAAAGAATTAAGTATTTACATTGTCTTCCTGAAATTTTTGTTAAAATACCTGGTTCTAGGAAAACCAAGATAACTTATTTTTCAAGCAGTACACATTTCAAGCAGTATACAAGAAATATTTAAGGATTTTATTGTTTCAGAAAGTAAATTTGTGGTGAATTTTAAACAAAATCTCTTTCTTTCTCTAGGTGATTGTTACTTGTAGGACTTTTGTGCCTTTACTCTCTGTACCAGTGCACAGCGCACTGAGCTTTGTGTACATTATCACAGTATCATCAGGGTTGGAAGAGACCTCACAGATCATCAAGTCCAACCCTTTACCACAGAGCTCAAGGCACGACCATGGCACCAAGTGCCATGTCCAACCTTGCCTTAAAGTGCCCCAGGGACGGCGACTCCACCACCTCCCCAGGCAGCCCATTCCAGTGTCCAATGACTCTCTCAGTGAAGAACTTTCTCCTCACCTCGAGCCTAAATCTCCCCTGGCGCAGCCTGAGGCTGTGTCCTCTCGTCCTGGCGCTGGCCACCTGAGAGAAGAGAGCAACCTCCTCCTGGCCACAACCACCCCTCAGGTAGTTGTAGACAACAATAAGGTCACCCCTGAGCCTCCTCTTCTCCAGGCTAAACAATCCCAGCTCCCTCAGCCTCTCCTCATAGGGCTTGTGCTCAAGGCCTCTCACCAGCCTCGTCGCCCTTCTCTGGACACACTCAAGCATCTCAACGTCCCTTTTAAACTGGGGAGCCCAGAACTGAACACAATACTCAAGGTGTGGTCTAACCAGTGCAGAGTACAGGGGCAGAATGACCTCCCTGCTCCTGCTGACCACACCATTCCTGATGCAGGCCAGGATGCCACTGGCTCTTTTGGCCACCTGGGCACACTGCTGGCTCATGTTCAGGCGGGTATCAATCAGCACCCCCAGATCCCTCTCTGCCTGGCTGCTCTCCAGCCACTCCGACCCCAGCCTGTATTTCTGCATGGGGTTGTTGTGGACAAAGTGCAGTACCCTGCACTTGGAGCTATTGAATGCCATCCCATTGGACTCTGCCCATCTGTGCAGGCGGTCAAGGTCCTGCTGCAGAGCCCTTCTGCCTTCCAACTCAGTCACATCTGCCCCCAGCTTGGTGTCATCTGCAAACTTGCTGATGACTGACTCCATGCCCTCATCCAGATCAGCTATGAAGATGTTAAAGAGGATGGGGCCCAGCACTGATCCCTGAGGGACACCACTAGTGACTGGCCGCCAGCTGGATGTGGCACCATTCACCACCACTCTCTGGGTCCAGCCCTCCAGCCAGTTCCTAACCCAGCACAGAGTGTTGCCATCCAAGCCATGGGCTGATAGCTTAGCCAGCAGTTTGCTGTGGGGGACAGTGTCAAAGGCCTTGCTGAAGTCCAGATAGACCACATCCACAGGCCTCCCCACATCCACCAAGCGGGTCACCTGATCATAGAAGGAGATCAGGTTGGAGAGGCAGGATCTGCCCTTCCTAAACCCATGCTGGCTGGACCTGAGCCCTTTGCCATCCCTCAGGTGCGCTCTTATCACCCCCAAGATAACCTGCTCCATCAGTTTCCCTGGCACTGAGGTCAGGCTGACAGGTCTGTAGTTCCCAGGTTCCTCCATCCGACCCTTCTTGTGGATGGGGACCACGTTGGCCATTTTCCAGTCTCCTGGGACCTCTCCGGTGAGCCAGGACTGCTGGAAAATGATGGAGAGTGGCTTGGCCAGCTCAGCTGCCAGCTCTCTCAGCACACTGGGATGGATCCCATCTGGTCCCATGGACTTGTGGGTGTCCAGGTGGCTCAGCAGGTCCTGAAGTAATTCCTCATGAATTTCCAGGGGAACACACTTCTCCCTGACCCCATCCCCCAGTTCAAGAGGCCACTTGCCCTGAACTCCTCCCTCCTTACTGTTGAAAACTGAGGCGAAGAAGGCATTCAGGACCTCAGCCTTTTCTACATCATCAGTTATAGTATTCCCCTCGTGGTCCAGTAAGCAGTGGAGGCTCTTCTTGCCCTTCCTTTTAGCGTTGATAAATTTATAAAAGTGTTTTTTGTTATCTTTCACAGAAGTGGCAGCCTAAGTTCTAGCTGGGCCTTAGCCTCTCTAATTTTTCTCCTGCATAATCTGGCTATCTCCTTAAACACGTCAGGAGAAGCCTTCCCCTCCTTCCAAAGGTGATACACCCTCTTTTTTTCCCCCAGTTCCTTCAGGAGCTGTTTACTCATCCAGGCTGGTCGCCTTCCCCACTGGCTTATCTTTCGGCACATGGGAACTGCCAGCTCCTGTGCCTTCAAGAGCTCCTGTTTAAAGTAGGTCCAACTATCCTGGACCCCTTTGTTCTCGAGGACTGCTGCCCAGGGGACTTTGGAAATAAGTTTCCTAAGCAAATTGAAGTTTGCCTTCCAAACGTCCAAGGTGTAGGTTTTGTTGTAGTGCCTCCCTATCTCCCTGCATATTGAAAACTCCACTATCTCGTGATCACTACACCCCAGGCAGCCTCCCACTGCCACATCTCCTACCAGCCCTTCTCTGTTGGAGAGCAGCAGGTCAAGCTGAGCTTGACCCCTAGTAGGCTCACTTAACAGCTGGGACATGAAGCTGTCCTCCATGCACTCTAGAAATCTCCTGGACTGCCTCCTCTCTGCTGAATTAAGTTCCCAGCAGATATCTGGCAGGTTAAAGTCGCCCACCAGGACAAGATCTTATCTTGAGACAGCCTCCAGCTGTTTGTAAAATATCTCGTCTGTTTCCTCATCCTGGTTGGGTGGTCTATAACAGACTCCAACCAGGATGTCAGATTTATTAGTCCTCCCTCTGATTTTAACCCACAGGCTCTCAACCCCTTCATCCCTCACCTCAAGCTCAGTGGCATGGAGTGACTCCCTAATATACAGAGCCACCCCTCCTCCTCTTCTCCCTTGCCTATCTCTCCTGTAGAGATTTTATCCCCCCAGTATAGCACTCCAACCATGCCTGCCATCCCACCAAGTTTCTGAAATGGCGACTATATCATAGTCACCCTGGTGGTCCAGGACTTCCAATTCCTCCTGCTTGTTGCCCAAGCTGCGTGCATTGGTGTAGATGCACTTCAGCTGGGCTCTCGATTCCCCAGTTGTCCCTAGTGCATTGAGACAGGCCAGGCTACCAGTCCCTGATCGGCAAATGGTTTATTGTTAGGACTCAGGGAGGTAGAGTCTCTTCTTAATGCCAAAGAAATCTCATGCTGTGAAATTTCTTGAAAAAAAGATGTAGAGGTGGAACCATGTTTAAGACATACCAGAGTCTGATGCTGAGTGGCACTTATGTACACTATTGCCATGTAAATGGCAGCAAACAACTAGGTCTCCACTTCATCGCAGGATATGAAGGGGCTGTAGATCACCCCCTTTTAAGAACTGCTCTCAGGAAACCATAAGCCCTTGGTAGAAATATTAGCTGCCTAAATACGAAACCTCATACTACAAGTCGAAAAAAAACAACAAACAACTCAAAACCCTGTTCTGGTTAAGAAGTTGGAAAAGTTGCCCTTTTTTTGGTTTTGGACAATAGCTATAAAGAGAATAATCTCTTTTCCTTCAGAAGTAATTCTCTCCATCAGCACTTGTATTAAAGCTTTGCTAACTGGTGGTAACACAAGGTAAATGCTTTAAAGATAATTTACCATTCATATTTTCTCAGAAGAGCAGCCACATGCCTTTGTTGTAGATTTTATGACAGTAAAACACAAAAAAATCCAAACCAAACAATAACAACAACAAAAACCCAACTCAAATGTTCTATTTTCTCAAAGCTGAATGTTTTCTTTCCATAACAGTCTATGTTCCACTGGTTCACTCCATAGCATTATTTAAGAAAACAGCCCTGACTCACATGCACAACAGTTAATTTGCGGTGTGCTAAAGCTGCACACATCTGTGATTGATAGAGCTAAAAATCACACTGAGCATACAATGAGAATTGAGAAGTAACAAGAATGAATGTTGTGTTTGGTTCCATAATTTCAAACATAAATAGTCTGTAAGACCAGTTTACATGAGAGTCAAGAGATATGCCTTAACTCTACAAGACTTAGCTTGCAGGAAATAGATTGCAGTCTTCTTGCTAGGGGACTGATGTCCTAATACAGTGCCAGTTACTTCTCAGCCTATGTCCACAGTTTCTCAGTAGTCACTTGGGCAGCCATGTGCAAGCACGAACACACAGTGTTTCCACTTGATAACACAAGGTGGATGTGTCAGAATCACCCAATACAATTTTCAGATTCTAACCTTCCCTTCTCTTTGGACTTACTTCCCATTCTTCTCTTTTTCTCATGGTGGTAGGTAGTCTGTCTCAAAAGGTTTTCCCCAGGCTATATTTGTCTCCTGTGATAAGAAGGTAAAACAAGCTAGTGGGAACTTTGTGCAGTCCAAATGTGAAGGGGGGTGTCAAGTGCCGAGGCGTGGAAGTTTTTCACGTATAATCATCTGCTGTCTGGTTTTCATCTACAGTGTAGCAGCAATGCAGTGGAGACAAGAACTGCATCCAGCTGGAAAGCACTGACAAGTGATGATTTTCTCACATGTGCCAGGGATACATCCTCTGCACATGCTCAAACTAACTGGGCAGAAGAACTAGGCTTGCTTTCTACATATTACCACTCCTGAAACAGGCCAGGGCTTCTTCAGTGATGCTGACCTGCCTATTCTTTACCCCACACTATAAAATGGCACTGGCCCTTTCCCTATTAACCTGTATTTTGGGCCAGGAAGGCTCAAGATACTGCAGGACAAGGAAGAGACCATGCTAGAACTAGACAAAAACTTTGGTCTCTTCCTTCCACAGTTTGGAACGCCCATGACTGTATTGGTCATTGCCCCAAAGTTAAGAGACTACATCCATAATAAAGAAGAGTTGCAATACAATCCTCAGGTATAATCTGCTTTTGAGGAAAATGCTGTTCTTTAGGTGGGAAATGTCAACTTGTCCTAGTGTAAAGAAGGGTACATATTTTTTCTCTGTGTTGTGAGGCTACACCTCAAGTATGTGTTCAGTTCTGGGTCCCTCACTGCAGGAAAGGCACTGATGTTCTGGAGTGTGTTCAGAGAAAGGCAAAGAGGCTTGTGGAGGGCCTGGAGCACATGGCCTAGGAGGAGCATTTGAGAGAGCAGGAGTTGTTCCGTCTGGAGAAGAGGAGGCTGAGGAGAGACCTCATTGCTCTCTACAACTACCTGAAGGCACATTAGAGCCAGGAAAGGGCAAATGACAGGACTAGAGGAAATGGTTACAAGCTGTGCAAGGGGAGGTTCAGGTTGGATGCTAGGAAAATACTTCTTTGCTGAGAGGGCTACCATCCCTGGAGGTGTTTAAGCAGTGTGTGACCCTGGCGCTTATGGACATAGTTTAGTATTGACCCTTCAGTGCTAGGTCAAAGGTCAGACTGGATGACCTTTGAGGTCTCTTCCAACCACATGTTTTCTGTGACTTTGTGATTTAGAATCTAGCCACCTTTCTCCATCTATAAAATATGGTATTTTGAAACAATTATTCATGCACATGGGGTAAGAAAAGGCAACATTGGGTACTTCTACCATTGAGTGGGTCTGCAATTCACTGAGTGCTTCACTTTGGTGAGAACTGGCTATGAATTCCACAGCAGCTACCCCAAGTGTGACCCTGCTTCAAAGTTAACATACAGGTAAAATATACAGAAAAATACACATATCAGCTACTGTCTACCAAACACTTCATAAATACATCTCTATCTTTTGACACAAACCCATGGGTTTCAGCCTTGTTTTTAAGGTAGGATGATTTATAAAATCTTATTTATAGTCCGAGGTTATACATCATATTTGTGATGGGCTGGCTGAGATTTGTACATGTGCTACTCAAACTAAATTAACTAAAAAACCTTATTATATAGCCCTCTTTGAGATCTATAGGTTTGCTCATGAATAGAACATTAAAAAAACTTAATAATAATTTCTTTGGTATGTACTTCTAAGTTTTAAAAAATGCCATGGTCATACGACAAATAACAGCTAAAAAACGAGTTCTTAAAGTAGTAGAGTGGCAGTAATAAGTAGATCAAAGCCTTCTCTTAGCTAATATCCATACGTGTAACAACAGTATTTCCTACCCTGTAATGCATGTCGTGGTTCTGATCCATAAGGTTTCAGATTTTTTTGCCTGCACAAAGGCATGCACAGGCTCACAGAGCAGATGTGAAAGTCCTAAGTCTCCAATGTAATTCATGCTCCAGTTCAGCAACTGTGAGGGTATGCTGAAGACAACGCAGTGACTAACATGTCCAAGAATTCCTGGGAGAATAAGAATGACTGTTAACAGTTCTGAGAAATTCTTCCTCTGGGTTATTATCCCAGAGAGAGACAGTGGGTTTTAGCAGTCTTAACAACACAAACAGCTCTGAGAAACTAGACATGTTCCCTCTGAGATTACAGCAACTGAAAAACAAAAAGCATTTTATGTCAAAAGTGGTTTGAAGCATTCATGACACTGTCAGTGAAGTACTTGGACTTCTTGCTTTGTGCATCAGGTCAGAGTTTCCATACTCCCAAAGGAAACTAATCATTGGCTGAAAAAAACAAGTGAAAGTCCCATTTACCCTTATTCTTCCATTTCCACGGCTGGCTTTCATTGAACAGAGGTAAGACATAAACACACCAAGGGCTATCACAGCCACCTGACAACAGTGCAGTAGCACTCCAGTGGGCATGCCCATAGATGGTTTACCTCTGAGACATTTTGTTACTACACACCAAAGTAACTGAAAGGGAAGCTTCTCAAAAATTGTCTTTTCCTGTAGCATTCTTCAACAGCTTGAGATAGCTGAAAAATGATAGGGGACCTAGTTCTAGGGCACTGAAAGCCAGACATTAAAAAAAAGAGCCCTCCAACCCTCCAAATCCCAAAACAAACAGAAAAGAACCACCTCTCTGACTATTGGCTTAAGATAATTTTAAGATTTCAGAGGTGTCAGTCTTCTTTTCCCTCACACTATCTCCTTCAACTGCCCAAAGCAACTGCGACCTATCAGAGGTGACACACACAAAGTAGCATTGTCTTACACACATTAAGAAATGAGCAGCAACTACTTCCTGAACTACCTCTCATGCATTTTAACTGTATCCAAGCAAATTAACAGGGTAGATGAGGAGATGGCAGTTTTGTAATTGAGAAGCCAGGCTGCTACTCCACTATTGGTACTCCCACAGATTTCCCAGCTCAGTCTTCAGTCTTCTTTTTGTCTCTGAAACAATAACACCAGTGAGATTATTTCTAATAGCTAACTGTTAGGTTTTCTGTGTTGTGTTTCTTAGTGTTCTGAGACAGTGATTAACACAATCAAACACTGCAGGCTGAAGTTCATTACTGGTGCATTACTATGGCTCTCTAATTGCTGGTATATAGCATCAGAGTATCCCTTATGAGAGCATTTGATAGCATCATTCATCTGCATTGTCATACAGAGCAGATGGTTGCAGTATGTAGGAAAGTAGGAACCAGAGCAGCAGGAGGAGTACATCCTGCTGCAATTTTCCCTCTGGTTCTAATCTTGATGCATTTAGTCTATTGGTTTGGGAGTCTACAGCTCTGGGTAGATGCACCCAGAGACACAGCAAACGAAATAAACCTAAGCAGCTGGACTCAGCAGCTTGCCAACTATGAGATGATCAGATTTGCCCAGAAAAAAACTCAGCAAAAGACTACTGCAGCTCAGCCAAGTGGCAGATCCCTACTATACAGACTGAATTTTCCTTCAAATTCCACAAGGGAGGCATTGTATTGAAAATGGGTCTGTTATTAAAATTCAACTCATAAATCTGTGTACTTCAGCAAATTAACACCTAACAATGCACAAACCCAGAGACAAAGAGGAAACAAGACTTCTTCTATTTGGCAAATGCAATTTTATTTCTGGATTAGTTGTTAAGAGTTAAAATTTAAAACATTGTAAAATGTCTACCCTGCCAGACGCATTAATTGGCGTCCTGGAACAATACCACAGATGAAGAAAGTCAGCATAATTAATTAATCATCTCCATGTAAGCAAGGAGTTCTCAGGAACCTAATTGTTATTTTTCTATGTTACAGAAGAGAGGGCTTCAAAGCCTTTAGAAAGTAAGACTCCAGTGGGAATTTGATATGCCAAAGGACTATAAATGGCAGTCATTAATCCAGGTAAGAAAATTCTAAACACAACATGAAAAACATAATATAAACTGGCAAATACAAGGCAGGAAGGATAATAATGGTATTTTTAAGGAGGTATCTAGATAATACAAAGAAATTACCAAGTCTACAACAGCAATAATGCTGGTTTAAGGCCAAGTTAGTACAGATTCTATAGTCTTCAGGAATTTACTTCAATAGAAAAACATAATGATCAAGAGCAAAATATTACAGTGACTTCCTGCACAGTTAAGTCATGTATGTATACAGCCTCACTGAGAACAAACTACACCATTGCAGTCTGTGAATCACACCCAGATTTTCCACCCATGGCTGAATGAGGGATTAATTTTTGATATCAATACAAACACTGTTTGTGTAACTTCCATCTAACTTACACATGGGGGTAAAATCTCTTGAGCTCTCGATGTTCATTCAGGATGTTAACTTTTAAAACGTGTGTTCCAAATGCATATGCTGCAAATGAAACAGTTCTCTGAGAAGGTTGGAAGGAATTACACTCTGCTGATATATGGAGAACAATGATGTTTGCAGTGTTTCTGTATTTAAGTGTGCTTTACTTTCTTCAGATTCCTTTATTCTCATATCTTCCTGGGACGTTCATGCTTCTTTTGGTTTTCCTGATCTGAATCTCAGATGTGATCACATGCTGCCTGGTGTGTTTGAAGCAGTCTGTGGTTAGCCTACATCAGCCCACTTCTGCGTTCATCTAAATAGTTCTGAAATGCAATACTCCCGTGATGAGCATCTCTCCTGTGTAAAGTGCTTATGTAAAATAAGAACAAAATTGCTTCTCAGACTGCCAAATGCTGTGTTGTTCAAAGGATGCATCTGCATGACTTTCTCCTTGGTACACAGAACAGCTGATTCTCCCTGTCTGCTTCTTTACTCACTCTGTCTTGTATGTGTGGCCTCATGCCTTATCTATCTCACACTGTTCCCAGCCTGACATGAACACAGACCTGTTATTTTGCTGTCAGCTTATTGCTGAAATCAGAGTGACTGAGCATTACAAATCCATGGGGTGCAGTAACAACTTGTTCGTGAAATAGGGATGTAGAACTGAGGTTAAAAATGACCCCTGATTTTTGGATACTTAATGTGAGATTAGCCCAGGAATTATTATCAGGTCATGTAATGATTTGGAGGGGAAAAGTGCAAGTATAGTACTGAAAGGGAGGAGGGGGCAAAACTCTTATGGATAAGACCTTTGAAATAAGACATACATACAGAAAAGGAGAGACCCACAATTAGTGGGAAAGGGTGAAATGTAAGGTTTGAGTGGAATATCTTGTATTTTGTTGGTCTGTAGCAGAGATAGGTCTGGAAGCCGATTTCCAGGCTAACATTTAGCTCTTTAAATAGAAGAGCCTTTGCTCCCCCCGTCTTCTTGCAATCCCTCCCACATTCACTGCATAGTTTCAAACTTCTGCAGTGAACATCTGACAGACTACAGCCTTCTTCACAAGCACAGCCTTAATTCATCCCCAGAGGGAGTCTCTAATGTTCACTCTCTGTGACAGATTATTCTACGATATGAACTAGATCAGCAACTCACTAATTGTACTAAAGTTAATGCACTCAAAAGTCATGATCTGTGAAGATGGAAGGGGCAACTGAAAACAAGCTAAAAATTATGGTATTTGAATCATGAACATCACAACTGTTAAATAGCATAATTCTTTCAGTGTGGAGACACCTTCTATCTGCAGCTTCTTTTCAATTCAGTATAAGCCCAAACAAACTGAAAGCATTAACCTTCATGCTGTATTCTCTGAGCTGTAATGGTTTTTAGCAACAGAGGTGAAACAATCTGCAAATGACTTTTAAACAGATCCAGGACTGGTGACTCAACCACCTCCCTAGGCAGCTCATTCCGATGCCTGACCACTCTTGCTGTGAAAAGATGTTTTCTGATGTCCAGTCTAAATCTACCTAGTCACAGCTTGAGGCCATGCCCTCTTGTTCTAATTACCTGTGAGAAGAGACCAGAGAAATAAACAGGGCAGTGTCCCAGGACAAAGTGAGAGACATTGTTTGTATTTTGACTATTTATCATCTCTCTAAGCAAACCAATGAATGGTACAGACATAATCATTCTTTTCACAACCAATGATCTGATTTCTCTCATTAAAATGTTCCAATTAGCCTCAAACCAGCACAATAATCAAGTTCATCTTTTTAGTCCAATCTTCATTCTGGCTATCTCAGATGTAGGCTGAGAAAACAGGAAACAATTTGTTTCTTCACAGATGAGACAAAATGGAATGGGCTGCGCGGGGAGGTGGTGGAGTCGCTGTCCCTGGGGCACTTCAAGGCAGGATTGGACATGGCACTTGGTGCCATGGTCTAGCCTTGAGCTCTGTGGTAAAGGGTTGGACTTGATGATCTGTGAGGTCTCTTCCAACCTTGGTGATACTGTGATACTGTGTGAAAAGCAGGAATTTCCAGGCAACTTAGGGTTCATGTTCCTGTAACTGTAGATTCCTCAGTGATTCTTCCTTTGAATGCTATATTTTATCTGAGACAGAATCTCCTAACAGGTTGTATCATACACTGAATTTAAAATCTCTCAGCTGAAGTTAGGTTTCTCTGTGGAACACACTGACTTCACCATTCTCCTGCATTACCCAGTAGGTGTGACCAGGACCCTCAGCAAAAACCACCCCTCGGACAGGTTTCCCTTCTCCTGAAGGAGAAAACACCCAAACAGTTTTCCCTAACACATTCTTTTCACATACAACAGGGACTTTATCACCACCCACTGATTGTACCAAATGTGATTGTGCAGGTCCTGCTCTCTTTATGGAACCCCTCATATTTGCCAACCAGGTTGCTTGTGCTAAATGCTTGTCTCAGTTTTTCAGAGTTCCACCTCCCATGGCCTTTAGGGTGGTTTTCAGCAAACCGTTGTAGCGTTCAATCTTCCCTGAAGCTGGTGCACAGTAGGGTATGTGATAGATCCATTCAATACCATGCTCTTTGGCCCAGTTTTTCACAAGATTGTTCTTGAAATGAGTGCCATTGTCTGACTCGATTCTCTCTGGAGTTCCACGTCTCCACATGATTTATCTCTCCAAGCCAAGAATGGTGTTACGTGCAGTAGCATGTGGAACTGGATAGGTTTCCAGCCATCCGG
Source organism: Pogoniulus pusillus (assembly GCF_015220805.1). NCBI lineage: Eukaryota > Metazoa > Chordata > Aves > Piciformes > Lybiidae > Pogoniulus > Pogoniulus pusillus. The sequence goes on from NC_087309.1 coordinate 97,645,458, forward strand.
TGCTGGCTTCTACCACCGTCAGCACATACTGCTTGCCAGAACGAGATCGAGGTAGAGTGATGTAGTCAATCTGCCAGGCTTCACCATACTTGTACTTTGACCATCTCTCACCATAGCATAAGGGCTTGATTCGCTTAGCCTGCTTAATAGCAGCACAAATGTCACAGTCATAGATGACTTGGGTGATGCGTCCATGGACAAGTACATAGGACAATTGACCTATCACGAGCCCATCGGTATGTTGCATCTCTGCCTTGATGTCCAGATGAATCATGGGCCCACCGAGCTAAGAACAGCTCACCTCGGTGTTTCCAATCAAGGTCAAGATCAGAGTTTCTACCAACTTGAGAAATTTTAGCAGCTTGGTCTGCCTGCTGGTTGTGTTGGTGCTCCTCAGTGGCTCTGCTCTTGGGCATGTGTGCATCTACGTGCCGCACCTTCACTGGAATTCTCTCCAGTCGTGCATCAGTGTCCTGCACACCAAATAGGCTTTCCTTTCCTCTGCCAACCATGCCTTTTCTAGTCTTTTAGCCAACCCCATAGAGCATTGGCTACCATCCATGAGTCGGCATAGAGGTAAAGGATAGGCCAATTCTCACGTTCAGCCACATCAAGAGCAAGTTGAACAGCTTTTACCTCAGCAAACTGACTGGATTCTCCTTCTCCATCTCTCGCTTCAGTAACTCTCCTGGTAGGACTCCAGGCTGCTGACTTCCATCTTCACTTGTTCCCAACAAGACAACAGGAAGGAGGAGATTCCTCAGCAGGAGTTACTCTCGCCTGTAGGGGTTTTGTACAGTCTGTGCCTTCTGGTCAGTTGGTGATCACTTCGATCAGACTGGGTCAATCGAGATTACCCATTTGTGCTCATTGGGTTATCAAAGCCATCTGCTTAGACCAGGTTGCATCTGTGGCATGATGCAGTGATGAGCTTTAGCCTTTGAACATCCTGTTGAAAACTGGCAGTCTAGGGGCTAAAAGAAGTTGTGACTCAGTTCAAATTACTTCAGAAGCTGTTTCTACTCCTTCATAGGCTGCTAATACTTTCTCTGTTCAAGTGTAATTTGTCCCTGAGCCTCTGTATCCACAACTCCAGAAACCAAGGGGATGACTGCATGTCTCATTTGGAGCTTTGTGTCTGGAGGACACTGCCCTCCAGTCTGTTGGGACCTCCCCACTTAGCTGGGACTTCAGGTAACTACAGGAACCTCTTCAGGAGGGATAGGCAAGGGAGAAGAGGAGGAGGGGTGGCCCTGTATATTAGGGAGTCACTCCTTGCCACTGAGCTTGAGGTGAGGGATGAAGGGGTTGAGAGCTTGTGGGTTAAAATCAGAGGGAGGACTAATAAATCTGACATCCTGGTTGGAGTCTGTTATAGACCACCCAACCAGGATGAAGAAACAGACGAGATATTTTACAAACAGCTGGAGGCTGTCTCAAGATCATCAGATCTTGTCCTGGTGGGCGACTTTAACCTGCCAGATATCTGCTGGGAACTTAATTCAGCAGAGAGGAGGCAGTCCAGGAGATTTCTAGAGTGCATGGAGGACAGCTTCATGTCCCAGCTGTTAAGTGAGCCTACTAGGGGTCAAGCTCAGCTTGACCTGCTGCTCTCCAACAGAGAAGGGCTGGTAGGAGATGTGGCAGTGGGAGGCTGCCTGGGGTGTAGTGATCACGAGATAGTGGAGTTTTCAATATGCAGGGAGATAGGGAGGCACTACAACAAAACCTACACCTTGGACGTTTGGAAGGCAAACTTCAATTTGCTTAGGAAACTTATTTCCAAAGTCCCCTGGGCAGCAGTCCTCGAGAACAAAGGGGTCCAGGATAGTTGGACCTACTTTAAACAGGAGCTCTTGAAGGCACAGGAGCTGGCAGTTCCCATGTGCCAAAAGATGAGCCAGTGGGGAAGGCAACCAGCCTGGATGAGTAAACAGCTCCTGAAGGAATTGGGGGAAAAAAAGAGGGTGTATCACCTCTGGAAGGAGGGGAAGGCTTCTCCTGACGTGTTTAAGGAGATAGCCAGATTATGCAGGAGAAAAATTAGAGAGGCTAAGGCCCAGCTAGAACTTAGGCTGCCACTTCTGTGAAAGATAACAAAAAACACTTTTATAAATTTATCAACGCTAAAAGGAAGGGCAAGAAGAGCCTCCACTCCTTACTGGACCACGAGGGGAATACTATAACTGATGATGTAGAAAAGGCTGAGGTCCTGAATGCCTTCTTCGCCTCAGTTTTCAACAGTAAGGAGGGAGGAGTTCAGGGCAAGTGGCCTCTTGAACTGGGGGATGGGGTCAGGGAGCGGTGTGTTGCCCTGGAAATTCATGAGGAATTACTTCAGGACCTGCTGAGCCACCTGGACACCCACAAGTCCATGGGACCAGATGGGATCCATCCCAGGGTGCTGAGAGAGCTGGCAGCTGAGCTGGCCAAGCCGCTCTCCATCATTTTCCAGCAGTCCTGGCTCACCGGAGAGGTCCCAGGAGACTGGAAAATGGCCAACGTGGTCCCCATCCACAAGAAGGGTCGGATGGAGGAACCTGGGAACTACAGACCCATCAGCCTGACCTCAGTGCCAGGGAAACTGATGGAGCAGGTTATCTTGGGGGTGATAAGAGCGCACCTGAGGGATGGCAAAGGGCTCAGGTCCAGCCAGCATGGGTTTAGGAAGGGCAGATCCTGCCTTTCTAACCTGATCTCCTTCTATGATCAGGTGACCTGCTTGGTGGATGTGGGGAGGCCTGTGGGTGTGGTCTATCTGGACTTCAGCAAGGCCTTTGACACTGTCCTCCACAGCAAACTGCTGGCTAAGCTGTCAGCCCATGGCTTGGATGGCAACACTCTGTGCTGGGTTAGGAACTGGCTGGAGGGCTGGATCCAGAGAGTGGTGGTGAATGGTGCCACATCCAGCTGGCGGCCAGTCACTAGTGGTGTCCCTCAGGGATCTGTGCTGGGCCCCATCCTCTTTAACATCTTCATAGATGATCTGGATGAGGGCATCGAGTCAGTCATCAGCAAGTTTGCAGATGACACTAAGCTGGGGGCAGATGTGACTGAGTTGGAAGGCAGAAGGGCTCTGCAGCGGGACCTTGACCGCCTGCACAGATGGGCAGAGTCCAATGGGATGGCGTTCAATAGCTCCAAGTGCTGGGTGCTGCACTTTGGCCACAACAACCCCATGCAGAGATACAGGCTGGGGTCGGAGTGGCTGGAGAGCAGACAGACAAAGAGGGATCTGGGGGTGCTGATTGATACCCGCCTGAACATGAGCCAGCAGTGTGCCCAGGTGGCCAAAAGAGCCAGTGACATCCTGGCCTGCATCAGGAATGGTGTGGTCAGCAGGAGCAGGGAGGTCATTCTGCCCTTGTACTCTGCACTGGTTAGACCACACCTTGAGTGCTGTGTTCAGTTCTGGGCCCCCAAGTTTAGGAGGGACATTGAGATGCTTGAGCGTGTCCAGAGAAGGGCAACGAGGCTGGTGAGAGGCCTTGAGCACAGCCCTATGAGAGGCTGAGGGAGCTGGGATTTGTGATAGGGAATAATATGTTTTGTTCACTAAAATAAGGTAATTGAAGGGTTTTAATAAGTTTGGAGTTTCAGAAGCCCAGGTCAGAGGTTTGCCCTGCCTGAGAGGATTTTCCCGCCTGCCTTGCCTGAGAGGTTTCCCGCCAAGCGATCACCAGGAGGTCAGAAGAAACCCCTCGGCAACAGCAACACACATGCGCAGAGTGCTTGTTTACCTCGAAGGGGACCTGTCAGTGGCGGCGGGCGGACTATAAAAGGGGGGGACCGGGACCAGCTGGGTGGCGGCAAGTGGGCGGAGCGGGGACTCCCCCTTGTCATCCAGCGCGGATTCTTGCCTCTTATCCTGCTTGCTCGTTGTAATTAAATAAATTCTGATTGGACTTTGAGATTTTTGTCCTCGAAATTTATCACAATTTGGTGCCGTGACTCGGATGCAGACGCAGGATAGAGGCTTTGGCTCTACCTGGGGGGCGCCCCGCCACCTGTTTATCGGCGGCCCGGATAGTCCAGCTTCTATCACCGCTGCACCGACGAACCCAAATTCAGAATAAGAGGCAAAGGAGGGCCGGCAGACCCTATAAACTTTGTGCACAAAGGTCCGGACGAAGACACAGGACGCGTGAGTAATCTGTGGGGGATACCGTTCGGTCTGGGTCGGGTTTCCTGGAGGCGCAGCGTGTGTGTGTGAATGAGAGGGGGGCCGGCAGCTCGGCACTAACCCAAGTGAGTGTGACCCTCAGTAGTGCGGTTCTCATTGCCCGCAAGGGCGTGAGCCACGAACCAGGGGAAGCGAGTGAACGCACACACAGATTGATTGAGGGCGCTCCAGAAGATGGGACACGGGAAGAGCAAGCCCCTGGCTCCCATGAGACTTCCACCGGTACCCAGGGATAGTCCACTGGGATTTATGTTAGACAATTGGGAATCTTATCCTACCACAGGGGATAAAGACAAAACTAAAATGATTCATTTCTGTGTAGTAGTGTGGGGAGGAAAGGAGGTATCTAGGAAAGTTTTTTGGCCGATGTTTGGAACATTAGAGGATTGGGTGAGGCAGAAGTTAACCCTTTGGGTGAATAGTAAACGTCCCTTCAGTAAGGAGGAAAGTGATTATGCCAGTGTGTGGGTAACTAGACCTGGCATAGACACATTCCTATTCCCTCTAAAAGAAAAATGGAAAGAGAAGAATAGGGAAGAGGAGGTTCTCTTTGTTCCCCCTCCATATGTACCCCCTGAGGAACAACCACCCCCCAACGCACCACCACCCCCGGAAGAAGATCACCATGAGCCCGTAGGTGACATACAGGGACCCATAACTCGGGGACGGGCTCAAGGACATAATTTATACCCTCTCCGGGAGATGCCCATGGGAGGTCCAGGCCCTGCCCCAGTTATAGGATTTGTATCAGTTCCCTTGAGCCCAGGAGATGTACGGGACTTCAAGAAAGAGATGGGAAGCCTTTTAGAGGATCCTTTGGGGGTGGCAGAAAGATTAGACCAGTTCCTGGGACCTAGTATTTACACCTGGGGGGAGTTGCAATCTATATTAAGCATCCTGTTTACTGCTGAGGAGAGGAGTATGATTAGACGAGCAGGGATGCGAATATGGGACGCCCAACATGCCCAGGGACCCTTAGCCGATACCAAGTGGCCCTTGCAGGATCCCAACTGGAACCACCAGCAACAAGATCATCGAACCAATATGCAGGATTTAAGGGCCATAATAATACAGGGAATAAGAGAGGCAGTACCTTGGGGGCAAAATATTAATAAGGCATTTAATGAGAGACAAAAGAAAGATGAGACCCCCACTGAGTGGTTAGAACGCCTGAGGAAAAATTTACAGATGTACTCAGGCCTAGATCCCGAAACTCAGTTAGGACAGGCCTTATTAAAAACACAGTTTGTGGCCAAGTCATGGGAGGACATCCGGAGAAAGTTAGAAAAGACAGACAATTGGCAGGACAGAGGTCTGGATGAGTTGTTAAGGGAGGCACAGAAGGTATATGTCCGAAGGGATGAAGAGAATCATCGGAGACAAGTCAGAATGATGATGACAGTAGTCAGGGAGGCAGGTAGATCTGAAAACTCTCCTAAGGCAGGACCAATGAGCCAGAGAAATGGGGGAGGAGTTCCTCATGTGGACAGGAGAGAAGCAAATGTGTGTTTTTACTGTGGAGTTAAAGGACATTTTCGAAGGAATTGTAGGAAAAGATTGAGGGATGAGAAAACTTTTCAGGAAGATTAGAGGGGTCAGGGGCTCTATTTGCTGGGGGCACAGAAACATCCAGAGCCCTTGATAAAGTTAAAGATAGGTCCCCAGCAGCAGGAAGTTGAATTTTTGGTAGATACTGGTGCGGAGCGATCTACCATTCAGGAATTGCCAGGAGGATGTGAATTATCTAAAGAAACTGCCCAAGTGGTGGGGGCTAAAGGGGAGCTATTTAAGGTTCCAATAATTAAAAATGTGTTAGTAGAGGCAGAATCTAAAATTGGGGTAGGTAATTTTTTATTAGTTCCAGAGGCAGATTTTAATTTACTAGGGAGAGACCTGATCACTGAGTTAGGTGTTAATGTAGAAGTAATTGATAAGGAGATAAGGATAAAACTCTGCCCCTTGAGAATAGAAGATGAGGCAAGGATTAATCCAGAAGTTTGGTACACCCCAGACAGTGTAGGGAAACTTGACATAACTCCTTTTCTGGTCACCCTCCGAGACCCTGAGGTGCCAATAAGAATTAAACAATATCCTATCTCCTCCGAGGGAAAGGAATGGTTGAGGCCAGAGATAGAAAGATTATTAAGTAAGGGACTTTTGGAACCGTGTATGTCCCCTTTTAACACCCCCATTCTGCCTGTGAAAAAGGCAGACGGATCGTACCGGCTGGTACATGACCTGAGGGAAATAAATAAGAGGACAGTGGCTCGATTCCCTGTAGTAGCAAACCCTCACACTCTGTTGAGTAGATTAGGCCCTGAGAAACAATATTACAGTGTAATCGATCTCAAAGATGCATTTTGGACATGTCCTCTAGATGAGAGATGTAGGGATTATTTTGCATTCGAGTGGGAAGACCCAGTCACACATAGGGGACAGCAGTTAAGGTGGACTGTACTTCCCCAGGGGTTTACTGAGTCTCCAAATTTATTTGGACAAGCCTTAGAACAAATCTTACAGGAATATCAGACAGGAGAGGGAGTAGTCCTCCTTCAATATGTGGATGACCTCCTTATTGCTGGGGAAACAGAGGAAGAGGTACGAACTGAAAGCATTAGGTTATGGAATTTCTTAAATGAAAAGGGATTAAAGGTATCTAAGGCAAAGTTGCAATTTGTAGAGGAAGAAGTAAAATATTTAGGGCACTACCTTCGAAAGGGGGAAAAGAAAATCGACCCAGAAAGGGTAAAAGGGATCCTTTCCATGCCCCCTCCTAGAAGTAAGAGACAGGTTAGGCAATTAGGCCTTGTCGGATATTGCCGGCAATGGATAGAGAACTATAGTGCTAAGGTGAAATTTTTATATGAGAAACTAAGTCAGGATGGGTTAATGAAGTGGGACGAAGAAAATGATAAGCAGTTGAAAAGGCTACAACAGGACCTTGTTAATGCCCCAGTCTTAAGTCTGCCAGACTTAAAAAGACCCTTTTATTTGTTTATAAATACAGAAAATGGCACGGCTTATGGGGTATTGACACAGGAATGGGCTGGGAAGAAGAAACCTGTAGGATACCTATCCAAATTATTAGATCCTGTAAGTAGGGGGTGGCCTACCTGCTTGCAAGCTGTAGTGGCCTGTGCTTTATTAATAGAGGAGGCTAATAAAATAACCCTTAATGGGGAACTGAGGGTATTATCTCCCCATAACATTCGGGGAATACTACAACAGAAAGCAGATACATGGATTACAGATGCTAGGCTTTTAAAATTTGAAGGGATTTTACTAGATTCTCCAAAATTAACTTTAGAAGTAACTGGTTTACAAAACTTGGCTCAATTTTTATATGGGGAACCAGATGGGGATAAATTAACCCATGAGTGTTTATCAGTTACAGAAGAGCAGACTAAAATAAGGCCTGATCTGGACGAAGAGGAGCTAGAAGACGGAGAGAGATTGTTTGTGGACGGTTCGTCCAGGGTAATAGATGGAAAAAGGGTTTCTGGATATGCCATAGATAGGGGAGAGAAATTGGAAGTTGTAGAGTTAGGGCCTCTGAGTAAATCTTGGTCGGCGCAAGCATGTGAACTTTATGCTGTATTGAGGGCATTGCAATTGCTGCAGAACAAATCAGGCACTATTTTTACTGATTCGAAGTACGCTTATGGAGTTGTCCATACTTTCGGGAAGATATGGGAAGAAAGGGGGTTGATAAACTCACAGGGAAAAGGGTTAGTCCATCAGGAATTAATTAGGGAACTGCTAAAGGCTCTGAGAGGGCCTAGGAGAATTGCTGTGGTACATTTAAAGGGACACCAGAGGGGAATGGATTATAGGAGCAGAGGTAACAATGTAGCAGATCAGGAAGCAAAGAGGGCTGCACTGTTAGTGGTACACTCTGCCTCTGGGCAGGTGCAGGATTTAGGAGCAGAGACCTGCTCCCCTGGAGAAAAACCTTGGCAGCCACTTAGTTTCACCACACAAGAAAAAGAAAAGATGCAGAAAATGGGGCTACGAGAAGACTCTCAAGGGAAGTGGAGACTTCCAGAGGATCATAGAACTGTTCTGCCCAAATCAGTAGCTTTAGAAATGATGAGAAGAATGCACACCAGAACGCATTGGGGAGCACAGGCACTAATAGACCAATTTGCTACAAATCACATGTGTATTGGGGTAGATGACTTAGCAAAGCAGGTGGTACGGGGATGTGCTACTTGTTTGAGAGTGAATAGAGTCAATTTGAGGAAACCTCTGAAAGGGGGAAGGCCAGCAGCCCAAAGGCCATTTGCAAAGATTCAGTTGGATTTTGCTGAGTTACCTAAGGTGGGGAGATACAAATATTTATTAGTAATAGTGGACCATTTGACCCATTATGTAGAGGCCTTCCCTACAGCAAGGACCACGGCACAGGTGGTAATTAAGACCCTTTTAGAGCAAATAATTCCCCGGTATGGAGTCATAGAAACCATTGACTCAGACAGGGGCCCCCATTTTGTGTCTAAAATTATTACAGAGACTATGGCACCAATGGGGATACAGTGGGACCACCATACCCCCTGGCACCCCCAGAGTTCTGGGCGAGTAGAAAGAATGAATGGGGAAATTAAGAAACAACTAACAAAACTCACGATTGAGACCAAATTATCATAGTATCATAGTAGTATCATAGTATCATCAGGGTTGGAAGAGACCTCACAGATCATCGAGTCCAACCCTTTACCACAGAGCTCAAGGCTAGACCATGGCACCAAGTGCCACGTCCAACCTTGCCTTAAAGTGCCCCAGGGACGGCGACTCCACCACCTCCCCGGGCAGCCCATTCCAGTGTCCAATGACTCTCTCAGTGAAGAACTTTCTCCTCACCTGGAGCCTAAACCTCCCCTGGCGCAGCCTAAGGCTGTGTCCTCTTGTTCTGGCACTGGCCACCTGAGAGAAGAGAGCAACCTCCTCCTGGCCACAACCACCCCTCAGGTAGTTGTAGACAACAATAAGGTCACCCCTGAGCCTCCTCTTCTCCAGGCTAACCAATCCCAGCTCCCTCAGCCTCTCCTCGTAGGGCTTGTGCTCGAGGCCTCTCACCAGCCTCATCGCCCTTCTCTGGACACGCTCAAGCATCTCAATGTCCCTCCTAAACTGGGGAGCCCAGAACTGAACACAGTACTCAAGGTGTGGTCTAACCAGTGCAGAGTACAGGGGCAGAATGACCGCCCTGCTCCTGCTGACCACACCATTCCTGATGCAGGCCAGGATGCCACTGGCTCTTTTGGCCACCTGGGCACACTGCTGGCTCATGTTCAGGCAGGTATCAATCAGTACCCCCAGATCCCTCTCTGTTTGGCTGCTCTCCAGCCACTCCGACCCTAACCTGTATCTTTGCATGGGGTTGTTGTGGACAAAGTGCAGTACCCTGCACTTGGAGCTATTGAACCCCATCCCATTGGACTCTGCCCATCTGTACAGGTGGTCAAGGTCCCGCTGCAGAGCCCTTCTGCCTTCCAACTCAGTCACATCTGCCCCCAGCTTAGTGTCATCTGCAAACTTGCTGATGACTGACTCCATGCCCTCATCCAGATCAGCTATGAAGATGTTAAAGAGGATGGGGCCCAGCACTGATCCCTGAGGGACACCACTAGTGACTGGCCGCCAGCTGGATGTGGCACCATTCACCACCACTCTCTGGGTCCAGCCCTCCAGCCAGTTCCTAACCCAGCACAAAGTGTTGCCATCCAAGCCATGGGCTGATAGCTTAGCCAGCAGTTTGCTGTGGGGGACAGTGTCAAAGGCCTTGCTGAAGTCCAGATAGACCACACCCACAGGCCTCCCCACATCCACCAAGCAGGTCACCTGATCATAGAAGGAGATCAGGTTAGAAAGGCAGGATCTGCCCTTCCTAAACCCATGCTGGCTGGACCTGAGCCCTTTGCCATCCCTCAGGTGCGCTCTTATCACCCCCAAGATAACCTGCTCCATCAGTTTCCCTGGCACTGAGGTCAGGCTGACAGGTCTGTAGTTCCCAGGTTCCTCCATCCGACCCTTCTTGTGGATGGGGACCACGTTGGCCATTTTCCAGTCTCCTGGGACCTCTCCGGTGAGCCAGGACTGCTGGAAAATGATGGAGAGCGGCTTGGCCAGCTCAGCTGCCAGCTCTCTCAGCACACTGGGATGGATCCCATCTGGTCCCGTGAACTTGTGGGTGTCCAGATGGCTCAGCAGGTCCTGAACTAATTCCTCATGAATTTCCAGGGCAACACACCGCTCCCTGACCCCATCCCCCAGTTCAAGAGGCCATTCTTCTCCTCCTCCTCCCTCCTTACTGTTGAAAACTGAGGCGAAGAAGGCATTCAGGACCTCAGCCTTTTCTACATCATCTGTTATAGTATTCCCCTCCTGGTCCAGTAAGGAGTGGAGGCTCTTCTTGCCCTTCCTTTTAGCGTTGATAAATTTATAAAAGTGTTTTTTGTTATCCTTCACGGAAGTGGCAGCCTAAGTTCTAGCTGGGCCTTAGCCTCTCTAATTTTTCTCCTGCATAATCTGGCTACCTCCTTAAACACATCAGGAGAAGCCTTCCCCTCCTTCCAGAGGTGATACACCCTCTTTTTTCCCCCCAATTCCTTCAGGAGCTGTTTGCTCATCCAGGCTGGTCGCCTTCCTCGCCGGCTCCTGGTAAAATGTCTACCTTTGGCCTTATTAAACATTAGGACACAGCCCAGAACTGATATGGGAATATCCCCTTTTGAAATGCTGTATGGAATGCCCTACAATATGGGGGAGCCCCGAGATCACCCAATCTTAAGAGATCAAAACATGAATCTGTATATAGCAAATCTAATGAAGTACAGGGAAAGCTTATGGAGGAAAGGGGTGCTAGCACAAAGACCTCCGCTAGATTTAAAACTATACCGGGTGCACCCAGGAGACTGGGTGATGATAAAAACGTGGAAGGAGACAACTCTAAACCCGCAGTGGGAGGGCCCTTATCTTGTGTTACTCACTACAGAAACAGCAGTCCAGACAGCTGAAAAAGGATGGACTCATGCCAGCAGAATTAAAGGACCAGTGGAAGGGCCAGCACCTGAGTGGCAAATAATTGGAGAACCAGGGGACTTAAAGATAAAATTACAAAGAAGAAGAGACGCTGTAAATGAATAAGAAGGATTGATTTGTAACTCAGATTGTTATTCCTTTCTGTATACCATTTTTGTAAAACTTGTAGAGACACGTGGTGGGACATTGCAGACAGGGGATCCCACTTAGGGGAGTTCGAATCCCAGAAGGAAAATAGGGAGAAGCATGAGGGACTAATCTAATTGGCAAAATTGGACTAAAATATAGTAGGCATTGTTGGTTGCACCTGTCAGACCTGTTTGACAAAAATCCCAAGGCAGCATACGTCCCATTAAACATTAGGATTAAGAAGTTGTCCTAGAGGGCCCCTGAAGAATATCCCTGCTGCCGAGAAGATGGTACCCCTCGTGGCTCGAAGCAACCGGGTCGACGAGCGAGGCAGAGGGATAAAAGACTGTGGAGAGAAGAACCCTCAAATAGGGACATTGGAGAAATGTTTATGGGACTATATCAGAAAAGAAGATTTTAGCAGGGGGAACAGAGTGCAACCAGGGAATAGGAAAAACTCCGGGGCTTTCCCCACCCCTTGTGCCAATGGTTATCACTTGACTCTACAAATTATTGTTTTGTATTCCTTGCTGTTTGTAAAGGGGACAAAAGCAGATGAACATCTGCCTCACCAGCCATTTAAATGGACTTTAACACGACTGGAAGATCAAAGGGTTATACAAGCTATGATTACCCCTAGTGCCCCTAGCCTCACTTGTTACTTATGTGACATTGTGCCTACCAAGTCCTGCTTGAACTTGCAAAGTTTTTACTTTTGTCCTAGCTCAAACCCAGGGAAAGGATATTGCAACTATCCTGGACAATATTATTGTGCTTACTGGGGTTGTGAAACCATTGCCTCAGACTGGAGAGTCAGCAATCCAGATAAATATTTGAAGGTGGGATGGGGTCCCTATGGCTGTAAACCCCCAAGACGTCAGGGAGGCGGCATTGCAGACGCAGGAAATTGTATGTGGCTTTATATCAATGTTACTAAACCAGAAGACCAAGCATGGTTAATAGGGAAGACCTGGGGAGCTAGGTTGTGGGAAGCAGGGACAGATAGAGCTGCACATCTCATGTTTATAAGGGCCAAATATGAACAGTTGTCTGTAAATGAAACATTGGAGACACTAGAATTAGCTAAAGAAGAGTTACAAAGATTTAGTGAACAAAAATGAAGAAGAAGAGAAATGGGGGATTGTGATAGGGAATAATATGTTTTGTTCACTAAAATAAGGTAATTGAAGGGTTTTAATAAGTTTGGAGTTTCAGAAGCCCAGGTCAGAGGTCTGCCCTGCCTGAGAGGATTTTCCCGCCTGCCTTGCCTGAGAGGTTTCCCGCCAAGCGATCACCAGGGGGTCGGAAGAAACCCCTCGGCAACGGCAACGCACATGCGCAGAGTGCTTGTTTACCCCGAAGGGGACCTGTCAGCGGCGGTGGGCGGCCTATAAAAAGGGGGGGGGGGACCGGGACCAGCTGGGCGGCGGCAAGTGGGCGGAGCGGGGGCTCCCCCTTGTCGTCCAGCGCGGATTCTTGCCTCTTATCCTGCTTGCTCGTTGTAATTAAATAAATTCTAATTGGACTTTGAGATTTTTGTCCTCGAAATTTATCACAAGATTGTTTAGCCTGGAGAAGAGGAGGCTCAGGGGTGATCTTATTGCTGTCTACAACTATCTGAAGGGTGGTTGTGGCCAGGAGGAGGTTGTTCTCTTCTCTCAGGTGGCCAGCACCAGAACAAGAGGACACAGCCTCAAGCTATGCCAGGGGAGATTTAGGCTGGAGGTGAGGAGAAAGTTCTTCACTGAGAGAGTCATTGGACACTGGAATGGGCTGCCCGGGGAGGTGGTGGAGTCGCCGTCCCTGGGGCACTTCAAGGCAAGGTTGGACGCGGCACTTGGTGCCATGGTCTAGCCTTGAGCTCTGTGGTAAAGGGTTGGACTTGATGATCTGTGAGGTCTCTTCCAACCCTGATGATACTGTGACACTGTGATACTGTGGTTTCTGTGTTGAAAACAGGATTGACAGATGCGTTCCTCATGCTTTCGGTTATCTCCTCCGCTTCCGTGTCGCTGCTCACTGACGCAATTGCGGGTGACGGCTCGGAGTGGGGCTGCGCAGATGCGCTGTCCCTGTCGCTCCGTAATGGCGCCTTGGGGCGTGGTTGCGGATAAGATGGCGCCTGCGGCGCGGGCCGTTGAGCCGGGATGGGCGCCGGCATGGTCTGCGGAATCAGAACCTGCAACGGAGCCTGCTGAGGCAAAATCGGTTGAAAAGACATCGCTGCTGAGCCGTTTGCGGCTGTGGGGGCGGCTGCGGCTTAGACGGTATCGGAGCCGCTGGCGGCAGAGCCGTCTGGGCTTGCGGCAGGGGCTGAGAAGGCAGAACAATTATCTGTGGAGAGAGCGGCGGCGGCATGGGCTGAGACGTCCGCCGAATTGAGGTCCGCGGCAGAGGGAAGGGTGCTGCCCTACGCGCGGCTGCGGGGACTGCGATGGCGACATTCGCAGCTGTAATTCCTGAAAGGCTTGGAGAAACTTCCCCTCTAGCCTCTCCTCCAACTCCCGAAGTCGTTCATCGGTTACCGCGGGTACGTTCACGCGATTAATTTCGCTACTCAACCTGCTATTCTCAGCTTTCAGCTCCTCAACCTGTTGTCTCGCCTTCTGGCCGATCTGCCTCCAACACTTTCGCTCTTTATCGAGATAATCAACTTCTCTCTTTAACTTGTCTCTCTCGTCTTTCGCCCGCCTCAACTCATATTCAAATTCATCTACTTTATCTTGAGCTCGGATTAAGCCTACTGCCAGCATAAGAAAATTTTCTTTATCTATTCCTTCCACATCTTGGAAAGCTTTATATAGCATGATAACCGTATCTACTGACTTATCGGTGACCTGTTTTATGGTATCATTAGCAAGCGTGTCCATAGTCTTTCGTATGTGAGCGATCTCAAAAACGGACATCAACTTGGCAACTGGATCATTTGCTACTGCCTCCAGTGAATCTTCTGCCGCTACTGTGACAGACTCAGACTCTGCTCCAGCTGCCATAGCCTGCGGCAGCGGCTGTTACTGCTCCATCGTGATATTTTCTGCCATAAATCTGTAGTTATTCTACGGTTACAATCCCATCCTCGTCGCCAATTTGTCACGGAAGGTAGTTTGGGAGGTCGTGGGGAAAATACGCGAAGGCTCACTTGTGGATTTCAAGTGATTTATTGCTCAAACACGGAGATCCCCCTCCCGAACTAAATTCCCCACGTGAGTTCTTTTAGGATTGAAGTTGTAGAATAACATTTCAGAAAATAGCAGATAAAGGAGAGTCTATGATTTCTTTAGAGTTCTTTTGAGTCTTTAAAGTTATTCAGTCTTAAGGTAAAGAGTTCTTTCTCCGGTTTACTCACTGTTCCGTACTTCAGCAAAGTTCGAGGTTTTTGGGCGGTGTCCCTTTGTTCGTCAGGATCGGGCCCAAGCGGGTTTCAGGTCTCTGCGGGTCCCTCGTCGGGCAGGGCCGATCAGGAACGAGAGGTCACCACGGCAGGAGCAAGGCAAGTAGGCAAGCAGGCAGGCAAGCAAGCTAGCTAAAAGCTAAAAGCCCTCGATCCAGGAAGGTACACCATTTTTATAATGTTTAAAAGAGGTGTAACCCACCAGTCCAGGCTATTTTACATTATTCTTACAGATTGGCACAAAGTTATAATCAATCCATACAATTGGCTAATTCTTACCAAAAACAACTTATGGAACCACCCAGGGGTCAGCCTCCAGCAGTTGTTTGTCGAGTGGTCATCATATCTGAGAATTCAAACCTTTTTCCAAAACATAGCCATGTTTATGTCTTTCGTTTCTCCGAGAGAGAGATTCTCTCAAGGCCTGTACGTCTGCTGATACAACAGCTACGTCAGTGCAAGCAGATAGAAAATATTATTTTGACTTTTTCGATGGAAGGCCTCTGAGCCACAGTTTTGTGTATAAATGAAAATTCTGCAATAAGGCAAAAGGGCTCTGCTCCCTCCATGACAAAGTGAAGAGAGCCAACCAAAAGCAGGGACGGGATGAAACCGTGAGCCGTGCAAAGGCAGGAGCCGTCCAAAAGCAGGGAGGGTCCAGTGGCGGCAGGAGCCTATCCAGCCGGGCACTCTGCTAAGGCAGAAGCCCCTCCAAGACGGGAGCTATGAAGGTGGGCACAGCGCCCAGGCGGGCACCCTAGCTCTGTGTGTCCTGTCTCCAGGCGGTGTCCGTTTGCCGTCCTCACTGGGCGCGGAAGCAGAGCCAAGCACCGGCCCGAGCGCAGCGCGGGCTCCTGCGCGCAGGGGGCACCCTTCTGCTGCCCCCGTCGAGCCTGCGGGGCCGGGGGAGGGCTTGCGCCTTTCTGCTCCCACGGAGTGAGAGGGAGAAGAGAGGAGTTTGGGGTGTCCGGGACACTTCCCCTGAGCTCTGTGTGCAATGGGTGTTGAGACATTCAGATGCTAGGGCTAGGACTGAGGTGCCGGTGAAAAGAAAACACAAACAAGCAGTGAGCCCTCTGGAAGGAAGGGAGGGTCCCGACGCCTCTTTAACTGAACGAGAGTCAGGAATTTTAAGGCCCTTCGTAGCCTAAACCTTAAGGCAAAATGCTCTGTGGCCATTTTGAAAGTCACTTGCTTCATCCAGCAGATACAACTGGAACAAGTTCTCACCCCCATCCCTCTTTTATCTGTTTCCTTTCAGTGAAGTCTGAGGAAAGTATTTCTACTCCCTCACCCTTCTTAAACCAGGAGCTTCCTCACATCCCCTTGACCCACGGGGAACGGAATGAAAACTCTGGTGGGATAATTCCTTCACAGACATTCATGGCTCCTTAGCCGCAGCACACAGGCTGCTGAACGGTGACAGCTCTATCCGTGCCTGCAGCTGCCTTAACACCCGCAGTCCGAGGTACACACACGTTGTGGGAGCAAAGCATGATCTTTCTCAGTACACATCGTTCAGAATAGGAGAGCTTAAGAACAACTGGGTCACATCTGACTGCTACCATCTGTCCCACTTCACTCCAAGATTACCCAGGAATGTATTTCACATGTGCCTTTGGAACAAGCTTGTGAGCTGCCAAGAAGAGAATATTTTACAGCTGACTGTTGGGTTTCACTGTGAGCAGTTCAAACGCAACGACACAAGGAGGAGGATTCCACCAGAGGGTATCACAAAGGCCATTTGGGCTCAGCCCCCTTTGTCTGCAGAATTGTGTGAGATGGGACTCCTTGTGGGTTGCTGGGTTGGGTTTAAGGGTCTGCATTTGGGAAAGCAGCTTCCCCATTGAAAGCCATCTTTTAGCACAGAGGCCTGGGTAGGCAGCTGGCCTTGAGTTGAAATGCAGTTCTGCCTTTCACAAGGAAGATGACCTTGCACAAATGGCACCTCAGGAGCACTGGTAGTGAGAACTGTGACTGGGTGAAGCCACCTCAAATGAAGCCTAGATACATCAAAGTATCACTACCTTCGTAATGGGGGAACTTACCCCCAAAGAGCTTCACCCTTATGTCTCAGTTTCTCTGCATGTGGAATGAGGACATGTCACTTCTGTAAAACTGAGTGCTGCCCTGCCAGAATGATGCATGCATTTAGATAAAGGTCAGCATTGTTTAATAGTACATTTTAACACATCTGAAAATTGGTGCTGTGGTGGTGATGGTCGTTGTTTGCAAAGATGCACAAATTTCTCCTTGGCCAACTGGCACCGGAAGCAGGAACTTACATATTGAAGAGGGACCTTGCTTTGTTCCAGGAAAAGCTATTCACAGCAGCCTCCATGGCACAGCTGTGGATGCAGACATCAGGCTGGAGAGGAGCTCCTTGACCATGGAGCAGACCTACCTGTCCCTGTGCACCCACAGGACCCTGCTCATCCACAATGGCAGTGATGTGATGGCTCACTTACAGTGGAAGGCTTCTGCCCATCAGGAGGATGGGCAGCAGAAGCAGAGGTTGGTTGGAAAGCTGCACTGCAGGAAGATCCCTGCCCAAGGGTGGCACTCAAGTGTGGCCTCAAGGGCCCCTGGTGCCTTGCAATGGTTGAGGCC
The DNA here is from genome assembly GCF_015220805.1 of Pogoniulus pusillus. Classification (NCBI taxonomy): domain Eukaryota; kingdom Metazoa; phylum Chordata; class Aves; order Piciformes; family Lybiidae; genus Pogoniulus; species Pogoniulus pusillus. Next base: position 97,662,812 of record NC_087309.1, read on the forward strand.
AGTAAACCAGTTGAGGCCAGTGGAGCCTCATGAAATCTTAACCACTACTCGTGCAGCCAGAGAGGCTCTCCGCACAACTTTTGCAGCTGTCACAAAGCCACCACCATGGACCACCATAAGACAAAGTGAAAATGAAAGCTTCAAAAAATTTGTGGATCGCTTGCAAACTGCAATCGATTTCTCAGTCCTACCTGAAGAAGCAAAGAATCAAACAATGACAGAATGCACACGGCAACAATGTAATTCAGCAACCGGAGAGATACTGTGAACACTGCAAAGAGGAGCAAGCATTGCAGACGTGATCAGGCACGTTGTGAAAGAGGAGGACCTTCCAATCCAAGAGGCTGTCCGCACTGCAATGGCTAAGATGCAAGAAACTGTGAATGCTGTATACACGCAGTAGCCAATCCCCAGAAAAGGCACCATATCAGTCATCCATATCAGTGTGTATGAGCTGTGGTCACGAGTGGCCAAGAACTGGTCACCGTCTCGTTCCTGAACCAAGTCGCTGCTTGCCCCCACAAGGGCAAGAGCCCCGGATCACCCAGAGGCTGGGCAGCAGTCGGGAGCTGTGGATGCTCCCAGTGCTCACCAAGAGGGGCAACATCGAGGAGGGGAAGCTACCACCAGTTCCCCTAAAGTGTGGCAGCACCAAGGAGGGGAAGCTGCCCCCAGTTCCCCTAAAGTGTGGCAGCACCAAGGAGGGCCTTGTACGCCACTAAGTACTGAAAGGGCACCTGAAGGTCTCTGCTGGGCTCCGTCCCTTTGCTCCTCAGTCTGCATTTTTGCACAGTGTGTGTCTGCTTTCCCCCAGCTCCCCTGAAGTGTGGCAGTACCAAGGAGGGGAAGCTGCCCCCAGTGACCATCAAGAGGAGCAGCAGCCAGGAGGGGAAGCTGCCCCCAGTTCCCCTAAAGTGTGGCAGCACCAAGGAATGGAAGCTGCCCCCAGTGACTGTCAAGAAGGGCAGCATCGAGGAGGGGAAGCTGCCCCCAGTGACCATCAAGAAGGGCAGCAGTCAGGAGGGGAAGGTGCCCCCAGTTCCCCTAAAGAGTGGCAGCACCAAGGAAGGGAAGCTGCCCCCAGTTCCCCTAAAGAGTGGCACCACCAAGGAGGGGAAGCTGCCCCCAGTTCCCCTAAAGTGTGGCAGCATCGAGTAGGGGAAGCTGCCCCCAGTGACCATCTAGAAGGGCACCAGTCAGGAGGGGAAGGTGCCCCCAGTTCCCCTAAAGAGTGGCAGCACCAAGGAAGGGAAGCTGCCCCCAGTTCGCCTAAAGAGTGGCACCACCAAGGAAGGCAAGCTGCCCCCAGTTCCCCTAAAGTGTGGCAGCATCGAGGAGGGGAAGCTGCTCCCAGTGACCATCAAGAAGGGCAGAAGTCAGGAGGGGAAGCTGCCCCCAGTTCCCCTAAAGTGTGGCAGCACCAAGGAATGGAAGCTGTCCCTAGTGACAATCAAGAAGGGCAGCAGTCAGGAGGGGAAGCTGCCCCCAGTGACCATCAATAGGAGCAGCAGCCAGGAGGGGAAGCTGCCCCCACTTCCGATAGAGTGTGGCAGCACCACGGAGCGGAATGTGCCCCCAGTGACCATCAAGAAGGGCATCAGTCAGGAGGGGAAGCTGCCCCCAGTTCCCCTAAAGTGTGGCAGCATCGAGGAGGGGAAGCTGCCCCCAGTGACCATCAAGAAGGGCAGCAGCCAAGAGGGGAAGTTGCCCCCAGTTCCCCTAAAGTGTGGCAGCACCAAGGATGGGAAGCTGCGCTCAGTGACCATCAAGAGGGGCAGCAGTCAGGAGGGCAAGCTGCCCCAAGTTCCCCTTAAGTGTGGCACCATCGAGGAGGGGAAGCTGCCCCCAGTTCCCTTAAATTGTGGCAGCACCAAGGAGGGAAAGATGCATCCAGTTCCCGAAAAGTGTGGCAGCAGTCAGGAGGGGAAGCTGCCCCCAGTTCCTATAAAGTGTGGCAGCACCAAGGAGGGGAAGCTGCCCCCAGTGACCATAAAGAAGGGCAGCAGTGAGAAGGGGAAGCTGCCCCCAGTTCCCCTAAAGTGTGGCATCATCCGGGAGGGGAAGCTGCCCCCAGTGACCATAAAGAAGGGCAGCAGTGAGAAGGGGAAGCTGCCCCCAGTTCCCCTAAAGTGTGGCATCATCCGGGAGGGGAAGCTGCCCCCAGTGACCATCAAGAAGGGCAGTAGTCAGGAGGGGAAGCTGCCCCCAGTTCCCCTAAAGTGTGGCAGCATCGAGGAGGGGAAGCTGCCCCCAGTGACCATCAAGAGGAGCAGCAGCCAGGAGGGGAAGCTGCCCCCAGTTCCCCTGAAGTGTGTTAGCATCGAGGAGGGGAAGATGCCCCCAGTGACCATAAGAAGGGCAGCACTCAGTAGGGGAAGCTGCCCCCAGTTCCCCTAAAGTGTGGTAGCACCAAGGAGGGGAAGCTGCCCCCAGTGACCATCAAGAGGAGTAGCAGCCAGGAGGGGAAGCTGCCCCCAGTGACCATCAAGAGGATTAGCAGCCAGGAGGGGAAGCTGCCTCCAGTTCCCCTTAAGTGTGGCAACATCGAGGAGGGGAAGCTGCCCCCAGTGAACATCAAGAGGGGCAAAACCGAGGAGGGGAAGCCGCCCCCAGTTCCCCTGAAGTGTGGCAGCACCAAGGAATGAAAACTGCCCCCACTGACGATGAAGAAGGGTAGCAGTCACGAGGGGAAGCTGCCACCAGTGACCATCAATAGGAGCAGCAGCCAGGAGGGGAAGCTGCCCCCAGTTCCCCTAAAGTGTGGCAGCACCGAGGAGGGGAAGCTGCCCCCAGTGACCATCAAGAGGAGCAGCAGCCAGGAGGGGAAGCTGCCCCCAGTTCCCCTAGAGTGTGGCAGCACCATGGAGGGGAATGTGCCCCCATTGACCATCAAGAAGGGCATTAGTCAGGAGGGGAAGCTGCCCCCAGTTCCCCTAAAGTGTGGCAGCATCGAGGAGGGGAAGCTGCCCCCAGTGACCTTCAAGAAGGGGAGCAGCCAGGAGGGGAAGCTGCCCCCAGTTCCCCTAAAGTGTGGCAGCACCAAGGAGGGGAAGCTGCCCCCAGTTTCCCTAAAGTGTGGCAGCACCAAGGAGAGGAAGCTGCCCCCAGTTCCCCTAAAGTGTGGCAGCACCAAGGAGGGGAAGCTGCCCTCAGTTCCCCTAAGATGTGGCAGCATCTAGGAGGGGAAGCTGCCCCCGCTTGCCCTAAAGTGTGGCAGCATCGAGGAGGGGAAGCTGCCCCCAGTGACCATCAAGAAGGGCAGCAGCCAAGAGGGGAAGCTGCCCCTTGTTCCCCTAAAGTGTGGCAGCACCAAGGAGGGGAAGCTGCCCCCAGTGTGATAGGGAATGATGTGTTTTGTTCACTAAAATAAAGTAATAGAAGGTTTTTAATAAGTTTGGAGTTTCAGAAGCCCAGGTCAGAGGTCTGCCCTGCCTGAGAGGATTTTCCCGCCTGCCTTACCTGAGAGGTTTCCCGCCAAGCGATCATCAGGGGGCGGAAGAAACCCCTCGGCAACAGCAACGCACATGCGCAGAGTGCTTGTTTACCCCGAAGGGGACCTGTCAGCGGCGGTGGGCGGCCTATAAAAGAGGGGGACCGGGACCGGCTGGGCGCGGCAAGTGGGCGGAGACGGGTCTCCTCCCTGTCGTCCAGCGCTGATGCTTGCCTCTTACCCTGCTTGCTCGTTGTAATTAAGTAAATTCTAATTGGACTTTGCGATTTTTGTCCTCGAAATCTATCACACCAGTGCCCATAAAGAAGGGCAGCAGCCAGGAGGGGAAGCTGCCCCCAGTGACCATCAAGAAGGGCAGCAGCCAGGAGGGGAAGCTGTCCCCAGTTCCCCTAAAGTGTGGTAGCATCGAGGAGAGGAAGCTGCCCCCAGTTCCCCTAAAGTGTGGCAGCATCGAGGAGGGGAAGCTGCCCCCAGTGACCATCAAGAGGACCAGCAGCCAGGAGGGGATGCTACCCCCAGTTCCCCTAAAGTGTGGTAGCATCGAGGAGGGGAAGCTGCCCCCAGTTCCCCTAAAGTGTGGCAGCACCAAGGAGGGGAAGCTGCCCCCAGTGACCATCTAGAAGGGCAGCAGCCAGGAGGGGAAGCTGCCCTCAGTTCCCCTAAAGTGTGGCAGCAGCCAGGAAGGGAAGCTGCCCCCAGTTCCCCTAAAGTGTGGCAGCACCAAGGAGGGGAAGCTGCCCCCAGTGACCATCTAGAAGGGCAGCAGTCAGGAGGGGAAGCTGCCCCCAGTGACCATCAAGTAGGGCAGCAGTCAGGAGGGGAAGCTGCTCTCAGTGACCATGAAGAAGGGCAGCAGTCAGTAGGGGAAGCTGCCCCCAGTTCCCCTAAAGTGTGGTAGCACCAAGGAGGGGAAACTGCCCCCAGTGACCATCAAGAGGAGTAGCAGCCAGGAGGGGAAGCTGCCTCCAGTTCCCCTGAAGTGTGTTAGCATCGAGGAGGGGAAGCTGCCCCCAATGACCATCAAGAAGGGCAGCAGTCAGGAGAGGAAGCTGACCCCAGTTCCCCAAAAGTGTGGCAGCATCGAGGAGGGGAAGCTGCCCCCAGTTCCCCTACAGTGTGGCAGCATCGAGCAGGGGAAGCTGCCCCCAGTGACCATCAAGAAGGGTAGCATCCAGGAGGGGAAGCTGACCCCAGTTCCCCTGAAGTGTGGCAGCATCGAGGAGGGGAAGCTGCCCCCAGTGACCATGAAGAAGGGCAGCAGTCAGGAGGGGAAGCTGCCCCCAATTCCCCTAAAGTGTGGCCGCATGGAGTAGGGGAAGCTGCCCCCCGTTCCCCTAAAGTGTGGCAGCACCAAGGAGGGGAAGCTGCCCCCACTTTCACTAAAGTGTGGCAGCACCACGGAGGGGAAGCTGCCCCCAGTTCCCCTAAAGTGTGGCAGCACCAAGGAGAAGAAGCTGCCCTCACTGACCATTAAGAAAAGCAGCAGTCAGGAGGGGAAGCTGCCCCCAGTTCCCCTAAAGTGTGGCAGCATCGAGGAGGGGAAGCTGCCCCCAGTGACCATCAAGAAGGGCAGTAGTCAGGAGGGGAAGCTGCCCCCAGTTCCCCTAAAGTGTGGTAGAATCGAGGAGGGGAAGCTTCCCCCAGTGACCATCAAGAAGGGCACCAGTCAGGATCGGAAGCTGCCCCCAGTTCCCCTAAAGTGTGGCAGCACCGAGGAGGGGAAGCTGCCCCCACTGACCATCAAGAAGAGCAGCAGTCAGGAGGGGAAGCTGCCCTCACTTCCCCTGAAGTGTCTTGGCACTAAAGAGGGGAATGTGCCCCCAGTGACCATCAAGAGGAGCAACAGCCAGCAGGGGAAGCTGTCCCCAGTTCCCCTAAATTGTGGCAGCACCAAGGAGGGGAAGCTACCCCCAGTTCCCCTAAAGTGTGGTAGCATCGAGGAGGGGAAGCTGCCCCCAGTTCCCCTAAAGTGTGGTAGCACCAAGGAGGGGAAGCTGCCCCCAGTGACCATGAAGAAGGGCAGCAGTCATTAGGGGAAGCTGTCCCCAGTTCCCCTAAATTGTGGCAGCACCAAGGAGGGGAAGCTACCCCCAGTTCCCCTTAAGTGTGGCAACATCGAGGAGGGGAAGCTGCCCCCAGTGAACATCAAGAGGGGCAAAACCGAGGAGGGGAAGCCGCCCCCAGTTCCCCTAAAGTGTGGCAGCACCAAGGAATGAAAACTGCCCCCACTGACCATGAAGAAGGGTAGCAGTCACGAGGGGAAGCTGCCCCCAGTGACCATCAATAGGAGCAGCAGCCAGGAGGGGAAGCTGCCCCCAGTTCCCCTAAAGTGTGGCAGCACCGAGGAGGGGAAGCTGCCCCCAGTGACCATCAAGAAGGGCATCTGTCAGGAGGGGAAGCTGCCCCCAGTTCCCCTAAAGTGTGGCAGCATCGAGGAGGGGAAGCTGCCCCCAGTTCCCCTAAAGTGTGGCAGCATCGAGGAGGGGAAGCTGCCCCCAGTGACCATCAAGAAGGGGAGCAGCTAGGAGGGGAAGCTGCCCCCAGTTCCCCTAAAGTGTGGCAGCATCGAGGAGGGGAAGCTGCCCCCAGTGACCATCAAGAAGGGGAGCAGCCAGGAGGGCAAGCTGCCCCCAGTTCCCTTAAAGTGTGGCAGCACCAAGGAGGGGAAGCTGCCCCCAGTTTCCCTAAAGTGTGGCAGCACCAAGGAGGGGAAGCTGCCCCCAGTTCCCCTAAAGTGTGGCAGCACCAAGGAGGGGAAGCTGCCCTCAGTTCCCCTAAGATGTGGCAGCATCTAGGAGGGGAAGCTGCCCCCACTTGCCCTAAAGTGTGGCAGCATCGAGGAGGGGAAGCTGCCCCCAGTGACCATCAAGAAGGGCAGCAGCCAAGAGGGGAAGCTGCCCCTTGTTCCCCTAAAGTGTGGCAGCACCAAGGAATGGAAGCTGAGTCCAGTGACCATCAAGAAGGGCAGTAGCCAGGAGGGGAAGCTGCCCCCAGTGTGATAGGGAATAATATGTTTTGTTCACTAAAATAAAGTAATAGAAGGTTTTTAATAAGTTTGGAGTTTCAGAAGCCCAGGTCAGAGGTCTGCCCTGCCTGAGAGGATTTTCCCGCCTGCCTTACCTGAGAGGTTTCCCGCCAAGCGATCATCAGGGGGCGGAAGAAACCCCTCGGCAACAGCAACGCACATGCGAAGAGTGCTTGTTTACCCCGAAGGGGACCTGTCAGCGGCAGTGGGCGGCCTATAAAAGAGGGGGACCGGGACCGGCTGGGCGCGGCAAGTGGGCGGAGACGGGTCTCCTCTCTGTCGTCCAGCGCTGATGCTTGCCTCTTACCCTGCTTGCTCGTTGTAATTAAGTAAATTCTAATTGGACTTTGCGATTTTTGTCCTCGAAATCTATCACACCAGTGCCCATCAAGAAGGGCAGCAGCCAGGAGGGGAAGCTACCCCCAGTTCCCCTAAAGTGTGGTAGCATCGAGGAGAGGAAGCTGCCCCCAGTTCCCGTAAAGTGTGGCAGCATCGAGGAGGGGAAGCTGCCCCCAGTGACCATCAAGAGGACCAGCAGCCAGGAGGGGATGCTACCCCCAGTTCCCCTAAAGTGTGGTAGCATCGAGGAGGGGAAGCTGCCCCCAGTTCCCCTAAAGTGTGGCAGCACCAAGGAGGGGAAGCTGCCCCCAGTGACCATCTAGAAGGGCAGCAGTCAGGAGGGGAAGCTGCCCCCAGTGACCATCAAGTAGGGCAGCAGTCAGGAGGGGAAGCTGCTCTCAGTGACCATGAAGAAGGGCAGCAGTCAGTAGGGGAAGCTGCCCCCAGTTCCCCTAAAGTGTGGTAGCACCAAGGAGGGGAAACTGCCCCCAGTGACCATCAAGAGGAGTAGCAGCCAGGAGGGGAAGCTGCCTCCAGTTCCCCTGAAGTGTGTTAGCATCGAGGAGGGGAAGCTGCCCCCAATGACCATCAAGAAGGGCAGCAGTCAGGAGAGGAAGCTGACCCCAGTTCCCCAAAAGTGTGGCAGCATCGAGGAGGGGAAGCTGCCCCCAGTTCCCCTACAGTGTGGCAGCATCGAGCAGGGGAAGCTGCCCTCAGTGACCATCAAGAAGGGTAGCATCCAGGAGGGGAAGCTGACCCCAGTTCCCCTGAAGTGTGGCAGCATCGAGGAGGGGAAGCTGCCCCCAGTGACCATGAAGAAGGGCAGCAGTCAGGAGGGGAAGCTGCCCCCAATTCCCCTAAAGTGTGGCCGCATGGAGTAGGGGAAGCTGCCCCCCGTTCCCCTAAAGTGTGGCAGCACCAAGGAGGGGAAGCTGCCCCCACTTTCACTAAAGTGTGGCAGCACCACGGAGGGGAAGCTGCCCCCAGTTCCCCTAAAGTGTGGCAGCACCAAGGAGAAGAAGCTGCCCTCACTGACCATTAAGAAAAGCAGCAGTCAGGAGGGGAAGCTGCCCCCAGTTCCCCTAAAGTGTGGCAGCATCGAGGAGGGGAAGCTGCCCCCAGTTCCCCTAAAGTGTGGTAGAATCGAGGAGGGGAAGCTGCCCCCAGTGACCATCAAGAAGGGCAGCAGCCAGGAGGGGAAGCTGCCCTCAGTTCCCCTAAAGTGTGGCAGCACCGAGGAGGGGAAGCTGCCCCCACTGACCATCAAGAAGGGCAGCAGCCAGGAGGGGAAGCTGCCCTCAGTTCCCCTAAAGTGTGGCAGCAGCCAGGAGGGGAAGCTGTCCCCAGTTCCCCTAAAGTGTGGCAGCATCGAGGAGGGGAAGCTACCCCCAGTGACCATCAAGAAGAGCAGTCGTCAGGAGGGGAAATTGCCCCCAGTTCCCCTAAGGTGTGGCAGCATCGACGAGGGGAAGCTGCCCCCAGTGACCACTAAGAGGGGCAGCAGCCAGGAGGGGAAGCTGCTCCCAGTTGCCCTAAAGTGTGGTATCATCGAGGAGGGGAAGGTGCCCCTAGTTCCCCAAAAGTGTGGGAGCACCAAGGAATGGAAGCTGCCCCCGGTTACCCTAAAGAGTGGCACCACCAAGGAGAGGAAGCTGCCCCCAGTTCCCATAATGTGTGGCAGCACCAAGGACGGGAAGCTGCCCCCAGTGATCATCAAGAAGTGCAGCAGTCAGGATGTGAAGCTGCTCTCAGTGTCCATGAAGAAGCGCAGCAGTCAGTAGGGGAAGCTGCCCCCAGTTCCCCTAAAGTGTGGCAGCAGCAAGGAGGGGAAGCTGCCCCCAGTGACCATCAAGAGGAGTAGCAGCCTGGAGGGGAAGCTGCCTCCAGTTCCCCTTAAGTGTGGCAACATCTAGGAGGGGAAGCTGCCCCCAGTAAACATCAAGAGGGGCAGAACCGAGGAGGGGAAGCCGCCCCCAGTTCCCCTAAATTGTGGCAGCACCAAGGAATGAAAACTGCCCCCACTGACCATGAAGAAGGGTAGCAGTCAGGAGGGGAAGCTGCCCCCAGTGACCATCAATAGGAGCAGCAGCCAGGAGGGGAAGCTGCCCCCAGTTCCCCTAAAGTGTGGCAGCATCGAGGAGGGGAAGCTGCCCCCAGTGACCATCAAGAAGGGCAGCAGCCAAGAGGGGAAGCTGCCTCTTGTTCCCCTAAAGTGTGGCAGCACCAAGGAGGGGAAGCTCCCCCCAGTGTGATAGGGAATGATGTGTTTTGTTCACTAAAATAAGGTAATAGAAGGTTGTTAATAAGTTTGGAGTTTCAGAAGCCCAGGTCAGAGGTCTGCCCTGCCTGAGAGGATTTTCCCGCCTGCCTTGCCTGAGAGGTTTCCCGCCAAGCGATCATCAGGGGGCGGAAGAAACCCCTCGGCAACGGCAACGCACATGCGCAGAGTGCTTGTTTACCCCGAAGGGGACCTGTCAGCGGCGGTGGGCGGCCTATAAAAGAGGGGGACCGGGACCGGCTGGGCGCGGCAAGTGGGCGGAGACGGGTCTCCTCCCTGTTGTCCAGCGCTGATGCTTGCCTCTTACCCTGCTTGCTCGTTGTAATTAAGTAAATTCTAATTGGACTTTGCGATTTTTGTCCTCGAAATCTATCACACCAGTGCCCATCAAGAAGGGCAGCAGCCAGGAGGGGAAGCTGCCCCCAGTGCCCATCAAGAAGGGCATCAGTCAGGAGGGGAAGCTGCCCCCAGTTCCCCTAAAGTGTGGCAGCACCAAGGAGGGGAAGCTGCCCCAGTGACCATCAAGAGGACCAGCAGCCAGGAGGGGAAGCTGCCCCCGGTGACCATCAAGAGTAGCAGCAGCCAGGAGGGGAAGCTTCTCCTGCTTACCAGGAGGGGCAATCCTGAAGAGAGAAAGGTGCCCCCAGGTGTCCAGTTTCCAGCCTCCTGTGGTGCCCCCTGGCCAAAGTTAGCCTGTTCCTGCCCTTTGCTCTGCTGTTCGATGAGGCACTTGGGGAGGGCCTGCTTGTGCCAGGCCTGCCTCCAGCTCCTGTCTGTGGCTGGGTGCCCAGTTGCTGGCTGATGAGTGCTGCTGCCGGCAGCTGAAGCTCTCCCTGCTCTCTTTGCAGCTGCAGCTCCCCGCAGCTGCCCTGGAGCAGAGCTCCTTTGAGCCTTGCCCAGCAGAGGTGGTATTTGAGCACTACGTCCCCCACCAGGTCTATGAAATGCTGCTGGCTCTGCGCAACAAGGGCATTTCATAACTTAGGATAGAAAATCACAGGCTATGGGCTCCAGTGGGCCTCTAAAAACGGCCGACAGCCAAAAGTGTTGCTTCAAAAACTAGCTAAGAATGCTCAGCAAAAGCACGCATTAATCCTCGCTCCCCTCAGCTGTGCAGCTGCATTGATCCCTTTGCCAATGCCTAACCACTGGCAGAAGATGATTTCTTGTTGGAGAAATTCTTGTTAGCAGAGCACACAAGAATTGATAAACAATGAGCAACCCGTGCTGGGAATGTCCTTGAATCCATCTTGGGAGTTTAGATAGCAGGCACAGGGTAGCTTCCCCCCACATGCAGCTGCAGGGGGTGGAGTGCAGCTGCAGGTGGGCAGAGTTTAGCCAGCCCCAGAGGCTGACCCTCAGATTGTTATGGTATGCTGACCTATTGGTGCCTTACAAGTAACTCTGGACCCTCTGACTGTAACCAATCTTAAGCTGAGCACGCCTCTTGCTAGAACGCATATAAGTCACTGTATCACGGAAATAAAGTGGATTTGACCATCTAACCATATTGGTGAACAAAGAGTCATCTTCCCATAGTGCTCCACCGAACGTGTTTTCCAACAGTAAGAGCTATCCAACTTGCTCTTGATGTGGCTGAGCATGAGAATTGGCCCATGCTTTACCTCTATAGTGAGGCCTATGCTGAGAAGCTGAAAGGGAGGCTACCAGAGAAGGACTCATGCCAAAAGCCAGCCAGGCACAGACACCCACAGAGCTGCACCTGCCTAGAATAGCACAGTGTGTGCCAGCTCTGGCCAAGGCTGGGAAAAGCCTGGGCACTTCTGAGAACTACTGGTTTAAGACAGCTTTGGTGCACTGTGAACCCTTCTCTGCAGCCACAGCACTGAGTTCCTTTCTTTTGTGTTCTTTAGGAAGAGAGAGAAGATGAAGGTGTTGGAGGTCTATGGAAGGGCCCAGGGGCTGCCTGCCACGTTCTGATGCTGTGAGCAGCCTCACAGAGCCCAGAGCTAAGGCTCCAGTCCAAGGCCTGCAGAGTTGTCTATGACAGTCTGTTTCATGTCCATATCTCTTGTTAGAGGGCTCAGCATCATGCCCTTCAAGACCAAACCAAATCTGTGCAAGTGCCACAACTTGTCTGAAGCCTTGGGAGCAGTCCCCAGGTATTGGTGGCGGTTCTCTAGGAGAGTCTCTTGTGCCTCTGCAGTTCCTGAATAAGTGAGATCAGATCAGCTATATTAGGCACTGTTGTCATCAAGAGGCCAGCATTAGCACTGAGTTGATGATAGTCTGTGGCCAAGTCTCCACTTTCCATTTAGTTTACACACTGGCCACACAGGGGAATCAAAAATTCCTCATTGCTTCATATCCTCCATCGTGGGGGCTATGCCTTCACGGCCTGATGGAAACTGGGTGTTTCACATTAGTCATATTGGAAGAGTTGTGGGCAGATACTGCTTGCAACAGGCGCACTTCTGTCCAGCATGAGCCAGCAGATTTTTGGATCTGAGGAGCTCCAAAGGACCATGTCTTTCCCTGGGTATCATACTACTGTCTGCCCTTCAACATATCTATGCCCAAAAGATTTCTTGGGAAAGGGCCTGCAAACTGAGATGCCAAATCCTTGCAAAGATTTTTACACAAAACAAACCATGGCAGGACTGGTGTGTATTATCCTGGCTCTTATAGTCTTAATTTTCATATTAATTATGGCATTATGTGTGAAAAATTCAAATGCAATATATATAAAAGCTAGAAAGGTTTCTGTTTCAAAAGCAAGCAGCTCAGCGTCTCAACCACCAGTTACTATACCCCCCCTCTTTAGATTCTGGGAAGACTGCCAATGTTCCTGGCGGGATTAAAAACAAAGATAATGCACTAGGGTTGGCAGGCGTCCCAGGAGTACAGGCTCAAAATCAGAATGTTCCTAGCAACACTGATAACACCAGCTCAGCCAGTTCAAATCCCCAACCAGCAGACCAGAACCCTGTTAATTCTAAGGCAGATCTGAACTCACAGACCCCAGGTCAGACCCCCAATGACTCAAACCCTCCAGCAGACACATCAAAGCCTGTTGCTGTGTAGGCTTTTCTGGCACCTGCTAAGGCAAGGGCCAAGTGTGGTTCAAAGGAGGATGTAAGAGAGGGGACCTCTGCTGATCAGCAAGAGGAGGAAGAGGAGGCACTTAGTCTGCGAGACCTCGCAAACATGCTGAGATCCCAGTACTCAAATGAGAAGAGCGCTGTGAGGTTGGCTGCCAAGAAAGAGGATGGCTCCAATGAGTTTAAGAGTGCTATGAGGAAGGTTCTGTGTCTAGGCCAGGGACAATCAGATCAACAGGAGGAAGAGGAGGACGATGACATCCAGGACTCCAACGATCCTCTCAGAGAGGTCAGGGAAGTTAGAAAGGACTACTCAAGGGAATCAGGTGAACCAATTCTAAGCTGGCTAGTGAGATGCCGTAGCATTGGTGCTAATGCCCTGCAGGTAGGAGACAAGTCTGCCAAGCAGCTAGGACCACTCACCAAGGAGAGTGGAGTGGACAAATACCTAGCAAGTCCTCTTGGTAAGATTAGCTTGTAGACATGCCTTCTCTTGGCTGTGGCTATAAGATATCCTTCCCGAGATGATCTATCATGGGCTGCCAAGAAGTGGAACACCATTGAGCAGGGAATTAAGCTTCTGAAGGAGTTTGCTGTGAAGGAAGTGCTTTATGGAGATCATGGCACTCATGAGCCTGATGACATTCCTCTTGGAACAGGTCTCATGAAGAAGCTTATTAAGCTTGCTCCTTCATCCTATGCTAACATCTTGGCTAGCAAGTTTCTATCAAGGAGTGATAATGGAAGGTCTTTCACTGTTGGTGAATTCACTGACCAGCTGAGGCAGGTAGAGGACAGCTGGTCACATTCTGGCCTACTCTCTGCCATAAAAACTCTGGGTACAGAGCTTAAAGAAGGTATTGAGAATGGTATTAAGAACAGCATGAAAGAACTGAAGGAGGATCTTAAAAACATTACCAGTCTGGTAAAAGATACCATTCCTACATCATCTGAATGGGTGAATGTTTCTGCCATCAGGAACAGACGCCCACCTCCTGCAAGGCAATTCCAGCCCAGGAGGAGACAAATTCCACCTAGACATCAGCAATCATGTGCGCCACTGTGGATAATCCTGTGTGACACATACGGGGAGAACATGAACAAGTAGGATGGTAAACCTACTTCAGCTCTTTCAAAGAGAGTCAGGGATCTGCAGAGTGGCAGAAACAGAGGCAACAATGCCAGAAAAGTAGCTGTCACTTCTTCAGCTCCCGAGAGCAACTGCAGTTGTTCCAACAGTTGCAATTTCTCTCACAACAACACCAATCACTGTGTACACCTTACATGCCATGTTCAGCATTAGGGGTGCCCTGCCTCCAGCCAGGAGGAGGAAAGGGATAGTGGAGAGAACCAAATCTATTGGAATGTATTCATTAGATAGCCTGGCAGTTCAAAAGTTGGGAAATACAGGGCTTTAGTTGACACAGGTGCTCAGTGTACTTTATTGCCATCTAATTGCAAAGGGACAGAGTCCATATCTATTTTTGGAATCACTGGTGGATCTCAAGAGTTAACTAAGATACAGGCTGAGATCAGTTTAACTGGTAAAGAGTGGAAGACACATACTATTGTAACTGGTCCTGATGCGCCTTGCATTCTGGGAATTGACTTTTTGAGACAAGGTTGTTTCAAAGATCCTAAGGGTCACAAATGGGCTTTTGGAATAACATCTGTAGAGATTGAGGATGGTAAATTGAAATTGTCCATTAGACCTGAACTTTCTGATGAATCTGCAGCTGTGGGACATCATGACATAGAGGATCTGGAGGTGCCAATTGCAACTCAAACTGTTCATCATAGGCAGTACAGAACTAACCGTGACTCTTTGTTGCCCATTCATCAGCTGATTTGTCAATTGGAGAGTCAGGCTGTCATTGAGAAAGCTCATTCACCTTTCAACAGTCCCATCTGGCCTGTGTGTAAACCTACGGGCGACTGGAGACTGACAGTTGACTTTCATGCCCTCAACGAGGTGATGCCACCCATGAGTGCAGCTGTGCCGGACATGCTGGAACTCCAGTACGAGCTGGAATCGAAGGAGGCTAAATGGTATGCAACCATAGACATTGCTAATGCTTTCTTCTCTATTCCCATAGCAAAGGAGAGCAGGCCTCAGTTTGCATTCACCTGGAGAGGAATCCAGTACCAGTTCAACCGTTTGCCTCAGGGGTGGAAACACAGCTCAACCATCTGTCACTCAGTCATCCACAATGCACTGGAGAAAGGTAAAGCTCCAGAGCACATCCAGTACATCGACGACATCATTGTGTGGGGCCAAACTGCTGAGGAAGTCTTTGAGAAAGGTAACAAAATCATTGACATTCTGTTGCAAGCAGGTTTTGCCATTAAGAGAGACAAGGTCAAAGGACCTGCCAGAGAAATTCAGTTTCTGGGAGTGCGGTGGCAGGATGGTCGCCATCACATTCCTCAGGATGTGATCGACAAAGTCTCCACCATGGCAGTTCCCACTAGCAAGAAGGAGACCCTTTCTTTCTTAGGTGTGGTGGGATTTTGGAGACTACACATTCCTGGTTTCAGTCAAATTGTTAAACCTCTACACAACATGACTCGTAAGAGAAACAATTTCGAGTGGGGACCTGAACAACAAGCAGCCTTTGATCAGATTAAGCGAGAAATTGTCCATGCAGTGGGCTTGGGACCTGTGAGATCTGGTCCGGACATTAAGAACATTCTGTACACGGCTGCCAGTGACAACGGTCTAACTTGGAGTCTTTGGCAGAGAGCTCCAAATGAGACACGTGGTCGTCCACTTGGTTTCTGGGGATGAGGCTACAGAGGTTCAGAGAAAAATTACACTGCAACAGAGAAAGAGATACTAGCAACCTATGAGGGAGTGAAAGCAGCTTCTGAAGTGATTGGAACTGAGTCACAATTGCTTTTAGCTCCTAGACTGCCAGTTCTTAACTGGATGTTCAAAGACAAAGGTTCAATACCGCATCATGGTACAGATGCAACCTGGTCTAAACGGATGGCTTTTATAACCCAACGAGCACGAATGGGTAATCTTGACCGACCTGGTCTGGTGGAGGTGATCAACAACTGGCCAGAAGGCACAGACTGTTCCAAACCTCCAGAGGAGAAAATAACTCGTGCTGAGGAAGCTCCTCCCTATGGTGATCTCTCTGATCAGGAAAAGAACTATGCTTTGTTCACAGATGGTTCCTGTTGTCTTGTTGGGAACAAGCAGAGATGGAAGTCAGCAGTCTGGAGTCCGACCAGGAGAGTTACCGAAGCGAGAGATGGAGAAGGAGAATCCAGTCAGTTTGCTGAGGTAAAAGCTGTTCAACTTGCTCTTGATGTGGCTGAACGTGAGAATTGGCCTATCCTTTACCTCCACACCGACTCGTGGATGGTAGCCAATGCTCTATGGGGTTGGCTAAAGGACTGGAAGAAGAATGGTTGGCAGAGGAAAGGAAAGCCTATTTGGTGTGCTGATCTATGGCAGGACATTGATGCACGGCTGGAGAAAATTCCAGTGAAGGTGCGGCACATAGACGCACACATGCCCAAGAACAGAGCTACTGAGGAACATCACCACAACCATCAGGCAGACCAAGGTGCTAAGATTTCTCAAGTTGATACTAACTTAGATATCGACCTTGATTGGAAACACCAAGGTGAACTGTTCTTAACTCGGTGGGCCCATGATTCATCTGGACATCAAGGCAGAGATGGAACATACCGATGGGCACGTGATAGGTCAGTTGACTTGTCCATGGACGCTATCACCCAAGTCATCTATAACTGTGACACTTGTGCTGCTATTAAGCAGGCTAAGCGAATCAAGCCCTTATGGTATGGTGAGAGATGGTCAAAGTACAAGTATGGTGAAGCCTCGCAGATTGGCTATATCATTTTACCTCAATCTCGTTCTGGCAAGCAGTATGTGCTAACGATGGTAGAGACCAGCACCGGATGGCTGGAAATCTATCCAGTTCCACATGCTACTGCACGTAACACCATTCTTGGCTTGGAGAGACAAATCATGTGGAGACATGGAACTCCAGAGAGAATCGAGTCAGACAATGGCACTCATTTCAAGAACAATCTTGTGAAAAACTGGGCCAAAGAGCACAGAATTGAATGGATCTATCACATACCCTACTATGCACCAGCTTCAGGGAAGATTGAGCGCTACAACAGTTTGCTGAAAACCACCCTAAAAGCCATGGGGGGTGGAACTCTGAAAAACTGGGACAAACATTTAGCAGAAGCTACCTGGTTGGTAAATAGTAGAGGTTCAGTAAGCAGGTCAGGACCTACACAATCAGATTTGGTCGAAACAGTAGACAGTGATAAAGTTCCTGTTCTACGTGAAAAGAATCTGTTAGGGAAAACTGTTTGGGTATTTTCTCCTACGGGCAAAGGGAAACCTGTCCGAGGGGTGGTATCTGCTGATGGTCCTAGTCACACCTACTCGGTAATGCAGGAGAATGGTGAAATCCAGTGTATTCCACAGAGAAATTTAACCTTAGCTGAGAGAGTTTAAATTCAGAGTGTATAATTCAAGCTGGTAGGAGTTTTTATGTTCTAGGTACCATCGGCGTCCAACAACGAAAGAATCTACGACAGAATCTACAGTATGTGAGCACGAACCCAACGTCACCTGGGAGTCCCTGTTCTGAGCTTTTGAATCACCTACATCTGAGATAACTGGAATGAAGTGTGAACTGAACTTGTAAATGTTGTTTTAGTGTAAATATTGGTTTAGATTAGATTAGATAATTCTCAGCGATACTCTGAGTGAAGTAGACAGGGATGGATTGTGCTAGTTTGAAGCAGGCTAGAATGTTTTGGTGAGAGAAAGTAGATAATTGGCTGTTAAAGGAAAACAATGGTTGTGTCTCCTTCCCTCACAGTCTCGCTGAGAGCTATGGGAACAAGAAAGTAAACATTAGATAACATTCACCAGTTTGTTCTCACTTTGCTTTTGGCTTCAGACTGAGCGACATCTTCCTAACCTCACTGCAACTAACCTTGCTCCTTGGCTGCACCTCTTTTCTTCCTGAGAACTGGGGTAAGGTTGAGTGGGGCAGGGGGAGGTGCAGGGGTGGTTAAGAGCCCCTCCTGGGGACTCAGGTTTTCTGGGAGGGGAGTTGTGTTTCTGTATTACTTTTACTTTGTATATTTCTGTCTATAACTGTATATACTGTAAATAGCTGCTTGTATGTTGTGCTAGCTGTAAATAAATAGCTTCATTTATATTCCCAGAGCCCATCTGAGTTAGCTGGGGCATTTCTAAAGTGTGGAGGGGCAGGTAACAGCCAAACCACCGCAGGGTTGCTTGGTGTAGGCATCATATCAGATAGAGCAGAGCTTACTGTACATCTGCTTGCATTTCAGCATCTATTTGTACTGTTCATGGGGCTGCAGTGAGGTTTTGTGTGGGAGAAGAGACAGCCTTATGTTCATATGGCCTCCCAGGGTGGGACATGAAGGGCATCAAAACGCATAAGACGATGAGGCAGAAAACAGCAACCAGAGACTGTGTCAGGAATGTTATTAATAAGCCAATTTTACTATTAAAGAGCTGGATATGATGGGAGTCTGCGCCCACCAACTCACATGGTAACAAATGGATACACTTGACCTCTTATGTGGCTAAGTAACACATAAAGAGTGAATTCTAGGAGTGCCGCAATGAAGGGATGGGGCAACGACTTGATGCAAGCCAAAAATCCACTTTATTAGAAAAATAGGCAGGTATATATTTTATCAGAAGGGCTAGCATGTTAATCACTGATTGGATAGAACTACAGTAAAAGTTAGTAACTACTACATGATTGGCTGATACTCTGCTCAGGCCGAAGACGCTGTTTCTACTTTCTTCTCTGCTCCTTGATATAAGTTGCTATGCAACTATCTGAGCAGTCCTGACCGCAGGATCTTACTTATCTTACTCTTCTGAGGTCTGTCTGACCCACACATTACATGCCCAAGGTCTATACTGTGTTTTGTTTCGTCTTGGGCAGCTGTTCCCTGCTAACAGGCCATTCACCTATTCCTACTTCTCCCCCTTTTTGTTATACAAAGGAGAACCTAACAGTAGCACAACCAATCATTCGTTAAATACACAGCAAAATACATAGTAGCAATATAAGTAGCAAGAATATTATAAGCAATACATAACAAAGCATTTTTACACACTACAAATAAATCCAATTAATCCCCATCCCACAAAAGATTTTATAAAAAATAAATTCTAAAAAGTGACCATAACTAAACAAAGCAATTCTAATTCAGTGACATTAACTAAAGTAAACTAACAACTAATCCAACCTCCCATATTCCCAAGATCACAATAACTGCAACTTTCATCCTAGAGTCAAAGATATTACTTTGTCCTTGTTCATCTGATCTTCTTGAATCGATCCCTTGTAAGGACGAACATATTTTGCTGGTATCCATCTAGGACCTGACTCTGTGGAAACACAAGCATATCGTTTTCCCCATGTTATTAAAGGATAAGGACCTTTGACTTTACCTGATTCTAAATCACGAATTAAAACTGATGGCTTTTCCTGAAGCTCAAAAAGGCGATTATTTCCAAAACGTCGCACTATTGGTGGAATATCATCTGTCCTTGTGCAATTCAAAAAGTTGTAAACATAGAGAGCCTTTTGTAATCTTTCTTCAGGTGTCACTGAAATCCCTCCTCCCCCTTTTTGTTTCTGCAAAAGAGATTTCAAAGTCTGATGTGCTCTCTCAATGATAGATTGCCCTGTAGGGGAGTGTGGAATCCCAGTGACATGACTAATTCCCCATTCTGAAAAAAAGCTTTGCAAGAATTGAGAAATATATGCAGGGCCATTATCAGTTTTAATAGGCACTCCTAACATGGCAAAGGCTCTAAGAAAATGCTTTTTTGCATCCTTTGCTTTTTCTCCTTTGTGACAGGAGGCATATAATGCTCCAGAAAAGGTATCAATAGAAGAATGTACATATTTAAATAAGCCAAATTCTGGAACATGGGTCACATCTGATTGCCAGATTTCTAAGCTGTTTAATCCACGAGGGTTAACACCTTCCCTACCTGTAGGTACAATGGTACGTTGGCAATCTGGACAGGATGCAATGATATCTGCTGCTTGTTGAGCAAACAATTCAAATTGCCTTCTTAAGCCTTTTGCATTTTGATGGAAAAACGTATGACTAAGCTTGGCCTGAGCCATTCGATCAGGTAAAGTCAAAACTGGTAAAGTTAGTAAATCTGCTTGACGATTCCCTTCTGCAAGAAATCCTGGGAGGTCAGTATGAGATCTAATGTGCATAATGAAAAATGAATGTTGTCTGTTATTTAAAAGAAAAATCAATTTCTGCAGCAAATCAAAAAGGTGAGGATTGGAAACATCTTTAAGTGCAGCAGCTTCAGCACGTATAACAATCCCTGCCACATAGGCAGAATCAGTGACTACATTGAAAGGCTTATCATGATGTAATTGAAACACACGTGTTACTGCTGCTAGTTCCACTATTTGAGGGGAACCTGGACATAAAGAAACTTCTGAATTCCAACGTTGCATATTAACATCCCACCAAACTATTGCTGACTTTTGTGATGTTCCTGACCCATCTGTAAAAGAGGTAATCACATCCAGTGGTTGAAAACTTCTCTTAGGTTCCTCTGCCAGAGCGAAAGATAAATGAAACAATTTGTGGGGTGGTGGGTGATTTGAAAACTGACCCACATACCCCTGGACTGCCACTTGAAATGGTAAGGAATTCTGCATCATCCAGATAAAATAAGCATCTGTAAGCGGGGTGTAAATGACTGAAAATTGTTTGCCCGTTAGGGTAACTACCCTATTCCTAGCTTTCATAATAATATGAGCAAACATTTCTGGCTGGGAATAAATAGTTTTTGAAGGCTGATGGGGTAAAAAGACCCACTCAAGAAGTAGCAATGGATCTTTCAGGCTCAAATCCCATTGAAAGATGAGACCCAAAGGTTTAACATCATCCCATAAAATGATCAGAAACAGTGGCAGGTCAGGGTCCCAACGATGAGCCTGTCGTGATTGTATGGCTTCACAGATTTTTTGAATGGTTTTCTTTGCTTCTGGAGTCAAAGAACGGGGGGCAGACAAATTAATGTCACCTTTTAGGAGTTCAAATAGTGGGGCCAAATCAGAATTAGAAATACCCAGAAGAGGCCGTAGCCAATTTATAGAACCTAGTAGTTTTTGAATATCATGCAAATTGCTCACTTGAGTTTGCAGCTGAACCTTCTGAGGTGTTATTGTTTGAGCTCTTATTTTCCATCCCAGGTATTGCCAAGGTTCAAATCTCTGTATCTTTTCTTTAGAGATACAAAGACAGGCTTTTTCAATGGCTGCACAAACCTCCTGTACCGCCCGTTCCATGTCAAATGGATCTTTGGCAGCAATAAGCAAATCATCCATGTAATGATACAGCAATACCTGAGGAAATTGCTCACGTACTGGAGACAATGCTTTAGCCACATACCATTGACAAATTGTGGGGCTATTTTTCATTCCCTGTGGTAATACAGTCCATTGATAACGCTTTAGAGGTGCTCACATATTAACACTTGGGATGGAAAAGGCAAACCGAGGAGCATCTTCAGGGTGAAGAGGAATGCTAAATAAGCAATCTTTCAAATCTATGACAGTTAAAGCCCAATTTTTAGGAATCATTGTGGGAGAGGGGAGCCCTGGTTGCAATGCTCCCATGGATTCCATAGCATCATTAATTTTTCTTAAATCGTGAAGCAAACGCCATTTGCCAGACCGTTTTTGAATCACAAAAACAGGAGTATTCCAGGGACTAAAAGAAGGCACTATGTGCCCTTGCTCTAGCTGCTCCTGTACTAACTGTTCCAAGGTGCGAAGTTTTTCCTCAGGGAGGGGCCACTGATCTACCCATATAGGAATTTGTATTTTCCAAGATAATTTTGGGGTATCGCGCCCATCAGCAGCCCTCTCTAAAAATGTGTTTCCAATGTGAGACCCCATTGCGACAGGACATCTCTCCCCCACAGGACCATAGGTACCGGCAACACAAAAGGTTTAACAGTTGCAATCCTTCCCTCAGGCCCAACAATCTGTATAAATTCCACACTCTGCTGACTTTTCCCCACACCCCCTATTCCTGCCAGTGGCTGTAAGATTTTTGCCAGTGGCCATACCGGGGGCCATTTGGCCAAAGAAATAACAGTGACATCAGCACCAGTATCAATAATGCCATTTAAAACAACCTGCTGGTCTGCTTTTTTCATTATGCATTTTTGTATAGGTCTTTCATTAGACACCGACTGAGTCCAATAGACCTCTGGAAGTCCTGTTGAACCGAAAGCTCCTTCACGTTTCTTCACTGTTTGAGGATTAAATGGATCCCTAGGAAGTAAAAGCAACTGAGCTATACGGCTATTTTTTGCAACCGTACAAGGAGGGAGTGGTGCCCAAACCATGATTTTCACTTCCTTTGCATCACTGTCAATAACTCCTGGTAATACAAAAAGACTAGTCAGGGTAGTTGACGATCTTCCTAAAATCAAAGCTGTTGTATTTTTTGGCAAAGGTCCCTGAAAGTTCGTGTCTAATAAGTGAACTGAAGAATCGAGTAAAGTCACTGCGTGTTTGGTTTCCAAGTCCAGTCCTGCACTGCCTGATGTGGCTCATTGCAAGCCGCGGATTGGCGTTCGGAGAGCTGGTATGCCGGCTGCATCATTTGTGTCGGAGCGCGGCGCCGGTCCGCGCTCTTCCGCCAGTTTCCCTGAAGCGGCTTCCCCTGTTTATCGTATTTAGAGTGGCACTGAGTTGCATAATGGCGACCTTTCTGGCACCGGGGGCACATTGATATAGGCTTATTCACTTGCCCCTTTTGAGCGTAACAGTTCTTCCTAATGTGACCTGGCTTCCCGCAGCCAAAACAGTCACCCTCCCCGCTGTGTTCACAGTAGCAAAAGCAGCCGCCATAGTCTTGCATTTAAAATCGGACGTCCCGAAGCGATTACAAGCTTCCATCATCTCAACCAGGGAGGGTTTTGGATTCAGTAACGATTTCAGCAACTTCTTACAGTCCACATTGGCATTTTCAATTGCTAATTGTTGAAGTAAAATCTCTCTAGCTTCTTCGTTTTCAACCTGCTTTCCAAGAGCTTCCTGCAATCTTGCTACGAAGTCCATAAACGACTCCTTTGGTCCTTGCATGATAGTCGTAAAAGCCTTTTGGGGTTTGCGGGTGTCTGGAATCTTAAGGAGCGCTCGCTTAGCAGCCTCCTTAGTGGCGTCCAGTGCTTCTCTCGGACAATCTCTCGCCTGGGCAACGGGATCGGCTAATGGCCCCATGCCCATCAGATGATCCATAGTTAAGGCTTGCAGGGCTGGATTATTCCCCACTGCAAACCTTTGTAAAACAGTTTCTAAACTCTGACGCCATCTCGACTCCCAAAGCATGTATTGAGAAGAATTTAAAAGCAATTTGGCTATTGTCTTCAGATCATAAGGTGTTAAAACGTAACTTTCACAAACGGACTCAAGCAGTCCCGCGAAATAATGTGAACCCAGTCCATTATCAGCGGCAACACGGCGCAGTTCTTTGGTAACTGAAAAGCTGAGAGCTTCCCACTGGGGGTTGCCGCCACGTCCTGGATAGATCACCGGTGCTGCAATAATGCGGGCTGGTACTGTGGCAGGTCGGGGCAGAATCGTAATACGCCCTGCCATGTCGGCATCCCCTTCGTCTAAAGCTCATTGTTTAATTGCTGCCCACACCACACGGGGATCATGACCATCCGGTAGATACGGGTCTGGTTCCTTTTTGGGATCAAAGGGATCTAACTCAAAATGATCTTCGCTAAATGATGTTGATTGCGAAGTTCCCACAGCAGGCTTAAATCGCACTCGCGGCTTAGGCGCCGATAGAGTAGGCAAGTCATTAGCATCAAAAGGCAAGGGAGGGGCAGAGGGTTGAATCGGAGCATTCGTCTGCATTCCCTTCGTCTTTAAGTCTAAGGGATTAAATGCTCTCCCCGACTTCCCCTCCTGTTCTTTCACAGCCTCAAACACCTTTCGCCACAGTGCAAGCAAGCGTTGTGCTTCTACATCACCATTTGTAGAAAGATCCCATAAACAGACCCCTACATTGTCCCATAGTTCCGACTCAAAAACCGTAATTTCTGTAGTGTCAGGGAATTTATCCTTGACCCATCTCATAAGTAATTCCAGCTCATAACCAGATATGTCTTTCTTATGTTCATATACAAAATCTTTCATGAGCTTATAAACGTCCCTTTCTTCATATGAGGTTTGATTCCCCATGTTTAAGTTCCTCTGAGCTCACCTACCAATCTCGAGGAGGTGATGAAGTGCGGGCCCGCGATCTGCTTCCTTTCAGCAGCTTTCAGTTCCCAGAGGCTTGCAGACGGTCGTCCTCATATCCCGGACGATAAGCACCGATATCACATCAGGAGTCACCATTTGCCGCAATGAAGGGACGGGGAAACGACTTGATGCAAGCCAAAAATCCACTTTATTAGAAAAATAGGCAGGTATATATTGTATCAGAAGGGCTAGCATGTTAATCACTGATTGGATAGAACTACAGTAAAAGTTAGAAACTACAACATGATTGGCTGATACTCTGCTCAGGCCGAAGATGCTGTTTCTACTTTCTTCTCTGCTCCTTAAGTTGCTATGCAACTATCTGAGCAGTCCTGACCGCAGGATCTTACTTATCTTACTCTTCTGAGGTCTGTCTGACCCACACATTACATGCCCAAGGTCTATACTGTGTTTTGTTTCGTCTTGGGCAGCTGTTCCCTGCTAACAGGCCATTCCCCTATTCCTACATAGGAGTTGTGCATTACAATTCTTGGAATGATGCAAAACAGTTCTTGGAAGAGGCGGAGCATTTGTGCGCCTGTGTGGTGTAACTCCTAGGGTCTTCCTTGTCCCCCTTTCAGTGGTCGACAGGATGCAGAGCTCTTCCTCCCCTCTCCCCTGAGTATCCCCAGGTGGTGTGCATGCTCCCTTGGTGGTTTGCACTCTGGCCACTAGCAACAGAATGCGATAGGATGCGGCACATCCCACCATTCATCCCCCCTACGTGATACATTTACCTATCTCAACACAAATTGTATCCTTCTGTCTCACGGGGATATATTCCTTTCTTTCTTTCACTTTGTTAAATCCAGTTTCTGTCTGCCACTGACGAGGAGTCAGTGGAAGTCCAGTCCCAGTTGCTGCTCACAGCATCGGTGGTAACAGTGGCAGAACTGCCATCAGAGATTATGATCCACAGAGATTATGATCCACAACGAGTGCTCACTCCTCCCCTAGTAACTGTATATTATTTTAGGTACCTGTGGGGAGATCTCTCCTTTCTGAGTGAGTGAGTGAGTGTGCACTTTGCTTCATCACTCCCTAAACACCTTAAGTGGTTGTGCAGCAGCATACTTCTGACTGATGTGCAAACCTGCAATTTTATTGTGTCTCAGTATAGAATCATTAGAGCAAATGCACATTTCCAGGTGCCTGTGGCTGTCTGTTTTGTGGTGCTTCTGAGAGAGCCACGAGAGCTAAGAGCCTTAGCGCTGGGCTCGGTGAGGCTGCTCGCAGCTTCAGGATGTGGCAGGCAGCCCCATGGCTCTTCCACGGACCTCCAACACCTTCATCTTCTCTCCCTTCCTAAAGAGCACAGAAGGAAGGGACTCAGTGCTGTGGCTGCAGAGAACGGTCCAGAGTGCACCAAAGGCTGGCTTAAACCAGTAGTTCTCAGAGGTGCCCAGGCTTCTCCCAGCCTTGGCAGAAGCTGGCACACACTTACTGTGCTATCCTAGGCAGGTGCAGCTCTGCCTGTCCGTTGGGTGCTCCGTGCCTGGCTGGCCTTTGGCCTGAGTCCCTCTCCGGTAGCCTCCCTTTCATCTTCTCAGCATAGGCCTTTCTCAGGAGGTGGGGAGGCTGCTGAGGGTCCTCAAAGAGATGGGGGCAGGGGCTCTGCAAAGGCACAAGAGAGTGCCCTAAAGAACTGCTGGGGCTGCTGCCACGGCTTCAATCCAAGTGTGGCATTTACAGAGACTTGACTTGGGCCTGGAAGGCATTGGTGCTGAGCCCTCCAGAGAGCGCTACGAGCGTGAAAGAGAGTGCCCGTGCCACAGCCAGCTCTGCAGGCCTTGGTCTGGGGCCTTAGGGAGAGCTCTTGGTGCAGGGCAATGTGCAGGTCAGCGATCAGAGGGAAGATCCCTGGCTGGCCAAGTGGCCACAGCACGGCTGCCATGCCTGTGCCTGAAGAGCTCCCCTGCTACCCACAGAGGGAGGGGGAAGGGGAAATGCCCTTGGAGGCTGTAAAGGGCATGCTGTACCTGGCTTGGCTCCGCATTGTGTCCCATTCTGTTGGCGCGGTATTGGCGCCAGGCTTCTGCCTCCAGCTCTTGACGCTTGGCTGCCATCAGCAGCTTTAGCTGTTTGTCCGCCCTCTTCATGTGGGTGGAGCTCATTTCCTGCAGAGATGCCACAAAGAAAGCATGCAGGCAGCATTAGTCCCTTGGTCGTGGGCAGAGCAGGAGGGCTAGGACCGTTGGCATCTCTTGCTGCCTCTTGTGTCCTGGCCCAGGGCCTGAAAGGTGAGGCAGGAGTGGAAAATCCCACAGACGTACCGTTCCCGAGAGCTGCTGATCACAAGGAGGGAGCTGCACCCGTGGCTGAGATGGAGGCCTGGGCTGCTTTGGCTCCTCCTGGCGCTTGCTGTGGATTACTGGCAGGAACCTAAAGAGGCAGAGGAGGCTGAGTGTGTGGGAGCCACCTAGGCTGAGGCAGTTGCTAGCTGTTTGGCAGGATGATCCACACGTGCAGCAGGACAAAGTCCCTGGGGCCCTCTGGCATCAGTACAGGTGCTCCAGCCAAGGGAAGGGTCCCGTTCACACAACCACAACCTCCAGCCACACTCCCCCCACAAGGGGCTCACCTGACTCGGGTGGCTTCTTTGACATTTTCCATCGCGGCTGCCTTCATAGTCGTCCTCCTGCTTAGAGCAACTCTCCGCCGTGCCATATACACGGGATCCATCACGCTCACTGCAAGCAGGAGACAAGAGAAGAGCACAAGTGTGTCTTTGGGAGCCTGTTGGACATAGCGGAACTCCCTGGCTATCCCACTAGCACTCAGCTGGGCTCTTACATTTGCGGGAACCCCCGCCCCAGGGGGCCAATTCTCTCCTGGGCTTCAGGGAAACAGCAGCTGATGATTCCTTCTCGAGTGCAAGCCTGGGAGGAACAAGATGGTACCAGATGAGCAGAAGTGCACCAAGCTCCCTTGAGGTCTGATGCTAAGAAACTGCTGTCAGGCATGTTTGGGAGCTGCGGCTAAGTAAGCCCCGAGAGGACACAGCTCTCTCTATGGGCTCTGCGGGCCCCTACACTCTCCCGTCCATCTTTGCTAGGCACTGCCTTGAGCAGGCAGGGAGTGCAGAAGCCATGCTGCTCACCTTGGCAGTGTGATGACCTCATCCCGTCTGAAACGGCTAAAATTGTTCTTGCCAGGAAAGGCCACAAGCCTCATCATCTTGGAGTCCTGAAAGGGGACAAGCAGAGGTCAGGGACACTGCCTTGGCCCTAACACCAAGGACACGTGGTGGTTGGTCACAGGGGTGGCAAAGGCTTCTGCTGCTCAAAGAGGAAGAAAGAATCCAAAAGCCTTGTGCCACCTTTCCCCTTGATGTGCTCGGCCCTTCCCTTGAAGGAGCTAAGGCATCAGCAAACTCAGCCAAGCTCACCCGAGGACGTGTCTAGGCCAGGTAGCAAGGCAAGTGAAGGCAGCCGTGAGAAAGCAGCCGCAGAGAGCCTTGACAGCACAGCCAGAGAGCTCTGAGGTGGAGGCCATGGAGAAAGAAGCAGCTTACCCTGAGAAGAGCTGCCAGCATGTTCCCTGTGGCGTCCAGCTCCAGCAGGCATTCCTCAAAGAAGGTCATGCTGAGCTCATTTTTCCTCACAGCAAGGAGGCCAATGCCTGCAAAGGAGAATTCCACCTCCTTCTGGTCTTGGAGGGCCCCGGCAAAGAAAAGCAGGGTCTCGTGAATGCACTGCTCCACAATTTGTCGTCGGAAGTGGATTTCTTTTCCAATCTGCTCGTAGTCCAGCTCAACGACTGGCATCCTGTCTAGGAGCGAAACACGGCCGAGTTCAGCTGACTGTGAGACTAGATGCCAAGAGCACCCAGCCCTTCGGCAGCAGTTGCTGCCCTTTCAGCTGTGGCCACA
Source organism: Pogoniulus pusillus (assembly GCF_015220805.1). Classification (NCBI taxonomy): domain Eukaryota; kingdom Metazoa; phylum Chordata; class Aves; order Piciformes; family Lybiidae; genus Pogoniulus; species Pogoniulus pusillus. Next base: position 97,690,204 of record NC_087309.1, read on the forward strand.
TCTCCAGAACGGGCCTGCTGCACAGCAGGAGGGAAGAGAGACGCTTTGCCTCCTGCTGCGAGCAACCAGCTGGAGCGTAGCACAAGCTAGAGAGACAAGGCTGGCTCGCTGAGGAGGGGCTGGGTGCTGGGCCTCAGCGCTCTCCATGCTGGGAAAGCTTTTGCTTGACCACGACACAGAGGGGTCATCACCAAGGCAGAGGCAGGGGCTGTGCTTGGTAAGTACCCAGGACTCTGCTTACCAGGAATTCTGGTCTTTGCACATTTGAGCCTGTAGAACTTCTTGAGGAACCTGCATGGCTGGAACACGGGTCTGTCTACAGGCAAAACCTCGTCCTCTCCCACTGTGGCCTGTGCTGGCAGAACAGCAAACGTCCCCACTCCTATGTCCACCGCCTGAAAAGGCAGGCAGGAGGAGAGAGCATTAGCAGGGCGGCGCAGCAGCAGGAAGGCTGCCGGATGAGGCAGGCGCTCCTGGCGGGGGTGCGTTACGCCCTGCTTTGGAGGCCCCCAGGGGGCCGCATCGGGCACTGTCAGCAGCAGTGCTCACCTTCCTCTGCAAGAGCTGTCTCCGGACGTAGCGACATGCGGCAGCCCAGACCCGGCAGATTTCTGGAAAGCAAATGAGTCACAGCAGTGGCCAAGCGTCCAGCAGCCCCCACCCACAGAGGGGACAGCAGACTGTTCGCAGGCTGCTGCCTCACGCCCTGAGCACGCTTGCGGGGCTGGGCCTGCACAACTGCTTGCTTGACCACCCCAGCCTCCGAGAAGCCTGCCCTGTGCCCGGCACGGGCCTGGAGGAAGCAGAAGCAGGCATCGGTAGTGCTTTTGGAAAGGGGATGCTGCCCTTTGATGCCGGCAGCAGACAGAGCCACTCCGGAGGCCCGAGGTGCCGTCAGGCAGGGCTCTCCATTGTGGCTGCGGGTCCCCTGCAGAAGACCCTCGTTACAGTCGCAGCCCCAACGTCAGGGTTTCCACAAGCCATGTCCAGTCTGACATGCAGCTTGGTGCTGACAGTGCTCCTGGGAGGACCCCTCATGGCCTTACCAGGGGTGCGGAGCTCCTTGAGGATTGGGAGATCCTCAGGCCCCAAAGGCTTGAAGAGCAGATACTTCAGCATCTTTGCCCCTGTGCACTGCAGCGGCTGGGGATGGGACGCCCGTCCTGCTGCAAAACTCCTCTCTGAGCCTCTCTTTCTCCTCCTCTCCGCTCCCCCGTATGCGTCTCCAGTACTTTCTACGGCCTCGTCTGGCCTCTTCCCAAGAGCTAAGTAGCTTCTGCAAACAGCTGGCGAGAAGAGCCCTGGCACTGTCCAGGCCTTGCCAGCAAGTGACCAGACTCAGCTGGTCGGTCATCTTTAACGTCCTGCCGCAGGTGTGTCTCATTGTGAGGGCTGTCGCTCTCTGTGACAAAACAATGAGGCTTCAGGGTCTGGCTTACTCGTAGCCCCACCCCCTGTGCTCTGGGCGTGGGCTGGACAGCCCCTCGGGGTGCCTCAGGCCACTGCATTGGTATCCCTGCGAGCACATCTTAACTCAGCCTGCCTCGGCTGGCCACAGAGAAGTGTCTGGAAGACAGGAAACAATGTGCAATGATGCTGAAGGTGCTTCGATTGCTCACAAGAGGGATGGAAACATCCAGGTCAGGCCACATCTTTGGCCACATCTCCAGAACGGGCCTGCTGCCCAGCAGAAGGGAAGAGAGACGCTTTGCCTCCTGCTGCGAGCAACCAGCTGGAGCATAGCACAAGCTAGAGAGACGAGGCTGGCTCCCTGAGGAGGGGCCGGGTGCTGGGCCTCTCCGTGGGTGCTGAGACTCAGCGCTCTCCATGCTGGGAAAGCTTTTACTTGACCACAACACAGAGGGGTCGTCACCAAGGCAGAGGCAGGGGCAAGCACCCAGGACTCTGCTGACCAGGAATTCTGGTCTTTGCACATTTGAGCCTGTAAAATTTCCTGAGGAACCTGCATGGCTGGAACACGGGTCTGTCTACAGGCAAAACCTCGTCCTCTCCCACTGTGGCTTCTGCTGGCACAACTGAGCTATTCTAGGCAGGCGCAGCTCTGCCTGTCCGTTGGGTGCTCCGTGCCTGGCTGGCCTTTGGCCTGCGTCCCTCTCCGGTAGCCTCCCTTTCATCTTCTCAGCATAGGCCTTTCTCAGGAGGTGGGGAGGCTGCTGAGGGTCCTCAAAGAGATGGGGGCAGGGGCTCTGCAAAGGCACAAGAGAGTGCCCTAAAGAACTGCTGGGGCTGCTGCCACGGCTTCAATCCAAGTGTGGCATTTACAGAGACTTGACTTGGGCCTGGAAGGCATTGGTGCTGAGCCCTCCAGAGAGCGCTACGAGCGTGAAAGAGAGTGCCCGTGCCACAGCCAGCTCTGCAGGCCTTGGTCTGGGGCCTTAGGGAGAGCTCTTGGTGCAGGGCAATGTGCAGGTCAGCGTGCAGGTCAGTGATCAGAGGGAAGATCCCTGGCTGGCCAAGTGGCCACAGCATGGCTGCCATGCCTGTGCCTGGAGAGCTTCCCTGCAACCCACAGAGGGAGAGGGAAGGGGAAATGCCCTTGGAGGCTGTAAAGGGCATGCTGTACCTGGCTTGGCTCCGCACTGCGTCCCATTGTGTTGACCTGGTATTGGCGCCAGGCTTCTGCTTCCAGCTCTTGACGCTGAGGAACCTGCATGGCTGGAACACGGATCTGTCTACAGGGAAAACCTTCTCTCCCATTGTGGCTTGTGCTGGCAAAACTGAGTTATTCTAGGCAGGTGCAGCTCTGCCTAGAGCAGCTAAGTGCAGCTATTCTAGGCAGGTGCAGAGCTGATACAGCTCTGGAGATGGCTTTAGGTGTGTGCATGCTCTGCTGACTTGTCAGGGCAGATGGCAACTGCTTGGTGGCACGGCATGAAACTTATTATAAAAGACCGCTCAGAAGACTGCTTAAGGAGATTGCTTGGGGGCTGCTTGAGGACCTGCCTGCTGGAAGAGAGGGCGGTTATTACCTGCCATACCTGTGTGCCTGTAACTACAAGGTGTTTTTATATGCAACAGAAATGCTGATTTGAGGCAGCAGTGTTAGGTGGCTTTGGAAACACTTCACCTGAGCGCACTGTTGTTCTAACACAGGCTCTATGCTGTGTCACAGTACTCATTTGCCTTGTCCCCTGGAAAGGTGATAAAATAACTAATTATGGAAACCATTTCCAGGCCTTTAAAGGACAGGAAAGCCATCGGGAGTATCAGCAGGTATTCACCAAGGAGAACCAACCTGCTAACCTTCTATGATAGCATAGCTGTTTTGGCATTGCTGGACATGCACAGGAGGGAACCGAGGCTGCCGTGGTGGGAATTTATTGGGAAGGCGGGCATGGGTTCTTTGTTCTATGAACCAATCAGGTTGTTGCGTGGGAAGGGGCTCTGTACCAAGGGGAGGGAGGCTAGCTGTCAGGGAACATCTGTACCCTAGGCCTGTAAATATGCTTCTTTACTCTGCAGGCTTTGTGCCTCAGCAGAATTCTTAAAAAGGGTGAGCTTGTTTCTCACAGTTAGGTGCTTGTGCAGGAACTCAAAGCCTCTCCGTCTGCGCAGAGAGGAACTCCATGAGGCAAGATGCACCACATCCATTTTGGCAAGATTTCATCTCTGACCAGAAACAGGTGAATGGCAGGAACCCCAGGAGAAGGGACTCTGGACTAAAGAAGGCAGGGGTTTTCACATTTCTCCATGACACTCAAGTAATTTCTGTGCACAGGACCTGGGTAAGAGAAAAGGCTATGAAGTATTAATGGGAGCGGCTAGGAAAGGTGGGTATTGAGAGGTGTGTGTGTGAGGTTCAGAACTTCTACAAAGTGAGTGTGGAGTTTTTCTAGCTGCAGTTCTGATGTCCCTTGAGGGTAACAGGAACAACATGAGCGTAAAGAAGCCTGACTCTGACCCAATCCCTCGGGAAAATGGGACAGATTGGGAATTACCTGTGTCCCAGACCTTCCTCTAAACAGTCTGTTAGGAGGATGTTGTAAAAATGGGGAAGGAGGACTTTCCTGCATCCGGGAAAAAGGGCTCACCTGCAGAAAGGTGAAGGAATTCTGAAGGTAAAGAGGCAGATTGCTGAAGGCCTCATCCAACCTAGCCTTGATCACCTCCATGAAGGGAGCATCCACAACTTCCCTGGGCAACCTATTCCAGTGTCTCATCACCCTCACTGTAAAGAACTTCTTCCTAACATCTGGTTTAAATATCCCCTTTTCCTGTTTAAACCCATTACTCTTCATCTTGTCATTACAAGACCTTAAAAATAGTCCCTTCCTAGCCTTCCTGTAGGCCCCCTTCAGATACTGGAAGGCTACAAGGTCTCTCCAAGGCCTTCTTTTCTCCAGGCTGAAGAGCCCCAGCTCTCATATCCTGTCCTCATAGCAGAGATGCTTCAGCTCTCTGATCATCTTTGTGGCCCTCCTCTGGACTTGCTCCGATGTTTCAATGTGCTTCTTGTGTTGGGGGCTCCAGAACTGTACACAGTACTCTACATGGGGTCTGATGAGAGCAGAGTAAAGGAGGAGAATCCCCTCCCTTGCCCTGCTGGCCATTCTTCTCTTGATACAGCCCAGGACATGGTTAGCTGTCTGGGCTGTGCATGCACACTGCTGGATCAATCCCTCTATGTTTAGAATTATTTTCCCATTATTTTATGTAACTTTGTAACCTGCACCATCACTGCCAAAGTGCCTGTAGAGTTATTTCTCATAACCTCTTTGAGAAAGATTAGCTAGGAGCCTTTCATAGTGGTACCTTTCATCCAGATCAACATGAACACATTCTGGTCTGTCACTGAATGTCAGTCACCTATGAGGCAAAACTGTTGGCACCGCTGCTGCAGAGATAGGCATAAACTAGCAAACCTAAGAATATTCCCTCTGGCTGCACTGCTGCGTTTCAATGGATTTTGACTCAGAACTAGATCATGACTAATCAGAAGAGCAAATTAGTGCTCTGAGGTGGACAGTTTCTGACAGTGAGAGGTACACGTTCTGGAAATGTTTAGTGACATGAAATGTTTAATGACATTCTGTTCAGTGATCTTTCTTGATCACCAAACACACTATAAGCAGCAGTGAACCTGAGGAATGCGGTGTTCCTAAGCACTCTAGTGCTCTTCTCAGAAGAGGACTCTGCATCTTGAAAACAGAAGGATGGCAACAATGCTACTGCATACTCCCTGCCACTCTTGTTCCTGTTATCCCACTAGCAAAACAGCTTGTAATGCTCAGAAACTGAAATTACAGATGCACGAGGCAGTCAAGTTGCTTTGTAGAGTTATTTTTAAAAGTTGATGTGTTAATAATTTGCATCATCATATATACAGTGTGATGTATTTTCATGGCATTCTTGGGATATTTGGAGTGGTGAAACAGAAAGCTGTTGTTGAGACATTGAGCTTTTTTCAATGTTTTTTCCTAACATCTGTTTCTTATTCAAACTTTCTGTACTCCCTTATTTTTCTGCCCTATCTGGGCCTCACTGTGAAATAGAGCTGTCACAAGGAACATGAAATGAAAAGCGTCTGGTGCTCTGAATCACTGTGGTCAGGCAGCAGTGTTCTGTAGTGTTTTGTTTTCACATCACTAGAGATGTGTGAATGTGCGCTCACTTTTATTCTATTTTTTTTTTTTTCTCTCAGGAAAAAACTCTTGCCAGCTTTATGCTGAAAGGAAAACAGCAAGAGGCTGAGAAATGATTCTCAGGTTCCAAAAGATGTTTTAGAGATTGTGGTCTGTAAACCGATCTGTCAGTGTATTGTCTTGGGCTAAGTCATCCTTAACAGAAAAATCACTTGCTGGGTCTCAATGGGCAGTGATCCTTCACTTGAGAGTGCTAACCTTAAAAGAGCCAAGATGCTCCAATGAGTTTTTTGCATGTGTCAGTCTGCTAGAACTAGTCCAGCTTTTGCTCTGAAGAGCTGTCAGGGTGTGGCACTCTCTTAGATCTGATCCAGTTTTCACTGAGAAGAACTTACAGTGCTACCCATCTCCCATCTCACTGAGTGTCCACTGGAAACATTTTAGGAACATATTTCATAAGGAGTTTCTCTGTATCAGAAGAAACTGACATATTGCTGGATTGTCTTTAAAAAAATTAAAGAGCAAGCACATGAGTACTGTGGAAATATTATAAAGAGTTTTTACATGTAAATGGGATGTGAGAACGAAATCCTGTAGGATATTTTTCTAAAACAGTGAAAGTTTTTCATTAATTCTGCATGTGTATCATTACTTTCAAAGAATACTTCATAGAAAAGGTAAATACACTACAAATTAGTTTTTGTGGGTTTTTTTTAACTGACTACAGAAAAAGTAAACATACTAAGACAAATGCCATCAAATATTATATTACATTACATTAGACTATATTATATCACATTATATTAATAATATGTAATATATCTAAAAATTTATATATATATATATATAGTATAACATAGTATACATATATATATTAGGGCAACAAGGCTGGTGAGAGGGCTGGAGCACAAGCCTTGTGAGGAGCAGCTGAGGAAGCTGGGCTGTTTGGCCTGGAGAAGAGACAGTTCAGGGGAAACCTCGTTGCTCTCTATGACTATCTGAGCCAGGTGGAGATTGGTCTCTTCTCCCAGGCACCCAGTGAAAGAACAAGAGGACACAGTCTCAGTCTGTACCAAGGCAGGTTTAGGCTGTGCGAGAGTCTAAATCCTCTCTCTTGTTCATCAACAAAGTTAAAGATTGCCTTTGTTAACCTCCAGGACACAAACTAAGTGCTTGGCCAAAAGCTCAGGGGTGCAAATCAACAGACAACACCTTGCAAATTCCTGGATCTCAGCCAGGAATGCCCAGGATGCATACATCTTACCTCAGCTACCATGAATAAAAAAGGCTTAGGTGTATTTGGGGTATGGACAGCACAGGGAGGAGGTGGAGGCCCTCCCCCGGCGCTGCCACTGGACCCCTGCGAATGCATGAATACACAGGAGAATTTCCGGGGGAGAGAACCTGGACACTAAGATAAAAAACTGTGTAAAAGGCAGGAGGAATGCCTGCCAAAGCGTGCACTTCTACCAGACTACCAAGAGTGCACTTCCACCAGACAACCAAGTGGACCTCCACCAGACTGCACTGCCATCAGAAGAACCCCTGACAAACTCCACAGATCATCCCTGAGCCATGCACCCATCTCTCTTCCCCACCCTGCCCCAATCTGTGACTGAGGGTAATATGATCCCAGCTATTTTCCTTCCTTGCCTCTTCTCGGTTGTTCTCTTTATCTCTCTCCCCCCCATCTTTCTCTCTCTTTCCCTCTGTTTTGCCCAACTTTATCCTTTAATAAATAGTTTTGTGGTGATATATGGTCTTGTTTGCACCTCAATTTCACAACATGGAGATCCATAAGAACATATATTGCTCCTCTGGACAGAGATATTGTTAATCTCTGTTCTCTGGACCTTGACAGGCTAGATATTAGGAAGAAATTCTTCATGGAAAGAGTGATTGCTCATTGGAACGGGCTGCCCAGGGAGGTGGTGGAGTCACCATCTCTGGATGGTGTTTAAAAGGAGGCTGGATGAGGCACTTAGTGCCATGGTTTTGTTAACTGGAAGGGTTAGGAGATAGGTTCGACTTCATGATCCCAGAGGTCTTTTCCAACCATGTCAGTTCTGTGATATTTATATTAATGTTATATTGCATTATATTATTATTATATTGAAGCTTTCTTTGATGAGAAATAATACAAGGAAAGATATGTGGAGAAGGCTCTTCAGTAGCAAAACAGACTCTGAAACACCAGCTCTCTGTGTTTGTCTTGAACTTGAGTCAAGGAATTGTTAGCTAATTAGAGACTGAAATATATTACTAAGTAGCTTTAAGTAAAAAAAGAAAAAAAAAAAGTAGATGAAAGTTAAAGAAAAAATACAGAAATCAAAAAATGGCATCACATTGCCAATGAACCACTTGCCTTCATTTAAATGTGAATGAGTAAAAGGAAGACGTTATTTATAATTCAAGATGGAATCTGAATTCAACTGAAGAGGATAATAAAACAATAATTGCTTTTAGTATTAAATACAATCTTCTCCAGAGGGAAGATATGTCTAAACCATACTATCATAATGGGTAATAAAGCACTGGTGATAAAGGAGGTAGAAGGAAGAGGAGTAACATAAATGTCAGTAAATGCATATACTTTTAAAAATAAGAGAAGTATTTTAAATATATATATGAACTGGATCAATATTTTAGGCTTGCTTAATATAATTTAATTTTAGAAAGTAAGAAAGAATGATTCATGGCAAGAATATAGCTAGGAAAGCCAGAATGAGTTTTTCACTTTGCTGTTCACCCTGAGTAAAATATTATTTAAAACATTAAGGACCAAAATCAGATTTTGTGAATCTGTACTCGGAGTAAATATGCAGAGTAATTTTTATCAGTAGTTTCAGAGGGTCAAACAGAGAAAGCACTTTAGAAAACATCTTAATCTTAGGATATCTGTAACCAAGTTCAGAACAAAATGTTGATTAAGGCCAGCAGAGGAACATTAGAGTGCTAAATTGTGTGTTACAGTTCACTGAATATGAACTAAGCCTTAAGCTTGGTCAACAAGACCAAGTGCAGGGTCCTGCATCTGGGTTGGGGCAATCCCAAGCACAAATACAGGCTGGACAGTGACTGGCTGGAGAGCAGCCCCAAGAAGAGGGACTTAGGGGTGCTGGTGGATGAGACGCTCAACATGAGCCAGCAGTGTGCACTTGCTTCCTGGAGGGCCAACCAGAGCCTGGACTGCATCAGAAGTGTGGCCAGCAGGTCGAGGGAGGTGATTCCCCTCCTCTACTCCACTCTGGTGAGATCCCACCTGGAGTACTGCATCCAGTTCTGGAGCTCCCATCACAAGAAGGATGTGGATGTGCAGAAGTGTGTCCACAAAAGGGCAAGTGGGATGATCAGAGGGCTGGAGCACCTCTGCTACGAGGACAGATTGAAAGAGTTGGGACTGTTCAGTCTGGAGAAGAGGAAACTCCGAGGTGACCTTACTGTAGCCTTCCAGTATCTGAAGGGGGCCTACAAAAAATCTAGGGAAGGACTTTTCAGGATCTCAGGGAGTGACCGGACTAGAGGGAATGGAGTGAAGCTGGAGGTGGGTAGGTTCAGGCTGGACATGAGGAAGAAGCTGTTCAGCATGAGAGTGGTGAGAGGCTGGAATGGGTTGCCCAGGGAGGTGCTTGAGGCCCCATGCCTGGAGGTGTTTAAGGCCAGGCTGGATGAGGCTCTGGCCAACCTGATCTAGAGTAGGGTGTCCCTGCCTGTGGCAGGGGAATTGGAGCTAGCTGATCCTTGTTGTCCCTTCCAACCCTAATTTTACGATACTGTGATTCTATTTCACCTAAGTAAGACCTAAGTAACTAATCACTATCATCTGCTTAGGGCCACTATGCATAGTGCTTTTATCAACATGAGTTATGTGTATTTTTCTTGTTCCAAAGATTTTGAAATTTGCTCAAGATATGAGAAACAGCTCCATAACTCAGAACAGCAATGAAGATGAGAGTCAGTTTCAAAGGTAAGAACAGTCTGGCTATTCTAGGTGTTTGAAGCACCGATTTGCTGTTGGGACTATTTTAAATATACAGAATAGTTTTAATGGTGGCATTTTTAAATAGATCAGAACTAGTGGATCCATATGATGGTAGCCATCAAGACTTAAGGAGGCAAAGATTTAACACTGAAGAATTGTTGTGATAATTACTGGGGAAAAGCAAACAAGAAAAGAAATTAAGGAGGATGACTCAGTCTTATGAGAAGTTAGAAACTGTAGCACAAGAGGTTAAGAAGTCAACAAACAGATAAAACAGTGATCCCAGGTGACCAAAGGGATATTCCAGACCATGTGACATCATGTTCAGTTATAAAAAGGTGGAGAAATCTGAAGGAAGGGAAGGACAGTAAGGAGGGAGGAGTTCAAGGCAAGTGGCCTCTTGAACCTGGGGGATGGGGTCGGGAGGCGGTGTGTTGCCCTGGAAATTCATGAGGAATTAGTTCAGGACCTGCTGAGTCACCTGGACACCCACAAGTCCATGGGACCAGATGGGATCCATCCCAGGGTGCTGAGAGAGCTGGCAGCTGAGCTGGCCAAGCTGCTCTCTGTCATTTTCCATCAGTCCTGGCTCACCGGAGAGGTCCCAGGAGACTGGAAAATGGCCAAAGTGATCCCCATCCACAAGAAGGGTCGGATGGAGGAACCTGGGAACTATAGACCTGTCAGTCTGACCTCAGTGCCAGGGAAACTGATGGAGCAGCTTATCTTGGGGACAATAACTGCGCACCTGAAGGATGGCAAAGGGCTCAGGTCCAGCCAACATGGGTTTAGGAAGGGCAGATCCTGCCTCTGCAACCTGATCTCCTTCTATGATCAGGTGACCCGCTTGGTGGATGTGGGGAGGCCTGTGGATGTGGTCTATCTGGACTTCAGCAAGGCCTTTGACACTGTCCCCCACAGCAAACTGCTGGCTAAGCTGTCAGCCCATGGCTTGGATGGCAACACTCTGTGCTGGGTTAGGAACTGGCTGGAGGGCTGAGCCCAGAGAGTGGTGGTGAATGGTGCCACATCCAGCTGGCGGCTGTCACTAGTGGTGTCCCTCAGGGATCTGTGCTGGGCCCCATCCTCTTTAACATCTTCATAGATGATCTGGATGAGGACATGGAGTCAGTCATCAGCAAGTTTGCAGATGACACTAAGCTGGGGGCAGATGTGGCTGGGTCGGAGGGCAGAAGGGCTCTGCAGCAGGACCTTGACCACCTGGACAGATGGGCAGAGTCCAATGGGATGGCATTCAATAGCTCCAAGTGCAGGGTGCTGCACTTTGGCCACAACAACCCCATGCAGAGATACAAGCTGGGGTCGGAGTGGCTGGAGAGCAGCCAAACAGAGAGGGATCTGGGGGTGCTGATTGATACCCGCCTGAACATGAGCCAGCAGTGTGCCCAGGTGGCCAAGAGAGCCAGTGGCATCCTGGCCTGCATCAGGAATGGTGTGGTCAGCAGGAGCAGGGAGGTCATTCTGCCCCTGTACTCTGCACTGGTTAGACCACACCTTGAGTGCTTTGTTCAGTTCTGGGCCCCCCAGTTTAGGAAAGACATCGAGATGCTTGAGTGTGTCCAGAGAAGGGCAACGAGGCTGGTGAGAGGCTTTGAGCACAAGCCCTACGAGGAGAGGCTGAGGGAGCTGGGATTGTTTAGCCTGGAGAAGAGGAGGCTCAGGGGTGACCTTATTGCTGTCTACAACTACCTGAGGGGTGGTTGTGGCCAGGGGGAGGTTGCTCTCTTCTCTCAGGTGGCCAGCGCTAGAACAAGAGGACACAGCCTCAGGCTGCACCAGGGGAGATTTCGGCTCGAGGTGAGGAGAAAGTTCTTCACTGAGAGAGTCACTGGATACTGGAATGGGCTGCCCGGGGAGGTATCACAGTATCACAGTATCACAGTATCACCAAGGTTGGAAGAGACCTCACAGATCATCAAGTCCAACCCTTTACCACAGTGCCCAAGGCTAGACCATGGCACCAAGTGCCACATCCAACCTTGCCTTGAACTGCCCCAGGGAAGACGACTCCACCACCTCCCCAGGCAGCCCATTCCAGTGCCCAATGACTCTCTCAGTGAAGAACTTTCTCCTCACCTCGAGCCGAAATTTCCCCTGGCGCAGCCTGAGGCTGTGTCCCCTTGTTCTGGAGCTGGCCACCTGAGAGAAGAGAGCAACCTCCTCCTGGCCACAACCACCCTTCAGGTAGTTGTAGACAGCAATAAGGTCACCCCTGAGCCTCCTCTTCTCCAGGCTAAACAACCCCAGCTCCCTCAGCCTCTCCTCGTAGGGCTTGTGCTCGAGGTCTCTCACCAGCCTCGTCGCCCTTCTCTGGACACGCTCAAGCATTTCGATGTCCCTCCTAAACTGGGGGGCCCAGAACTGAACGCAGTACTCGAGGTGATGGAGTCGCCGTCCCTGGAGCTGTTCAAGGCAAGATTGGACATGGCACTTGGTGCCATGGTCTAGCCTTGAGCTCTGTGGTAGAGGGTTGGACTTGATGATCTATGAGGTCTCTTCCAACCTTGATGATACTGTGATACTGTGACATTCAGAGTGGTGGCATCTGGCTTCCTAAGTAAACATTACATTTGACGGAGCCCTGATTTCCTGGAGATGGCTGAATAGTTGCCTGCTGATGGCAAGCATTGAATTCCTTCTTTGCTTTGGTTGTGTGTGCAACTTTTATTTTACCTATTAAACTGTCTTTATCTCAGCCCATGAGTTTTCTTACTCTTCTGATTCTCTCTTCCATCCCACTTGGGCAGCGGGGGAGATGGTTGGGCAGGTGGGGCAGGAGAGTTGTAATCATAGACATTAAAAAATGCCTGGAATTTTGAGGAAGTTAAAAGCAAGCAACAACAGACCAGGTATGGGACAGGAGAAAGCAAAAAGGCTGTAGTCAAGGAGCTCTACAGAAAAACTCTCTTGGCTAACGAAACATGTTAAAACCTTTCTGAATGAGTCATAACACTGCAAACTCTTGCCTTGTACTTCCTGCATACTGTAATACATTTTATAAATTTATGGAGCTGTGGAGGATATTTGACAGCTGCTTAAGTTAAAGAATTGTTTAGACAACAAAATAGTAAGAATATCCAGATATCGTGGAAGTAATTGTTACCTGGGGTTAGCTGTCCTAACTGGTAAAGCTGAACAGCTTCTTTGCTACTTACATAGGTTATCAAGCCCTAGAAGAGGCTCCCCAGGGAAGTAGTGGAGTCAGCATCTCTGGAAGTATTTAAAAGCCATGCAGATGTTGTACTGAGAGACACAGTTTAGTGGTTAGCTGGCAGTGTTGGGTTAATGTTTGGCCTTGATGATCTTAAAAGTCTCTTCCAACCAAAATAATTCTATGAATCTATAATGAATGAATAATAGTTTGTGACAGGAGGTAAGAATGAACTTCTTTTCCTGTCACAGGAATTTTATTAGGTGATAATTTTGTGACATTTTGTGCTGCAATGGTCAGTTAAACTTTTGTGTGGTTATGATTGATGGTTATCTCATTTCCATTACTTGAACTTTATTACATTTGTGGAGAGTTTTCTCTATTAATCTACTAGGTTTGATTTCTTCCTCTTCCAAGAGTTTGAACTCTGACAAAGTTGTGATACCATGATTCCAAAAATGTATACTTTGGGTAGCAGAGATCCACAAGTGAAAATGTCAACTGAATGAGAGTACATGAAGTTGTGTGCAGTAACTATGGCTCATTATCATTTGGCACTTTGCAAATCTGGAGTTCTAGAAAAGAACTAGGTGCATCAAAATACAGAAAAACATTTTTTTATTTGAAGGCATAGTTATGTGTGACAGTGCCATAGAAAAGTCCACAGTTTGCTTCATAGCACACTCCCCTGCTTCAAGGTGCTGATGTAGCCATAGTATACCTGTAAAATGTAAAGCCTTTGAGTGACAAATGTGCAAACCCCATTGCAAAATGGAAATCCAGGAATCCTCTCAGAAGTGCTTTATTACAGTGTTGTAGAATCCCCAGCATTAGAGTCCCAGAGCTACTACTAACAGAGCCTACTACTAACAGAAGTAGTCCCAGAAGCCTTTTAGCAGAAGACCCTAGCAGCCCTAATCCCCCAGTCTACTCTGTTGCTCCCAGTAGTAGTTTAAGTACTTTTTCTCATCAGTCACCTAACCAATAAAATCCGGACATATATAAGCTAAATGATGCTCCCATTGAAAGGTGCCAGCATGGCAGGAGGGCTGGTAATGTTTTTGTTTTGTTCTCCACAGTGTCAGATCCACTGTCTGAAGAATCAGGTACCTACCCGGCACATGTCCCAGCAGCTGCCTTTGTTTGTGAAGCAATGGCTGCAACAGCTTAAGGATGCCCTGTCTTGGGTTTTGAGTTTGCACTGATTTCACTATAGTAGCAGCAAAGTTAAGAAAACAAACTAAAATTCTATGAACCCCAGGTTTTTTGGTTGTGGAGTTTGTTGTTGTTGTTGTTGTTGTTTGTTGGTTTGGTTTTGGGTTTGTTTAGGGTTTTTTTGTGTGTGTGTGTGTGTGTTTTATTATGGTAGATACTGGAAATGTGAACCCGTAGAAATTGTATGAAATTTTCTGTAAAGTATAAGCCTGTGTTAATTTAAACCCATGTAATTGCAGCATGTGATTTTGGATTTCATCCTAATTTGTCATACCTGTGACAATTATCAATAAAAACCTCATACCTAACTGCCTTTGAGCATATGAGACCAGATCACTTTTGAGCTGCAAAAGAACAAACATCTACACAAGAACAAGGAAGGTGGCAGCACCAAGGGCACAGGTCTGTCACCCCAATGAGAAGTGGTTTAGGATTAGGACCACAGCAGTCAAGGGACACGTGACCACCACAACAGCCTGAACCAAGAGGTCCAACCCAGCAAGTTGTGGTCAGCAAGATGTGAGGTTGAGAGCAAGCAGGAAAAAAATGAGGGCCTGAGCTGAAATTAATCTTCTGGGTGAAGTCAGACAGGCTGCAGGGAGGTCTCTTGTGGATTTTCCCCCAGCCCAGCTCTTTTCCAGCAGGCTGTGTCTAGGCCCTGGGGGCTGCACCGTGCAAAGACCAGTTATAAGCATGAATCCCTGGGAGAGCATAGAGGCAGCTCTACAACTTAGTCATGGCTCTAACACCACAAGGTTAGAAATTCAGATGTAATTTAATGCTGATGCGAAGTATGAATTTAAGTGTACATTCCAAGGAGAAGTGTAGAGTACACACAGTTTTCACTGAAATATGGACTGGTAAGTATTCAGCATTACTGTTTTTTGTTTGTTTGTTTGTTTGTTTGTTTGTTTTTTATTGGTGTGTTTGATGGTTGTTGGTTTTTTTCTGCTTACAGTTCTCAGGTATTCACATGAAATGTGTCAAAGAGCCTCAGGCATTTTTGACTCCAGCAGTCATAATGGCAGTTAGACATCTTAAAGGTCCCTTTCCTGAATCATAGAATCATGGAATTACAGAATGCTTTGGGTTGGAAGGCAATTTTAAAGGTCATCTAGAGCAGAGACGCCGTTAATTAGGTAAGGTTGCTCAAAGCCCTGTCCAGTGTGACCTTGAATGTTTTCAGGTACGGGACATCTACTAGCTCTCTGAGCAATCTGTTCCTGTGTTTCACTGTGCTCACTGAAAAAGATTTGTTCATATAGCTAGTCTAAATATGCTCTTTTTTAGTTTAGAACCATTACCTCCTGTCCTGCCACAAAAGGCTCTGCTGAAAGGACTGTCCTTATCTTTCTTATAGGCTCACTTTAAGTACTGAAGGGCCACAATGGGGTTTTCTATCTCTGAAGCCTTTTCTTCTCCAGGCTGAACAATGTAAACTCTCACAGCCTGTCTTTTTAGGAGGAGTTCTCTATCTCCCTGATCAATTCTCATTGCTCCAAAATAAACCTGACTCAAATAAGAAGTTGCAGTTGTGTTACTCAGTAACTCCGTGTATGAACAAATTATTATTAGTTCCATTTAGAGTAGCCTTGATTTTCAGTAGACTTAAGTATACTTCTAAATTAAGCCTCAGTAAGGCAATGTAGTTTTTTTTGTTTGTTGGTTTGGTTTTTAGTTCTCTGCATGTGCTCCATGATTTGTCTCCTACTTTACAGATTTTTTTTTCTTTCAAATACTTGATAAAAATGCCTGGTTAAATCTGCAGTTGTTAAAAGTGGTGATATGGATGTGCAAATGACCTTGCATTTCATTTTAGAGAATAATTAACTTTTAATTATAGTTACTCTAAAGCACAGAAACAGTGCATCTGAACTATTTTACCTTAAAGTGCATCTCAGGTAGGTTGTTTTATTGCTCTTGCTTAGAAAGAATAAAAGAGTAGTTTTCAACTACAGAAAAAGGATAAAACAATATTTACAGATTTCCTTTTCAGAACAGAGATGCATTTTAATGTTATCTTTAAAAATAATACAAATAAGTTAGAATAAGAAAAGAAATAACTAAGTTTCCTTATTTCTTGTTAGCAGCTGTTTGAACGAATGCATTCAATTTCAACTTCTGTCAAGGAAAGTTCAGCCTGCCTCCTTTTGTTTTGCAGAACACATTTTGCACCCAGGTTTAATTTATGTATGAAAATAACGGGGAAACTTTTAGTCCTTCAGATAATGTGTACATTTCAGATAGATGTGATTGTCAGAATCATGGATGCGCTATTTCACTCAAATAGCTACAACTGCAATCCCTAGTGTGAATGCAGTGCTTCATTTTTTTATGTTCTGAGAATATACATTCCCTCAGAAGGCTTTTGGTAACGTAAAGCTGCATTTATGTTTTGGTAGACCTTTCTGTTCTAGCTGTTATGGTACTGCTGTATCAGGGCAATGTGTTTTATGAGTGGTGTTTGTCAGTTAAAATCATGATGACTGCTTTGCGCAAACACTCAAAGTACAAGTTGCTTGCTAGTGTATTGCTGGCAAGGTACGTGATGAGCTGGTTACTTTGGACAGACAATATTGAGTGATTGTAGGTCATTGGCATGTTTCTGTTTATGGAGAGTGATGTCTACTCCTGAGTTCATTTATCAAATGTTTGTGGTTATAAAGATTTTAGTTGTATCAGAATTTGATTAGGAGCTCTATGTGTAGCAGTCTGGCAAAATTACTAGACCTGCACACAGACTCCAGCTTCAGGAACAACAGAATTTTTAGAAGGGAGATGCTAATAAACAAAGAATGAAACATAATTTTATGCAGCCTGAAGACAGAATTTTTCTTGCCTTTTTTTCAAGTCACATTGTGTATTTTTCAGTTATGAATTGACATAGAAAACCTTTCACAAAACTAGCATTAAATAATTTGTGGGTTTTTTTCAATTAATCTTGTGCTGAGGGTGTAATTGTCCCAGTTGTCTACTAAAGCTGATTTATACATTCTTGTAATCTCAAGTGTTCTTTAATTATGTATTTACACAAAGAACACTATGTCAACCCACTTTAATCTAGTGTTTCTGATAGCTGTTGAAGTGTGTTAACAGATGATTCTCCTAAGTGTGCTAGTTTGAAGCAAGCTAGAATGTTTTGGTAAAAGAACAGATAACGGGCAGTGAAATGAAAAACAATTGTGTCTACTTCTCTCACAGTCACGCTGAGAACTCTGGGAAGAAGAAAGACTTTTTTTCTCCATTTTGTTTTCTCTCTCTTGCTTTTGCCTTAGACCTGGTCACATCTCATTAACCCTGCTCCTACTAACCTTGCTCCCTAACCTCTTGGCTGCACCTCTCTTCTTCCTGAGAACTGGGGTAAGGTTGAGAGGGCCGGGGGGAGGTGTTGGGGTGGTTTGAGAGCCCCTCCTGGGGACTCAGGTTTCTGGGAGGGGAGTTGTGCTTTTGTATTGTTTATCCTTTGTATATTTCTGTATATAATTGTATATAACTGTATATATTGTAAATAGCTGCTTGTAAATTCTGCTAGCTGTAAATAAATTGCTTTATCTATATTCCCAGGGTCCGTCTGAGTTAGCTGGGGCAAATTCAAAAGTGTGGGGGGGGCGGGGTAACCCCCAAACCATCACATTTTTAATTGGCTTTCCCAACGTGGGGCTAGATATTTCAGTGAGTGGAAATTAGCTCTGGGAATTAAGATGAAGCTAATCAAGCAGCTATTGTATTTGGTTGGTGCATTGCTCTGGTCTGGTTTTGTTTTCTTGGCATTTAGTTGGATAAAAGCTCAAATTGTTGCTTATTTCATTGATCTGGCTTATAATAAGGCTAAAGCTAAGGTTTCAGATATGTTCTGGAGCTGAGGTGATTTGATTCTTGGTTATGCTGGTTTTAATATCTCTGAGAATATTACCAAGGACATTACAGGAGCTCTGGTCAATAATGTGACAATCAATGGAAATTCTGCTTTAAATATGGCTCTAATGAGAGTTATTCAGCCTAAGACAGGAATTCCAACTGTTTGTATAGGCACATGCTCGTGTAAAACTGTTTTTCTTCTCACAGTTTTTAATATTTGCCTCATGATTTTGATATTCATATTAATTTTGGCATTATTGGTGAAAAATTCAAAACCAGCTTCTGTAAGAACTAGGAAAAATTCTGTGTCTCAGAAGCAGTCTCTTTCACAGCAAAACAAGGGAACACAGTTATCGGCTTCCCCCTTGCCAGCCTCTGCCCCTCCTTCTCCAAGTGCTGGGAACACAGCCAGTGTTCCCGCCACTAATGTAAACAATGATAAGGATAACCAAAACAAGCCACAGAGTTCAGCAGGAGCCCCAGGAGCACAGGCAAATACCCAAAATCAGAATGTTCCTAGCAACAATCAAAACACCTCAGGGTTGGCAGGCATCCCAGGAGGACAGGCAAATAATCCCACTAATGCTAATACTAATGCTGGTAACGCTAGCCCAGTCAGTCCAAATCCTAATGACACCAGCTCAGCCAATTCAAACCCCCAGCCAGCAGACCAGAACCAAAATCCTCCTGTTAAAAGCAAGGCAGATTTGAACTCACAAGCTCCAGGTCAGACCCCTAAGGATTCAAACCCTCCAAGTCAGACTCCTAAAGATTCAAATCCTCCAGCAGACACATCCAAGTCTGTTGCTACTCAGGCCTTTCTGGCACCTGCTAAGGCAAAAGCTAAGACAAAGAGTGGTTCACAGGAGGATGTAAGAGAGGGGACCTCTGGTGATCAGCAGCAAGAGGAGGAGGAGATAGTTAGTCTGCGAGACCTTGTAGATGTGCTGAGACAACAATACTCAAGTGAGAGGAGTGCTGTGAGGTTAGCTGCCAAGAGAGAGGATGGTTCCAATGAGTTTAGGAATGCTATGAAGAAGATTGTGTTAGGCCAGGCACCACCAGAACAACAGGAGGAAGAGGAGGAAGATGACATCCAAGGCTCCAAGGATCCACTCAGAGAGGTCAGGGAAGTTAGGAAGGAATACACAAGGGAATCAGGTGAGCCAATCCTAAGCTGGCTAGTGAGATGCCGTGGCATTGGTGCTAATGCCCTGCAGGTAGGAGACAAGTCTGCCAAGCAGCTGGGACCACTCATTAAGGAGAGTGGAGTGGACAAACACCTAGCAAGTCCTCTTGGTAGGGTTAGCTTGTGGACACGCCTTCTGTTGGCTGTGGCTATGAGATATCCTTCCCGAGATGATTTGCCATGGGCTGCCAAGAAGTGGAACACTGTTGAGCAGGGAATTAAGCTTCTGAAGGAGTGTGCTGTGAAGGAAGTGCTTTATGGAGATCATGGTACTCATGAGCCTGACGATATTCCTTTGGGAACAGGTCTCATGAAGAAGCTGATTAAGCTTGCTCCTTCATCCTATGCTAACATCTTGGCCAGTAAATTTCTAGCAAGGAGTGATAATGGAAGGTCTTTCACTGTTGGTGAGTTCACTGACCAGCTCAGGCAGATAGAGGACAGCTTGTCACATTCTGGCCTAATCTGTGCCACAAAGACTATGACTACAGAGCTTAAGGAAGGTATTGAGAATGGCATTAGAAATGGCATGAAAGAAATGAAGGAGGATCTTAAAAACATTACCAATCTGGTAAAGGATACCGTTCCTGCATCATCTGAATGGGTGCATGTTTCTGCAGTCAGGAACAGACGCCCACCTCCTACAAGGCAATTCCAGCCTAGGAGGAGACAAATTCCACCCAGACAGCAGCAATCACGTGCGTCACTGTGGATACTTCTGCGTGACACATACGGGGAGAACATGAACAAATGGGATGGTAAACCTACTTCAGCTCTTTCAAAGAGAGTCAGGGATCTGCAGAGTGGCAGAAACAGAGGCAATAATGCCAGGAAAGTAGCTGTCACTTCTTCAGCTCCTGAGAGCAACTGCAATTGTTCCAACAGTTGCAATTCCTCTCACAACAACACCAATCATTGTGTACACCCTACATGCCATGTTCAGCATTAGGGGTGCCCTGCCTCCAACCAGGAGGAGGAAAGGGATAGTGGAGAGAACCGAATCTATTGGAATGTATTCATTAGGTGGCCTGGCAGTTCAGGAGTTCGGAAATACAGGGCTTTAGTTGACACAGGTGCTCAGTGTACTTTATTGCCATCAAATTGCAAAGGGACAGAGTCCATTTCTATCTTTGGAATCACTGGTGGATCTCAAGAGTTAACTAAGATACAGGCTGAGATCAGTTTAACTGGTAAAGAGTGGAAGACACATACTATTGTAACTGGTCCTGATGCGCCTTGCATTTTGGGAATTGACTTTTTGAGACAAGGTTGTTTCAAAGATCCTAAGGGTCATAAATGGGCTTTTGGAATAGCATCTGTAGAGATTGAGGATGATAAATTGAAATTGTCCATTAGACCTGAACTTTCTGATGAATCTGCAGTTGTGGGACATCATGACATAGAGGACCTGGAAGTGCCAATTGCTACTCAAACTGTTCATCACAGGCAGTACAGAACTAACCGTGACTCTTTGTTGCCCATTCATCAGCTGATTCGTCAACTGGAGAGTCAGGCTGTCATCGAGAAAGCTCATTCACCTTTCAACAGTCCCATCTGGCCTGTGCGCAAATCTACGGGCGACTGGAGACTCACAGTTGACTTCCGTGCCCTCAACAAGGTGATGCCACCCATGAGTGCAGCTGTGCCGGACATGCTGGAACTCCAGTACGAGCTGGAATCGAAGGAGGCTAAGTGGTATGCAACCATAGACATTGCTAATGCTTTCTTCTCTATTCCCATAGCAAAGGAGTGCAGGCCTCAGTTTGCATTCACCTGGAGAGGTATCCAGTACCAGTTCAATCGTTTGCCTCAGGGGTGGAAACACAGCTCAACCATCTGTCACTCAGTCATCCACAATGCACTGGAGAAAGGTAAAGCTCCAGAGCACATCCAGTACGTCGACGACATCATTGTGTGGGGCCAAACTGCTGAGGAAGTCTTTGAGAAAGGTAACAAAATCATTGACATTCTGTTGCAAGCAGGTTTTGCCATTAAGAGAGACAAGGTCAAAGGACCTGCCAAAGAAATTCAGTTTCTGGGAGTGCGGTGGCAGGATGGTCGCCGTTACATTCCTCAGGATGTGATCAACAAAGTCTCTACCACGGCAGTTCCCACCAGTAAGAAGGACACACTTGCTTTTCTTGGTGTGGTGGGATTTTGGAGACTACACATTCCTGGTTTCAGTCAGATTGTCAAACCTCTGCATGATGTGACTCGAAAGAGAAACAATTTTGAGTGGGGACCTGAACAACAAGCAGCCTTTGATCAAATTAAGCGAGAAGTAGTCCATGCAGTGGGTTTGGGACCTGTGAGATCTGGTCCAGACATTAAAAACATTCTGTACATGGCTGCCAGTGACAATGGTCCAACTTGGAGCCTTTGGCAGAGAGCTCCAAATGAGACACGTGGTCGTCCACTTGGTTTCTGGGGACGTTGTTACAGAGGTTCAGAGACAAATTACACTGCAACTGAGAAAGAGATTCTAGCAGCCTATGAGGGAGTGAAAGCAGCTTCTGAAGTGATTGGAACTGAGTCACAATTGCTTTTAGCTCCTAGACTGCCAGTTCTAAACTGGATGTTCAAAGGCAAAGGTTCATCACCACATCATGCCACAGATGCAACCTGGTCTAAATGGATGGCTTTGATAACCCAACGAGCGCGAATGGGTAATCTTGACCGACCTGGTCTGGTGGAGGTGATCACCAACTGGCCGGAAGGCACAGACTGTTCCAAACCTCCAGAGGAGAAAATAACTCGTGCTGAGGAAGCTCCTCCCTATGGTGATCTCTCTGATCAGGAAAAGAACTATGCTTTGTTCACAGATGGTTCCTGTCGTCTTGTTGGGAACAAGCGAATATGGAAGTCAGCAGTTTGGAGTCCAACCAGGAGAGTTACCGAAACGAAAGATGGAGAAGGAGAATCCAGTCAGTTCGCTGAGATAAAAGCTGTTCAGCTTGCTCTTGATGTGGCTGAACGTGAGAATTGGCCTATCCTTTACCTCTACACCGACTCGTGGATGGTAGCCAATGCTCTATGGGGTTGGCTGAAAGACTGGAAGAAGCATGGTTGGCAGAGGAAAGGAAAGCCTATTTGGTGTGCTGATCTATGGCAGGACATTGATGCACGGCTGGAGAGAATTCCAGTGAAGGTGCGGCATGTAGACGCACACATGCCTAAGAGCAGAGCCACTGAGGAACATCAACACAACCAGAAGGCAGACCAAGCTGCTAAGATTGCTCAAGTTGATACCAACTCTGAACTTGACATTGACCTTGATTGGAAACACCAAGGTGAGTTGTTCTTAGCTCGGTGGGCCCATGATTCATCTGGACATCAAGGCAGAGATGGAACATACCGATGGGCTTGCGATAGGTCAATTGACTTGTCCATGGACGCTATCACCCAAGTCATCTACGACTGTGACGTTTGTGCTGCTATTAAGCAAGCTAAGCGAATCAAGCCCTTATGGTATGGTGATAGATGGTCAAAGTACAAGTATGGAGAAGCCTGGCAGATTGACTACATCACTTTACCTCGATCTCGTTCTGGCAAGCAGTATGTGCTGACGATGGTAGAAGCCAGCACTGGATGGTTGGAAACCTATCCAGTTCCACATGCTACTGCACGTAACACCATTGTTGGTTTGGAGAGACAAATCTTGTGGAGACATGGAACTCCAGAGAGAATTGAGTCAGACAATGGTACTCATTTCAAGAACAATCTTGTAAAAAACTGGGCCAAAGAGCGTGGTATTGAATGGATCTATCACATACCCTACTATGCACCAGCTTCAGGGAAGATTGAACGCTACAACGGTTTGCTGAAAACCACCCTAAAAGCCATGGGGGGTGGAACTCTGAAAAACTGGGACAAACATTTAGCACAAGCTACCTGGTTGGTAAATAGTAGAGGTTCAGCAAATAGAGCAGGACCTGCACAATCAGATTTGGTCCAAACAGTAGACGGTGATAAAGTTCCTGTTGTACATGAAAAGAATCTGTTAGGGAAAACTGTTTGGGTATTTTCTCCTTCGGGCGAAGGGAAACCTGTCCAAGGGGTGGTTTCTGCTGAAGGTCCTGGTCATACATACTGGGTAATGCAGGAGAATGGTGAAATCCAGTGTATTCCACAGAGAAATTTAACCTTAGCTGAGAGAGTTTAAATTCAAGCTGTTAGGAGTGTTCTGTTCTAGGTAACATCAGCGCCCAACACTGAGAATCTACGATAGAATCTACAGTACGTGAGCACGAACCCAATATCACCTGAGAGTCCCTGTTCTGAGCTTTTGAATCACCTACATCTAAAAAAGTGTGAACTGAACTTGTATATATTGTTTTAGATGTAAATATTAGTTTAGATTAGATTGGATAATTCTCAGCAGTACTCTGAGCGAAGTAGACAGGGGTGGATTGTGCTAGTTTGAAGCAAGCTGGAATGTTTTGGTAACAGAACTAGATAACGGGCAGTGAAATGAAAAACAATTGTGTCTACTTCTCTCACAGTCACGCTGAGAACTCTGGGAAGAAGACTTTTTTCTCCATTTTGTTTTCTCTCTCTTGCTTTTGCCTTAGACCTGGTCACATCTCATTAACCCTGCTCCTACTAACCTTGCTCCCTAACCTCTTGGCTGCACCTCTCTTCTTCCTGAGAACTGGGGTAAGGTTGAGAGGGCTGGGGGGAGGTGTTGGGGTGGTTTGAGAGCCCCTCCTGGGGACTCAGGTTTGTGGGAGGGGAGTTGTGCTTTTGTATTGTTTATCCTTTGTATATTTCTGTATATAATTGTATATAACTGTATATATTGTAAATAGCTGCTTGTAAATTCTGCTAGCTGTAAATAAATTGCTTTATCTATATTCCCAGGGTCCGTCTGAGTTAGCTGGGGCAAATTCAAAAGTGTGGGGGGGCGGGGTAACCCCCAAACCATACACTAAGTCACCATGACTGACTATTGGCTAATGCGTAAGTGCTGCATATAAATGTGTGAAAGACATTTTTTTAAAGTAGAGATTTAACTAGAGTGTATCACCATGTTTTGTTCATTTGAGTGCTCACAGATAAATCTATCTCAAACTTAGAATAAGGCAAACTCAAATGTAAATTCTTATATATTAGAAACAAGAAAGTGTGACTAGCCTCTTGCAGAAGAACGTCCCAGTATATGTATTCCTAAATTTGTGCTGAGAAAGAGTTGTAAATGGGACTAGTTGAAATCTGAGTCTGGGGTAAAATGCAATGAGGCAGATTTTAAAGTTATGAAATATTTATTAATATACACAAAATAATTCCCCCAAACTTATTTACAACTCTCCACACAAGTTCTTGGATGCGGTTAGCAGAACTGTGTCACAGAATGTCTCTGCACAATGGAATTTTGACTGATCTCAGAAAATGTCTTTGATAGAGAGTCCGGCGGCTTAATTCGCTGCTTGTGAGGCTGATTAAAATCCTTTAGCAACTTGAACAAAGAATGGAGAATACTCACTAGTCCTAATGTCCGTGGCCCAAAAACATAGGCAGGAAAATATTCAACAGAAGTCCTGCGGCAAATTTCACGTGGGCCGCAAAGTGAAACCAGCTGCTGGCTGAGGCGGCTGAGGCGGCAGGCGAGCAAGTGGCAGATCAGCGCGAAATGAATGAGCACGCCAGCACCTTTTCCCCTGGTCACCCCCATTTATAGAGTAATGGCCGAGGCTAATGGTCTCATTGACCACACAACCACCCAATCACCTCTGGCAGTCACCCCAGCAGACGCAGAAATGGCAGAACCCACAGGCTGTCGTCTTCCATAGAATGGGGGCGCATATGCCTTGCACGCGACAGGGGCGTGGTCCCCATGAAACCCCTCTCAGGCAACCAGACTAAACCAGACTGGGCTGCCTTTGTCCTGTGTTCCTGCCTCTGGCTGCAGTGCAGACAGGCAGCTAAATAAGACAGGACATGCTTAAGCCCATTTTATGTCCTTTAGGACTATTCACCACAGATAGTACTATTTTTTTATGTAGGGAGCACATAAATTTGGCTGTAACAATGACCAGAGCAAGAGGGGTCATATGCACTGTTCCCACAACTGCCATATCAGGCATCATAAAAAAGCTAGCAAAGTTTTTGCCAAGTCTAAGTTGAAAAATCAGTTGCTTTCTGGATGATAGAGGCAGCAGAAGACTCCCAAATATAATGCCGTGAAACAGATCTAACAACCCAAGAATATGTTTCTTTTGTCTCTACTCTTGCCTTCTGATACCAGCTGTTTATTCCCATACCACCTTTCTATAAGTAATAAGTAATGTTTTTGGTTTTTTTTTTTTCTTGACTCATATAATCATAGAATTGGTTTGATTTGGGGTGAGCTTGAAAGATCATCTAGTTCTGATCCCTGTACCGTGGTCTGGGACAGACTCAACTAGGTTGCCCGAGGCCCCATTAAACATGACTTTGAATACTTCTAGTATTGGAGTTTCCACAGTGCCTCTGTGCAGCCTGTTCATGGAGACCACCCTTACAGTGAAGAATTTCTCCTAATGTCTAATCTAAACCTAACTTTTCCCAGTTTGAAGGCATTAATCCTCATCCTCTCATCCCAACTATCTTGTCTTCCTAGGAGAGGTGCTCCAACCACCCAATCATCTTTATGGTCCTCCTCTGGACCTGCTCTATGAATACCATGTTCTTGTGTGGGGAACTCCACAGCTGGACACAGTACTCTAGGTGGGATCTAATGAGAGCAGTGCAGAGAAGGAGAATTACCTCCTTCAACCTGCTGGCCATGCTTTTGTTGATGCAGTCCAGGGTTTGGATGGCTTTCTGAGTGGCAAGTGTGCGTTTTAAACTCAAGTTTACCTTCTTTTGAAGACATGACACTTTAAGACATGGTTTAATGGCTGTGGTGGTGTTAGGTCTTCTGGTTGGTATTCCTTTCCGCTAGCACATTAACCACACCAAACAACTTGGTGTCATCAACATTCAATCCCACCACTCATGTTGTGCACAAAGATATTAAACAATACTGGTCTCAGCACTGACACATGAGGAACACCACTCATCACTTGTCTCCACTTAGGCATTGAGCCACTGACCGTCTCTCTTTGAGTGTGATCATCCAGTTCCTTATTCACCAGGTGGCCCACTCATCAAATCCATGCCTTTCCAATTTGGAGACCAGGATGTCATGGGGAAAAGTGTCAGACATTGTGTACAAGCCCAGGTAGGCTCTTGCAGATAGGTAAGTCTGTCTGCTCTTGCTTTGTCCATCAGTGCTGTTACCCTGTCATAGAAGGCCAGCATATTTGTCAGATGTGACTTGTCCTTGGTGAACCATGTTGGAGGCCACCACTCACCTCCTTGTTTTTCATGTGCCTTAGCAGAATTTCCAGGAGGATCTGCTCCATGATCTTGTTTGTCACAGCAGTGAGGCTGACTGGTGTTCTCCAGATCTTTTTTTTCCCCTTCTGAAAATGGGCATTGTATTCATTCTTTTCCAGACGATGGCAACTGGCTGCATAGCCTGAATACATTACAAGCCTGTGAGGAATAGGGCCATCACTACTTGCACAGTGAGGTGTGCGTCAGGCCAGGTGCAGGGCTGCAGTGCTCTTTGTGAAGGGGTGGAGTAGCTTCCTGGAAAAACAGCATTGCAGTTAATGTGGAAATGGCCTTCAGCCTACACCTGGTTAATTTTGAGAAGCACTGGCCACAGCTACACACGACTGCTTGCCATTGCAGGCATCTTTTCTAAACTGTGGGCTGTGCTGGAGCTCAAATGCAGCCTTTGCCCTCACTGAAGTCTCAACATTGTGCACAGGACAGGCAGATGCCAGACAGCATAGCTGCAGAGGCGTCTCTCCTATAAGAACTGACCTTTCTGCAAGGGTTTGTGGCAGGCTCTGTTCTGCAGCCCACATCTATTTTTAGTTGCTTTTTGGATGAATCTGCTGTCTAATGGCTTCTGTTAGGTGTTTGTTGATTAGGGAAAGTCTCCATCTCTAGCCTTTGACTGACGCATGATTTGTATATGTGAGATGACTTGCTGTGTGGGAGGTATATCAGATGACTGTGTGGGACTATCCTAGTAACAGGAGTCTTAGAAACAGCAATGAGCAGTGAAAGGTGTATGTGAAGAATACTAGAAGCTCTGCTTTAAACAGCATGAGATTCTTGACACTGCAGTGATGCTGTGGTGATGTGCCATCCTGATCCTCTCACCAGCTAGAGAAGCTGTCCTGATACATTAGAGGCATTGAACTATGTGGAGCTCAGAATGGACGATGTTGCTGTCCAAGTCTTCAGATGTGGAAATTGTCCACTGCCTCTTCTCTTGGAGAAATGGTGGTCCTCACTAAGTTGCAGAGGAAGTGATTGTGAAAGAGATGTAGTGGTAAGATGAGAGGGTGCTGACAGTCTTGAGTTTTGTTCCTAACAGAATGACCCTGTGATCTTCACGCAGACTGTTTTGTTGTCTCTGACAAGGCTGAGCAGCTGGGAAAAACTGCAAGAAAAGTACATTTTTTAACTGTCCCACTGCAGATTGGCAGAGCTTGTGAGTGAGGAATCTTAGCTAAAAGAGAGAGTGTGGTCAGGTCTGACAAAGCTTGTTGTGTTATTTGGAGTCTGCTTACGCTGGCCCATTTCCAAGAGGGATTCCTTCCTTCTTCCTGCATAATGAGGTATCTTTCAACTTTGCCTTGTAAAATGCTAGGCTACATCTTGGAACATCTTCAACTTTCATTGGCCTTGGAGAAGAATATTCATTACTTCTGAAATCTATATACTTCAAATAACTGAGGTGAGAGTCTGAACCTCTGCTTTTCCAAAGCAGACAGATTATGGGAAGATGAGTATATTGCAAGATTTCTATGATGACATTTTCTGTTTCCTCCACTTTTGTCCTTCTAAATGGCAATTAGAAATGTTGACATTTTCCTCCTAACATTGTATGAGTAAAGAGAATTTGTAAAAGACTGGAAATGCTTTATACAGTCTTTGCAACTATATCTTGGGCAGACTGATCTAATAAATGTAAATAAATTAGACTCATGCATAATATTTCTATGTTATTCAGTGTTCAATCATTCTGGCAGAGTTATGAGGTTAATAATGATGTTCATTTATTGTATAGCTGACAGTTTTCAAATGCGAAGATGATTAAGACAAATTGTGTTCAGGTGGAATAGTGCTGCTTTTGAAGACACTGAGATGCAATGGAGATTTTCAGAATAGTGCCTTGCTGATTAGCTCTGAAAAGAATCCAAATTAATTTTTCTAGTGAAACTTTGTTTTATATTTTGTGAAATACTCTTGCATGTCAACAGTTTTGTACGTGTATATAGTAAGTATACTTGAGTGGAAAATATGCAGACATTTTTTGTGTGTATAGTAAGTATAACTATTGAGTGTATATGGTAAGTATTAGTAAGTATACTTGAGTGGAAAATATGAAGGTATTTACAACCTCTTCCCTAAACTGTCAGTTTAAAACCCTGCATGCTGTGATACAGTTGGTTTACTGGAGTTAGGGTATGGAGAGCAACTGTCAAATCAGAAATCAAATAGATTTAACTGAACAAAGTAAAGTGTTACTGACTTCTCCACTTTGAAATTATTTAGCAAGTGATTCTTTTCTTGATGAACTCCATTATTCATCCAGCTGTTATTTAAAAATCCTATAACAGTTTACCAAGCAAAATTGCAAGTAAAATGCTCAGGCGTTAATTCACAATTCTCTATAAATATTTAGTATTTCCAAGAAGTTATGTATCAACATCATTGAAAACCTTGCATATGGGTTGAATAGGTAGGAAACTGAAAGAAAAAACCTCCAATATTATATTATTAATGTGCTTCATATATGATTTGGAGGAGGTATTATGTGTTCTGTTAATATGTGAAAATGTTGATTAGATTTGATTAACTTAGCTGAGGCCACTCACTGAGCCATAGATTGGTGATAGCTCATGCTAGACTGTGACTCAGATAAAAAAATAACTAATTAAAAGTTTTGGCTCACAGGTTGGATCCCATATACAGAAGATTCTTCTGCCTTAATTACCAGAAGAGAGCTTACAAGTAGTTCTGCTGAGATAAAAAGTGTGGGGAGTGGGTACCATTAATGGAAAATAAGATGAAAAGGAAACTGTTAGATTATCAGTTCTAGACAGTGGAAAAAGTCTAAGTGTTTGTACAGGCAGATCCTCACACTTTCTGTTTTTTTCTTGGACAGACTCAGTTTTACTTCCAAATTCGTGTAACAGAGCTTTGATGCATAAACAATCATGAACTATTTAAAAACATTTATTTATTTATTTTGATGTATTTTTCTGGAATTCTGGATCTTCTATGTTTCCATAATTTTAAGTCTACTTATAGGAGGTGGAGGGTACCTTTAAAACATTTATTTTTGGTTTGTTTGTTTCCCCCCCTTCCCCCTCCCACCCCTTCATTTATTAAGCTGTCTTTAACTCACTTGTGCGCTTCCAGTTCTCTTTCTCATCTTGTGGGGAGAAGTGGGTGGGCAACAGGGTTGGGACTTACTTGCCAGACAGAGTCAGCCCAGATCATAATCTTTTGGTAAATGTGAATGCTATTTGGTGATTTGAAATACCAGTAAAAAAAAAAATCTTACTAAAGAAACACTTACTGTAATAATTCAGAACATAACTAGACTTATGATAATCCCTTGTCAGATTTTTTTTTTGGATGTCAGTTATTTGTCAAGGAAATTGTGGAAATGTAAAGGCTTTATATTCTAGCTAACAAATATCTATTTGTATTTTATTGCAAACTTAGCTAAGACACTAAAAAATAAGCTAATGCTTAATTCGGTGAGAGAAGGATTGTTCATTTGAATCTTTTGCTGGATAAGCATTGTGTCGTGTGTGTACCATCCAGTCTGTGGACCTACAGATAAGAAGGTCACCTTAGGTACCTATAGTTACAGAGTTGAAAAGAGGAATTTTAAGAAACAAAGTGTTATTTGATAAAAAACAGAAAAAGGAAAAAAGAGAAGTCTCCCTGAAGTTATATTCACTTGACTGCAAATGACTGTCTGTCTGAGCTCCATATCTCTTTTCATTACAATTTCAACACTTGGTGACAGTTAGAGAGTAGAGGAGAAACAGTTCATGTTTAAAGTAATGTTAATTATATTGCAGCTTAACCATGGAATTAATAGCTGGCCTTCAGTGAATGTGGTTGGCATATGCTTCATGGCACAAGTGAGAGCATTAGTACAGAAGCTAGGATACTAGTTATATTATTGATAAGTTGTTCCCTTGTGCATATTCATTGTATACTACATCTTCTGTCAGAACTATTTGTCCTGTGTGAAAGCTTTATTTATAGTTTAAATTATTTTTACATTATTTATGCACAGTGACCAAAGATGAGCAATAAAAGACAGATGTATTATATAAAATAATGCCTTGCTGACTGACAAAATCAGTATTCATATTTGTACTGTATATATCGTAAAAGATCCCCTCAGGGCTCTCCTGCAATTATAAGGAGTAATAAAGTATTGCTTTAACGAGCCAAGGTAAATGCTAAACCCTGAATTTATTAGCCTGAGAACTCTGCATCAGTGCTCTCCAGTCTTAAAAAGTGGCAAAGCAAAAAAGTTTTCACACATGTCACAGTTTAGAAATAGCAACTGGATTTTTTAACAGTTTGGTGGAAAGATAACATGGAAAGATAGATATATGGACATTAAATAATAATATGACTGTACTTCAGATTTAAATTGTTACCAAGAATATTTTTATGTCTTCATTTTCCTCACAACTCCTGCCTTTGCCTGTGCTGTCACAGCAAATCTTTGGCTGTTGTTGCCATAGCGGCAGTGAATGATTGAAAATTAAATCTATGTTTTGCAACATTAGTCTAACATTGACAAAGATCATGTTAAAATCATTGGTTTAACAAAACCCCAACACTGTAAATAAAGTTCATTTTCCTAGAAGCTAGTGTAGTTGGGCTGCTCAGAAATCAGTCAGAATAAGATCACAGCCATATCTAAAAATGATAAGATTGAAAGAATTAGACTCAGAATGTGTGATGATGGAGTATGTGTCATAATGACAATGGCTGCAAAATTACATCTTGAGTTAGAAGTTCAGACCAACATTTCACAGCTAGTTGAGTATTTTCCAGTGAGTCTGCTGTAATGTGTGAGTTTAGACACTGTTAGTCCTGGTGACTGATCTGCCTCCTGAGTGCAACACCTCTGCTCTGTCAGCACAAGTGTCAGCTTCTTTAGAAGAGAGGGATACAATTTGTGTAATGCTGAGAAACCAACAAGATTTTCTGAGCTAAGAATTTTGAGTGCCATTTTAAATAACCTTCTTCGGACAGGTTTATGGGTTCCAACAAGACATTCCAGTGGCTTGCTGGAGATGTTTGGTACTATGAACAAATGGGTGCTCAATATTGTTACCATTCTCCACACTCCCCCCCTAAAAATCTTAGAATCTTTTTTACAGTAAATTTTACTATTCTTACATCCCTATGTTTTTCCTGCCCAATAATGGAGAATACAGTATTGGGCAGGAAAAAATACAAGTAGCAAACCAACAAATGAAAAAAAAAACCAAACCCAAACCACAGTGTTTAACTTCTTGTGGTTTTGAAAGATGAATACAGCTGTCAGCTCACTTCTTTATGATGTAGGATCAGTGACAGAAGTGTCTGAATAGTGTGACTAACCAGAAGTAGGATTCTGCTGCAGGCTGGCTTTCATGAACATAAATTTCTTAATGCATACATAGAATCCTTTGGAACTTGCAATGGTTAATATGATAAACTGCAAAACTATGCCTGACATGGCCACTGGGGCTTATGCAGCCCAATGGCATAGTATTTCTACCTGACAAAGAGCTGTTTCTCTAATCAAACTGTCAAGTTGGATACAACCGGTTTCACCAAAGAAGGGAATGAATAGCTCAGGTATAATCTCAAAGAACTCAGATGCTGGCAGCAGAGGTGATAGAGTCAAGGATTATTTTGCAAATGAATAAACTAAAACATGAACACTCATCACTGAATATGAAAGCTCTTTGGTGAGCCAGTTTTGCTTTGTGACAGCACTTGGCAAAAATTCTCATCCTTAACCATAGCTCAGCAGTGAGAAATGGATTTTATTGAATCTTCTACTCCATACTTAATTTCTTACTTTTAGAGAAGAAGTGTGTTAAATCCTTCTCATTTTAATTAGAAGCAGTGAACTATTAATTGCTAATTACTCCCATCCATCAAAAAGCTGGCAACTAAACATCTGCGTTGTCTGCTTTTAAAAGTGTCATCCACTACTGTGTATTACTAATTCACATAAGTTCACACTAATTCATAATAAGTTCACAGGGATGTGAGCAGTAGATTGCCATACAAATTTATTATGAGTTCATTATAAACACATTGTGGGAAAAAAAAATCAAGGTATTACCAGTGATCTAGAACAAATTTACCAGTAACCTATTTCCAAAGCCTAGTACTAAAAATATTAGTCTGTAAATTAAGTGCACATTCTGGCACAGAAGACCTTGAAGGTACTTTTTTTCTAGTATAAGAACTTAAAGAGCAATGATACAGAACATACACAAAATGGCAGAGATGAGTGTTGCAAATAAGGCATAGTAACTGCTAGTAATAAACAGTCACTTGCCGATGAAACATGTCACAGTTATGATTTATTTTACAGAAAGTAGTTAGTAGGAACTTTTCTGTAACATTACTTGAGGTAATATCTATAATTTCATCAAAATACTTTTTTATTCCTTAAATCATTGTTAGCAGTCTTTCATTATAGATGAATTATTTTAAAGATTATTTGTCTTTATGTAACTTGAAACATACTGATGCCACTTGAGGCAAAGACTTGTTCCCACCAAAGTAACTGTGATTTTTGGGATTCATTTCACTTTAACCAGAATCCTGCCAAAATAGTCCTTGCTGTAAGCACTGAAGTACATATAATTTGATCTAGGAAGATTTTATTTATTTCTGTGATCAATAATCTTATTACTGTTTTTATCAATGTTCAGTGAGTTTTTGAAATACAGGGATAAAACCAAAAGCCAAGCTTTTGTGAAATGAATAAGCAAGGAAAAAAAGTAGTGAGAGATTTTACAACCAAACAAAATATGAGCTAATTAGTGTTTATAGATAAAAAAGCTAAAGAATAATCATTATTTGTTGTTTTGTAACTGCAGTAGATAGTGTTTATGTAGTGATCAGGACACCCATTTTATTACTATGCTGCCGCTTAAAATATTTTCCCCATTTTTTTATTTATGATAATGAAAATGCAAAAATAAACAAGTTTTCTATTACTGTATTGCTTTCAGTATTTTTGTGTCCATGTGCTGTATTAACAGATGAAATAAATACTTAAAAATACAAAAGGGAAAAATGGATTTTGTGGAAAGGCTGAAGCTTTAGTAGCTTCAGCTATGAGAAGCTTTATAATAAAGAGGTTGTTTATCTAACATAGGTTATTGGTATTATGACAGTATATTATGACAGTATATTAAATAAAAGCATGCAGATATTTCTGTGTTTTTTATTAGTAGAGTCTCTATGTTGATGGGAGATTTTCTAGTACTTTGCTGAACTAAGCTGGAAATTTGCCTTTAAATTCAGTGTACAAAAGAATACACATATAGCAGCAAACTGAAGTTTCCAAGCATTTCATCTGAAAACTGAAAACACAGTAAACTGTACACATATTGGAGTTTTGAAAAAAAAATAAACTTGATTTGCATCTAAGAGCTTGAAAGTTTAATTTTTTGGTCATAATCAGACAAGATAAAAATCTCGATGAGCTGTTAAGGCAACCACATTAATGATTAAAAAGAAGCAAGAAAAATGCTAATTAATTATATTTTATGATCTCATGGTTTAGGAGAAATGCTCTTGTAAAATGGAAGTGAAGTAAAATGAAGTGTGGGAGGGGCGGGGTAACCCCCAAACCATCACATTTTTTATTGGCGCCCAACGTGCTCTCGGGAGCTGAAGAAGTGACAGCTACTTTTCTGGCATTGCTGCCTCTGTTTCTGCCACTCTGCAGATCCCTGACCCTCTTTGAAAGAGCTGAAGTAGGTTTACCATCCCATTTGTTCATGTTCTCCCCGTATGTGTCACGCAGAAGTATCCACAGTGACGCACGTGATTGCTGCTGTCTAGGTGGAATTTGTCTCCTCCTGGGCTGGAATTGCCTTGCAGGAGGTGGGCGTCTGTTCCTGACTGCAGAAACATTCACCCATTCAGATGATGCAGGAATGGTATCCTTTACCAGATTGGTAATGTTTTTAAGATTCTAAGGGTCACAAATGGGCTTTTGGAATAGCATCTGTAGAGATTGAGGATGATAAATTGAAATTGTCTGTTAGACCTGAACTTTCTGATGAATCTGCAGTTGTGGGACATCATGACATAGAGGACCTGGAAGTGCCAATTGCAACTCAAACTGTTCATCATAGACAGTACAGAACTAACCGTGACTCTTTGTTGCCCATTCATCAGCTGATTCGTCAACTGGAGAGTCAGGCTGTCATCGAGAAAGCTCATTCACCTTTCAACAGTCCCATCTGGCCTGTGCGTAAACCTACGGGCGACTGGAGACTCACAGTTGACTTCCGTGCCCTCAACGAGGTGATGCCACCCATGAGTGCAGCTGTGCCGGACATGCTGGAACTCCAGTACGAGCTGGAATCGAAGGAGGCTAAGTGGTATGCAACCATAGACATTGCTAATGCTTTCTTCTCTATTCCCATAGCAAAGGAGTGCAGGCCTCAGTTTGCATTCACCTGGAGAGGTATCCAGTACCAGTTCAATCGTTTGCCTCAGGGGTGGAAACACAGCTCAACCATCTGTCACTCAGTCATCCACAATGCACTGGAGAAAGGTAAAGCTCCAGAGCACATCCAGTACATCGACGACATCATTGTGTGGTACTGGATACCTCTCCAGGTGAATGCAAACTGAGGCCTGCACTCCTTTGCTATGGGAATAGAGAAGAAAGCATTGGCAATGTCATGGTAGCGCTGGGGTAGAGTGCTTGCCTGCCGTGCAAAAGGTCCCAAGTTCGATTCCTGTCTAGACTCTGTGGCGTTGTTTTTGGGGCCAAACTGCTGAGGAAGTCTTCGAGAAAGGTAACAAAATCATTGACATTCTGTTGCAAGCAGGTTTTGCCATTAAGAGAGACAAGGTCAAAGGACCTGCCAAAGAAATTCAGTTTCTGGGAGTGCGGTGGCAGGATGGTCGCCGTTACATTCCTCAGGATGTGATCAACAAAGTCTCTACCATGGCAGTTCCCACCAGTAAGAAGGACACACTTGCTTTTCTTGGTGTGGTGGGATTTTGGAGACTACACATTCCTGGTTTCAGTCAGATTGTCAAACCTCTGCATGATGTGACTCGAAAGAGAAACAATTTTGAGTGGGGACCTGAACAACAAGCAGCCTTTGATCAGATCAAGCGAGAAGTAGTCCATGCAGTGGGCTTGGGACCTGTGAGATCTGGTCCAGACATTAAAAACATTCTGTACACGGCTGCCAGTGACAATGGTCCAACTTGGAGTCTTTGGCAGAGAGCTCCAAATGAGACACGTGGTCGTCCACTTGGTTTCTGGGGACGTTGTTACAGAGGTTCAGAGACAAATTACACTGCAACTGAGAAAGAGATTCTAGCAGCCTATGAGGGAGTGAAAGCAGCTTCTGAAGTGATTGGAACTGAGTCACAATTGCTTTTAGCTCCCAGACTGCCAGTTCTTAACTGGATGTTCAAGGGCAAAGGTTCATCACCACATCATGCCACAGATGCAACCTGGTCTAAACGGATGGCTTTGATAACCCAACGAGCGCGAATGGGTAATCTTGACCGACCTGGTCTGGTGGAGGTGATCACCAACTGGCCGGAAGGCACAGACTGTTCCAAACCTCCAGAGGAGAAAATAACTCGTGCTGAGGAAGCTCCTCCCTATGGTGATCTCTCTGATCAGGAAAAGAACTATGCTTTGTTCACAGATGGTTCCTGTCGTCTTGTTGGGAACAAGCGAATATGGAAGTCAGCAGTGTGGAGTCCAACCAGGAGAGTTACCGAAACGAAAGATGACGAAGGAGAATCCAGTCAGTTCGCTGAGGTAAAAGCTGTTCAACTTGCTCTTGATGTGGCTGAACGTGAGAATTGGCCTATCATTTACCTCTACACCGACTCGTGGATGGTAGCCAATGCTCTGTGGGGTTGGCTAAAGGACTGGAAGAAGAATGGTTGGCAGAGGAAAGGAAAGCCTATTTGGTGTGCTGATCTATGGCAGGACATTGATGCACGGCTGGAGAGAACTCCAGTGAAGGTGCGGCACGTAGATGCACACATGCCTAAGAGTAGATCAACTGAGGAACATCAACACAACCAGCAGGCAGATCAAGCTGCTAAGATTGCTCAAGTTGATACCAACTCTGATCTTGACATTGACCTTGATTGGAAACACCGAGGTGAGCTGTTCTTAGCTTGGTGGGCCCATGACTCATCTGGACATCAAGGCAGAGATGGAACATACCGATGGGCTCGTGATAGGTCAATTGACTTGTCCATGGACGCTATCACCCAAGTCATCTATGACTGTGACATTTGTGCTGCTATTAAGCAAGCTAAGCGAATCAAACCCTTATGGTATGGTGAGAGATGGTCAAAGTACAAGTATGGTGAAGCCTGGCAGATTGACTACATCACTTTACCTAGATCTCGTTCTGGCAAGCAGTATGTGCTGACAATGGTAGAAGCCAGCACTGGATGGTTGGAAACCTATCCAGTTCCACATGCTACTGCACGTAACACCATTGTTGGTTTGGAGAGACAGATCTTGTGGAGACATGGAACTCCAGAGAGAATTGAGTCAGACAATGGTACTCACTTCAAGAACAATCTTGTGAAAAACTGGGCCAAAGAGCATGGTATTGAATGGATCTATCATATACCCTACTATGCACCAGCTTCAGGGAAGATTGAACGCTACAACGGTTTGCTGAAAACCACCCTCAAAGCCATGGGGGGTGGAACTCTAAAAAACTGGGACAAACATCTAGCACAAGCTACCTGGTTGGTAAATAGTAGAGGTTCAGTAAACAGAGCAGGACCTGCACAATCAGATTTGGTCCAAACAGTAGACGGTGATAAAGTTCCTGTTGTACATGAAAAGAATCTGTTAGGGAAAACTGTTTGGGTATTTTCTCCTTCGGGCGAAGGGAAACCTGTCCGAGGGGTGGTGTCTGCTGAAGGTCCTGGTCATACCTACTGGGTAATGCAGGAGAATGGTGAAATACAGTGTATTCCACAGAGAAATTTAACCTTAGCTGAGAGAGTTTAAATTCAAGCTGTTAGGAGTTTTCTGTTCTAGGTAACATCGGCGCCCAACACTGAGAGAATCTACGATAGAATCTACAGTACGTGAGCACGAACCCAACATCACCTGGGAGTCCCTGTTCTGAGCTTTTGAATCACCTACATCTGATTGAAGTGTGAACTGAACTTGTATATATTGTTTTAGTGTAAATATTGGTTTAGATTAGATTGGATAAGTCTCAGCGATACTCTGAGCGAAGTAGACAAGGGGTGGATTGTGCTAGTTTGAAGCAAGCTGGAATGTTTTGGTAGAAGAACTAGATAATGGGCAGTGAAATGAAAAACAATTGTGTCTACTTCTCTCACAGTCACGCTGAGAACTCTGGGAAGAAGAAAGACTTTTTCTCCATTTTGGTTTTTTCACTCTTGCTTTTGCCTTAGACCTGGTCACATCTCATTAACCCTGCTCCTACTAACCTTGCTCCCTAACCTCTTGGCTGCACCTCTCTTCTTCCTGAGAACTGGGGTAAGGTTGAGAGGGCCGGGGGGAGGTGTTGGGGTGGTTTGAGAGCCCCTCCTGGGGACCTAGGTTTCTGGGAGGGGAGTTGTGCTTTTTGTATTGTTTATCCTTTGTATATTTTTGTATATAACTGTATATAACTGTATATATTGTAAATAGCTGCTTGTAAATTCTGCTAGCTGTAAATAAATTGCTTTATCTATATTCCCAGGGTCCGTCTGAGTTAGCTGGGGCAAATACAAAGTGTGGGAGGGGCGGGGTAACCCCCAAACCATCACAATAGGCATACATAGGAGATATGTGACATCATAAACTGAGGCTTGGTGATCAGAATAGAAGGAATATCCAGTTCTGAGCTGTGTCCTCACAATTGAGAGTGGAAACTTCTTTTGGAGCAGAAGAAGGGAAAGAAGATGGCGAGGTAGTGTCGCTTCTTGATATAATAAAGTGCCAGACTTCTCTGTAGTTAATTAAAGTGGTTTTAAAGACTGCAGTAATGGAAGAACATTTTGAAGTACGCTGTACAGCTGTGATCTATTGCCCTCTGAATGCAGAGCCAAGTTAAATAAATTAAATATTCTCTAGATGGTCCTGGTCTAGCAGGGTGGTTGGACTAGATGATCTCCAGAGGTCCTTCCAACCCGTACTGTTCTGTGAGTCTGTGATTCTGTGAATGGATCTGAATGTGTACAGACATGATATTGTAAATGGTTCTCTGAAAAAAAAACAAAGCCAAAACCCAACCAGTTCCTGTGCAAGAGAAGTTATAATACAATTGCACATGCAAAATGCATCTAATAATGTTTTCACACTGCATTAACCAGAGCAAAAGCATTTTGCATGTGTCCTTCTCTGCTTTCTAAGCCTTCTTGAAATTAAGCAACTCAGGGTAGCTTCTGTTCATAGCAGCATCATTATTTAACAATCTGAGAAAAGTTATCAGTCTTCATACACTCTAGCTGTCTGATAGACTGCACTGGCAGTGACAGAGTAGGACTTGTTATGTTTATATATGCTTGAAAATCGATTAGCTGATCTTAGCGATTCTTCCCCAGCAAATCCTTGCTACACTGGACTCTAAATGCTGGCTGGAGGAGAAGCTTCTCCCAGTTGTTTCATCAGTGTTCAACACTCAATACTTAGAGGTAGGCTAAGCATCTTTGGATGATTGAAATTCACCTTCTTCTAATTTGGGCAACAGAAGTCAGATAGGTTTATCTGCTGCTTTCTGCTCTCAGTTTACATGATGAAACCACTGAGTTTATTGCATGGTTCCTACTCCTGTGCTCTCTCGCTGACTCCACTTTTTCAAACCCTTGTTTTGAGTAGGTTTTGCATTGGGTTTGCTTTTAGCTTCTTTTTATGAACCATATAGAAAAGGCAAGTGAAGAGCGATTTCTGTAGGCAGTAATGAGCCATCTCATTGTAGCTGAAGTTTATAAATATATAAAAATGTATAAGCATGTAACATTTGGAACATGTCCTTCAGCATTCTGCTGTGGGGAAAATTCAGTGACAATTCACTCATCTACAGTTTGTGGTATAGTTGGTTACATGATTTTGTTGAGTTGTAAAATTAAAAGCTCTCCACTTTGAAGACTGTGAAGGTTAATGTATTTAATCTTGAGTTTTGCATGCTGTTCTCTGACATAAACTCACTATCAGCCTCTTGTGCAACTCATGAATCATTGGAATCGGCTGCCCAGGGAGGTGGTGGAGGCACCGTCCCTGGAGGTCTCCAAGAAAAGACTGGATGAGGCACTTGGTGCCATGGTCTAGTTGACTGGCTAGGGCTTGGTGCTAGTTTGGACTGGATGATCTTGGAGGTCTCTTCCAACCTGGTTGATTCTATGATTCTATGACTGATTCCTAAGTGGATTATAGTCATCAGGGTACTGAGGAAGCTACAGTAGTCTATCAACTGCAGAGTTGGTAGGAACATTCCGTTCTCATGCACCTCTGGTGTTGTAACAGTCAAGCACAGACAACTTCAAGCGTTACTCTGCCTCGGTGAATTGATACACTTAAGAAACATGGGGCAGGTTATATTAAATTATTTACTGTCTGTTCTTTACAATTTGCTTAATTGTAAAGAACACTTTTATACTACTGTAATTCCACTGAATTGACACTTGTTCTTGATACATGTGTAATGAGAATAAAATGACACCCAGTGTTTCTGTGATATATATTTCCTTTAATTGCAGTATATTTTGGTTTTTTAAACACTTCGAGTGCTGGAAAATTATTAACATATGGTATGTAAATATGAAGCACTGTATTCTGTTATTCTGTCCTTTAGGGGATGCTCTAGCATACTCACACCAACTCCCATTGGCTTATAGGAGGGATATACTCATCTTATTCTTTGTGCTGATAATAACACTGAGTAAGTGTGCTTTGCTGATTTGTGAGGTTTAGAATAGGGCTAGATGGATTAATGAATCTTTCACCTAACACTATGGCCCAGAGTATAGCTTTACAGTACTGGTCTTGGATTC